>NC_090267.1:277331492-277931492 GCF_040414725.1 Anabrus simplex | reverse complement strand
ATGGCAGTAGTTATTGATAGGGCTAGTGTTTATGTTTCTTCACGGTCGGGGACCGTATTTCTTTATTCAATATGGGAATTCATGCACGATAATTTAAGACCCTAGATTTGATTTACCGTGGAGCACTATGGGAATTAAAAGGGATTATTTAATATTCTTGAAAATCATTCCATGTACCATCGATAAAAAGATACGAGTAATATGAGTCATCTGGAAATTTCAAGGTTTTCTGTAGTAGATGCTTCACGTAATGTGTTAGGTCATCCCCTGTATAAATTAAGTATGGCGAAGAAGAAACCTCGATATGACAAGTAAAGTGTGATAATGTGTGAATTTATTTAGAACGCGAGTGTTAGCATACTTTGTCCCGAATGCTAGGGCTTTTCTTTCTTCCATAATATGCGTGTATTGGTTATGCCGAGAAGTGAGATCGAGCTACTCCAGCTGATAAGGAATAGATCGAATGCGGTGTTGATGAAATATAAGCAAAGTATGCGCAAGGTTGTTTATCCCGTGCTAATGGTATAAAGTAGGCTAGATGCAAGCCGATGTGTTTAATTGATGCGTGTGGCATCCAATGAATGATATTTTGAAGCGAAATGCCGAGGTGGCTAGATAACGGGACCGAGTTCCCTTGTGTTGAAAGTGAAAGCGCAGGGTGAGGACAGTGTAAACAGCTGGCCGGTGAGATTTAAAGTCCGGCCAGGTAAGGAGGGATGTGAAATACTATCACCGCTGTGAGAGGAACTTAGTGTTAGAGGGCTCGTTCTCTTTCTCTCCGGCATCGATATTACACGCAACCAGTCAGAAATAAACACCGTTGGTTAGACCTACAATTCCAATAAATGAGAGAATTCCCCCATTTCTTTATGTAATTTAAACGACTAGGGATTTTCAGAGTGGAAGTCACACTTCACAATTGTCATGGGACATGAGTTCATGTCTCATCAGCACCAGAGGCAGTTATGCTGCTGCCACCAGCTACGGGCGGATGCCCGGGTCCGTGATTTATATTGTGAATGTCGAGTGTATTTATTGTCTTCTCTCCACAGGTGTGATATGTATTTGAATACCGTATTGTTTTTCTGTTTCGCTAAATATGATTCGTTTAGGAACCATCGTTGTATAAGTGTCGAATTCGTGTATATATTTAAGTGACATCCCATTGGAACATACGATGTGTATTATTTGTTTATTTCATGAGATAGCGAGATAGGTGTTTTCTTTCTAATGAGTGAGACGACTTTCAGATATTTTAGACAAGCTCATATATCAAATACGTCTCACCTGGTTCATTCGATAGCTAATGTTAATTCTCGCCAATAGGACGACGACTTGGTATTTGAATATATAGTGTAATAATGTAAATACGGCGAGTAATACAAGATACGCCATCATCCAATTATTTCTGTGTACAACGGTACTAGTGCATAATGTGTTTGAATATCTTCAGAGTGAATTGCAATTCTAGGGAAAGGACTAGAGAGGACGGTTACACACTCAAGAAAATTTACGGTGTCTAATTTATATGTTTAATATGGTGGCATATCCATGTATAAATTATCTACGTGTTTTCTCAGGCATTAAATTTTTTTTTTAAAGGAAACGTAATTCATTCTTCTCATTTCATAGGTAAATAGTATTCCTCTCATTATTATGATTCCCCTACTGTAAATTATTAGATTACTGCCCAGTAAGGACAGACTGCGACCCGTATGTCTCTACCGGCTCAGCTAGTGCCTTGTAACGCTAGTAGGGGAGAAGGGGTCTTCGGCGCCGCGCCCGGTCGAAGGCCTCATCCAAGGTGTTCCATTTTTAACGTCATGTTGCGGGAATATTATGGTCTATTGATGTACTGATACCACGAAAGGTTACATCAAGTGTGGCGCCCAACGTGGGGCAGTGTTATTTATGGGCAGATTTACACCTAGGTTGCGATATCGAGTTTGACACCTCGCACGTGTTGTATTTTTTTTGTTTTTGTTTTTCTTGGCAAATCCTGTAATGTCCTTATGGCGATAGAAAATATGACATAGCCAAATATTAGGCACAAGTTCGAACACCGCTACTATTGAAGGAGAACCTAGTAAAGTAGTATTGCCAAACTGGCACGGTCAGAACTGAACGAATGGAACACTGAATTTATTCCGTATATTCGATTTTGTTAGGACAGAGGAATACATGTTATTTAAATGAGTGATAAGGTAAATTAAATTTAAATAATTACTGTAGGGAGAAGAATGAAAAATCGCGCGTCCAGGTTAAGTGGAAATATGCGCGGGAATCACTCAGATTATAGCAGACCCAATAATATTATGGAGTTGTGAAACTTCATGGAAACAGTGAAATGATTTTCCCAACAGTGAGGATAAAATGATTAGACGGAATTCTTCAAATTCCACTGGACATGGGTCTAGGCTAAAGGTACTGCATGTGCAGCAGGCCTTGGTAGTTTAGGGGATATATCCCACGTAAAGTGATTAGATATCGCGAATGAGAGGGGATGCCTCATCCCACGACTCTTGTTTTCTAAATGAACAGTGCGATGTTGTCAGTTTAAGACGGGGAATTGTCTGCAAACGCATCTTGCCTGTCTTGAAGCTGAGAGCATTCAATGTTTATCGATCGTACCATGTTTCAGGTACAGGTAAATTCTCGAGCCCCTGTAGTCGCGAATCTTATTATTATTATTATTATTTCATGAAGGGCTAAAATAGATTGTATTCGTTATATATCGGGATGATATCCATGAATTACGTATAGTATACTGAGAAAGCACAGTAATTATTAGGAGGTGTTACGCAGCTGTTGTGAAGCTAGTTTCGGCATAAATTATCCTGTATTTTTTCAAAAAAAAAAACCACACCTTCTTTCGTTAGGGAATAAATCGAATGAACCAAGGTTTCACGAAGCAGCTCAAACTCAAGGGGGCACTAATTCTCAAGAATACAGTTTAACATGGATTTGGAGGCAGTGAAGGCAATGTTCGCCCAATTATTGGCCGAACAGAACGAGAAATTGGAGCAGGCAAACACACGGCTTAATGAACGTTTTGATAAACTGGAACAGATGAACACGGAAAACCAGGAACAATCCTGCAAAATAAATGCAATTTTAGATCAGCACACTAGTAATATGGGACAGATTAATGCACGATTAGAGGGGTATGAAGCATCAGGCAGAGCCCAGGCCGCGGAACTTAAGGACCTTTTTACCTCAAGTATTAGCGATGTCACACATCGTATAGACTCTCTTACATTAAAATTGGATCAGACAAACGTCCGTTTAGACGAAAGAATAAGCGAAGCTAATAATAAATTAATCGTTCAGCAGACTAAGGTGGAAGAGTTAGAGGTCAAATTAAATACTGAAGTGGAGGAAATGATTCATCTACGAACTAAGTTCGAAGACTTATCTCTGAGGTCCCAAGAGATCGAAGAGAATCTGACACAGGTGGCGGAACAAACGGAAACTAAATGCAAGGAATACATCGACCAACAAATGGGTCAGGCAAGGGTCGAACTTAATACTTCCGCCGAGGGAAAACAACGGGAAACTCAAGGCAAAATAAAAGACCTGAGAGAGAAGGTAGAGAATTTTGAGCTGAAAGCTCAAAAGGCAGCCATTAAAATTGATGTGCACGAAAAGTTAATTATGGAGCTACAGGACGAAGTCGAAAACTTAAAGGCACAAGAAGTTCGAAGAGACGACGGCCTCAAGTCAGTCTTGAAAAAACCGGAAAATGGTAGCCAGGAAATGTTAGGAAACCATGTAGAGTCGGACATGATGGGAGAGTCACCCCATATTAACGAGACGCATCCAACTCGCCCTCCGCTAGGTCAGATCCCCATGCCACAGGATCTTGGTTCGATCCCATTATATAACTTCTTACGATTAAATCACGATGAACCGAAGAAGTTTGGGTCAAACGTGCACATGACCCCCAAGGGCTTTCTAAGTGAGATGGACCAGTACTTTACAGATCACCACATCCCAGTGGACAAGCGCTTGCGTGTGGTCGAGCGATATCTCGCGGACCAACCGCTCATATGGTTCAAGGCTTTTAAATATTGCTTTGATAGTTATGATGAGTTCAGGCGCCGGTTCCTTGAAAAATATTGGGGGATCGATGCGCAGCAGGGATTGCGCTTAGAATTATATTCAAGGCGGTATTCCGCGACGGGCCAGACGCGTTTCTGTGAGTATTTCGTAAATCAGTTATTACGAATGAAGGAGCTCGATAGTCCGCCATCCGAGTTAGAACTCATCTCGGCCATAGGAAAACAACTGCCGCCTGAGGTTCAGAAGATATTGATCTCCGCAAACGTCCGAACGGCCATAGAAGCGGAACACATCCTACGGCAACTCGATCAAACAACTAACGGGGGACACGTTAGGCAGAGGCACCATGAAACGGTCCATACTATAAATGCGAAGCCAGAAGGAGGATCTCCGAAGCGAAGAACCCAGGGCACAAGCACAGAAGAATCTAGAGAGATGTACTCATCACCGAGGACGGAGGACCGGAACCTCTCCAGATGGAACAGGCCGCGAGAACGATATCATGAGGCTTGGGATTCTAGAAATTACGAATACAGGAGACGACCAGAGAGAAAAAATGGCCCTCGGTATGGTTACACTGAGCGTTTCCGAAGGCCCTATAATAGGTGGAAAGGTGATGGCGGACGGTCGTGGGTAAGACCCCGCGAAAATGAAGGCCAGATTCGAGACCGACAAGCTGAGTCCAGGAGATACGTAGAACAACTGCGCAACCAACCAATTGGAAATGACAAGTGGCAGGGGCCTATCCGAGAGATGGCCTCTTCAGAAGAAATGAGAGGGGCGGAAAGTCTCGAACTCCAGGCCCATCGAGGGCAAAACCGCGAAAATAGTCTCAACCCTCACGCAGCCGTATATTCTGCAGGGGGTGGAGCGATAAAAAAAAACCAGAATTAAGAAGCGAGGAGATAGTTTTTTCCCGGACTAGCGAACATCGAAACGAACTAGAATGGACCATAATCACAATAGATACCTGGGTAATCCAGCCGGAAGACTTGTTAGAAGATCCTAATCCGAGCTGTAAAAGGATGATACGAGAATTACCTGTAATTTATATCCGAGCTCACGGGATACGCGTACGCTGCTTAGTTGACACTGGAGCCAGCGTAAGTGTAGTTTCGAAGGTTTTCTTGAGGGAACTCCAGTCAAAATTTAATGTTCCAACTCTCCCTGTATCGAGGGTAAAGGTGCGGGGAATTATTCCCGACCGCACCACAATATGCGACACACAAGTATTTCTAGACCTAGAAATAGGTAATGCCATACTCGCGCATCCATTCCTGGTTATGGATAAAATGGAGTACAATATCATCCTAGGAGCCGATCTTCTGCGAGAGTACAGAGCGGTTATCGATATGGACCAGAACCATGTAAAATTCTTCGTAAATATGAATCAGGAAAATATACGGTTGAACGATATGCCAGAAGTCATGGAAGAAGAGAGAATCTGGACCGCTCAGTCATTTCGGAACGAAGAAGATGACCAGGATAAGTTCCCGAATTGGGACCAGGAGAAAATGGAAGAAATAAGAGAAAGGTTCGAAGCGATGATTGCTAGTTTGGAGAAAGATGAGGAAGAAGGAGAGCCTACGTTCGAGGACGTAGTACAAGTGAAACTAAATGAGGCTAAAATTAATGATGAGGAAAAATTGAAATTAAAGCAAATTATAGAAGCACACCAGAATGTTTTCGGGTCTCACCCAGGGAAAATATTAAACTTCAAATACAATATGGTGGTTACCAGCTGGGAACCGTTTAAGAAAAACCCATATCCAATACCGGAGAAATATCACGCGAAGGTGCGCACGATCATTAAGGAAATGGAAGACCATGGCATTATCTCAAAGGCTCCCACGCCTTTCCTAAACCCTCTGGTTATTGTGGCAAAACCAAATGGCTCCCTGAGGGTGTGCCTCGATGCGAGGTCCATAAATGAGAGGCTAGTCCCCGAGTACGATAGAGCCCCGAATATCAAAGATCTCTTAAAGAGGTTTCAGCACATGCAATTTTTCTCTAGCGTTGACCTACGTGCATCATACCATCATGTGGAACTGTCTAGCGAATCTAAGGTCTTAACGGGATTTTTATTTGACCAACAGACGTATGTTTACAACCGTCTTCCGTTCGGGGTCAAGAATGCCGGATCGGCTTTGATTAGAGCGCTGGACCGAAACCTGAGCGACAAGGTGAAAGAGATCACTGTCCAATATGTTGATGACATATTGATAGCGACGGAAACAATGGAAGAGCATTTTGAACACCTGCGACTTGTGTTAGAGGACTTGGGCCGGAATAATTTCAAAATTAATCTTGAAAAGTCGCATTTCTGCCAACGTAGCATTCTGTTTTTGGGCCATATTATTGATGCAGATGGCATTTCACCTAACCCAGTCAAAATTAAAGCCATTCAGAATTTTCCGAAGCCCACCAGAGTAAAGCATGTCAGGCAATTCCTTGGTTTATGTGGCTTCTTTTCGGACCATTGTCCGTCTTACACTACTACGGTTGCTCCATTACAAGAACTTCTGAAGAAAAACAACCGGTGGAAGTGGGACGCCGCCTGCGAAGATGCGTTTAATAGGACTAAAGAATTAATGAGTAATAGCGTCAAGTTGGGTTATCCAGATTATACTCAACGTTTTATAATTCAGACAGACGCTTCAATGATTGGTGTTGGCGCAGTACTGTACCAAGAGAGAAAGGATGCCGAACCTCGCATAAATTACCTAGCTTTCATGAGTCGTAAGTTGCGCGAACATGAACGGAACTATACTGTCACGGAGCTGGAAATGCTTGCCATTGTCACCGCCTTAAATCACTGGCGTAAATATATTTATGGATTCCCCATATTGCTAAGAACAGATCACCGAGCTCTCACATTCATATTAAAATCTACCATGTCGTCTGAAAGAGTAAATCGTTGGACATTGTTTGTACAGCAGTTCGACCTAGAGGTGGAACATTGCGCCGGAAAGGAGAATATTATCGCCGACGCGCTCAGTAGAAATCCGGATCCCGAAAGTGAAGTTCTACACTACGTACAGCTGACCGAAGAAGACCGAGAGATTCTCGATAGGTTGAGGCAGATTCCCGAAGAACAAGAGAACTGGCCAGAGTCACGCCGTATAATTCAATATCTAAGAAAGCAACTACAACCTGGAACACCTGATTATGTAGATGCTGAGAGGCGCGCTCAAAATTATAACCATATTAATGGAATCCTGTACAAATATGTGGACGAGGCGCACACTCGGCTTCGAGTTGTTATTCCACCTGCTTTACAAGTTGATCTCATCTGGCTGACGCACCATTCCATAGGGCACGCAGGAATAGATAAGGTCATGGCTACTCTTAAAGAAACTTTCACCTGGCCGCGCATGAGAAGGATGACACGCACGGTACTAATGACCTGCGATACCTGCCAACGCATAAAGCCGAACGCATATCTATTAAAGCAACCGCCGAAGCCACTGATCCCAGAAAAACCACGCGAGTTATACTCTATGGACTTTTACGGTCCCCTCCCTAAGGCGACCAGGGGGCTACAGTTCATCTTGGTATGCATGGACGTATTCACGAAATACGTCATGTTGTGCCCAGTACAGAAGGCTAACACACGTACCGTTATTAACCAGATCAAAAATAAAATTATACCTAAAATGGGTAAACCAGATAAACTACTCACTGACCACGGGTCACAATTCACCTCTGCCGCTTTTCGAAGAGATATGGAGCAAATGGAAATACAGCATGTGATGAGTTCGATACGGCATCCGGAATCGAACCCTTCCGAGAGAATCATGCGCGAAATTGGCAAATTTTGTAGGATCTATTGCCCGAGGCAGCACTGGCGATGGGTTGATGTAATCCCAATCATTATGGAGTGCATCAATTCAACAGTACACGAATCGACCCAGCAGATACCCAGCGTGGTACACTTTAATGAACATCCCGAAAGGCCGTGGAAAGATATCGTGCCATGCCCTGAAGATCCCAGACCATCTGTGGAATTAAGAGTGAGAGACACTCTGGAGTCTCTAAAGAGACAAGCTGACAAACGATTACGACGATTCAGGCGTAAGCGGTTTCACCGACCACTGCGTGTAGGCGAATACGTATTAATCAAGCGCCCCGCAACTTCCGACCCTCCCAGGAAGTTCTATCACAAGTTCGCTGAGCTTTACATTGGACCGTACAGGATTATTCAGAATTTAGATAACAACTCATACAAAGTTCAGTCTATGGATGGTACCGTTGAAGCCATTTATAACGCCGCTAATTTGAAGTTATATCATATGCCAGGACAGTTGCCCGCCGAGGATCCAAACAATCACGAGGACAGAGAACTGCCTGAGGAACGAGATAATGAAGAAATGCCCGATGATGAAGAGGAAGACGACGATGGATCCAACGCCACAGGAGAGCCTGAACGAGAAGAAGAAGAAGAAGAAGAAGGGGAAGAAGAAGAAGACGAGGTGAACTTCCTGATAGTTGACGGAGTCCGCCGCGACGCGGATGATGGTGACAAGGAATCGAACCAAGATGATTACCGTGAATGCACGGAGGGAAGAAACATGATGACTGAGGAATACCTGCGTATACTCATGTCCAGATATGAGTTGAGGCGCGAAAATAACAGTCTACGTAACTGTCAAGTGTGACGTGGCAGAAACCATGAACTGGAAAGAAAAATCCCTACTCGTGATTTTTCTTTGTCAAAGTGGGGAGAGGATGTGACCGTTCATCACATCATCAAGATTATATTGTGGCATTCCGCCGCTCAAATATGCCGTTTTCCGCGCTTTCATACGTTAATTAGCGCCCAAGTCAGCGCACGTCCACCCTCCACGGGGTGCGAGTGGCGAGCTGTCAGCCCCACGCACTAAACTCTCTTTGCGCGTAAGTACTGTACCGAGACATATTTTCGCCTCCGGCCAGAAGCGCTCTCACTCAGGCGCGACAGAGAAAGAAACACTCCCACAGCAAGTAGGTCACGGAGGTCGTGCCCAGCGTTGGCAAATATCACTCTTCCGCTCCTTTTCCCGCGAAAACACCGCTGCCAGAGACCTGTCTTCAATTGTTTTCAGGAGAGTAATTATCATAACTCGCATACTACAAGGCAGATTTTCATGACTCAAGGTTCATTAAAAGCGGCGAAATTTATAGAAAATTTTGACACCAAGAAGTCCTTTACATGATTCTAATGGAATAATCTACGCTGTTTGTGGACATCCCACAGGTGTTCACCATCTGGAGAAAGCTGTTAGGGTGACCGAAGCCACGGAACCGCCAAATTGCAAGCCCCTCCCTCACTGGGATATCAAAGGACGCTTTCGAGATTAAAGCAAAACACGTGAAGTGATCAAAATGATAAGTGATCAGTAGAAACTCGCGCAATTGAGCTTTAATTTGATGCATTGATCGATCCTGGAAACCACGTGCCACCGGACCGCTTTCTGCAGGTAGGAGGAGTCTTACCCTCTCTTTCGAGTCCGACACGTTTCATGATAAAAGGGGGGTGCGAACTGAGGCAAGCATCTTGTTCTATTTTGCCAGTGGCATAGTGAGGTGGTACCTAATGTGAGTGACTCTTCAGTATTCTTTGCTTCAGTGCTACAAAGTGTGACCAGTCAATAATCATTTGAATAGTGTTTATGTAGCTGAAGTTCTATCAGTGATATGATTATGTAACAGTGAAGTGAAGATTTATTGATACTAACAGAGTGCGGTATTTAACCCTAACCATGACGGTCATATGATATGCAGAGTGCTTATGCGTACGAATATATGAGTAAAGAGAACGTAAATCAAACGCTAGTAGGCTGTGAAATCGTGTAAGTAAATTCACGAGTGTATTAACTGCCGAAGAAATAACATGGGAGATTCAGTAACCATATAATGAATGATCAGGTGTAGGAGAAAGTGCGGCTCAGTGGCGACGCGTAAACTCAGGGCGATATCGGTAAAAAAAAAGGAAACAAAATCCCAGACGTAGTAGCTAATCTGTACTCCCATATAAACTAGTGCTGAATTAGGCAAGGTCAAACCACGTTCGTAAGGGTAGCTTTGGGACTTCTAATAACAGTGAAAGTGCGAACGTGATAATTAGGGCCTAAACTGCCGACAGTGGGATAGACAGCCAATAGGGAAAGCAACGGGCTACAAACATTACCGGTGCTTGGTTAGAGGGCTCGAGCCTATGAGTCTCTCTGATCATAGAAATTATAATGTGTTGCCAGTTATCACGATTATAATTAAGTCAGATTCCCTCATTGTGTTGTGTGCCAGTGACGTCAGTCTCCGAGGAAGAAGAGAATCGACGGGAGACCCGTACTTAATCAAGACGCCGTGGAACCTCAAGGACTGCCTACAGTGTACGGGGAGTCAAGACATCATGCCATCCACCCAGCAGCAGCCGAACACCGGACTCCAGGTTGCTGATACAGTCGTAATGGACGACTAAACGACTAGATGTGCCTTCTTGGGTGAGCTGTGGGGTGATCCAGGCAGATGAGTATTGTGAAAATATTTGAAAGTCTATTTCCTGTAAAAATGTAAATATTTAATGCATGCAGATTCTTTAGAAATGTAGGGTAGGATTTCGTTGTTCTCAAAGGGATGGCAGTAGTTATTGATAGGGCTAGTGTTTATGTTTCTTCACGGTCGGGGACCGTATTTCTTTATTCAATATGGGAATTCATGCACGATAATTTAAGACCCTAGATTTGATTTACCGTGGAGCACTATGGGAATTAAAAGGGATTATTTAATATTCTTGAAAATCATTCCATGTACCATCGATAAAAAGATACGAGTAATATGAGTCATCTGGAAATTTCAAGGTTTTCTGTAGTAGATGCTTCACGTAATGTGTTAGGTCATCCCCTGTATAAATTAAGTATGGCGAAGAAGAAACCTCGATATGACAAGTAAAGTGTGATAATGTGTGAATTTATTTAGAACGCGAGTGTTAGCATACTTTGTCCCGAATGCTAGGGCTTTTCTTTCTTCCATAATATGCGTGTATTGGTTATGCCGAGAAGTGAGATCGAGCTACTCCAGCTGATAAGGAATAGATCGAATGCGGTGTTGATGAAATATAAGCAAAGTATGCGCAAGGTTGTTTATCCCGTGCTAATGGTATAAAGTAGGCTAGATGCAAGCCGATGTGTTTAATTGATGCGTGTGGCATCCAATGAATGATATTTTGAAGCGAAATGCCGAGGTGGCTAGATAACGGGACCGAGTTCCCTTGTGTTGAAAGTGAAAGCGCAGGGTGAGGACAGTGTAAACAGCTGGCCGGTGAGATTTAAAGTCCGGCCAGGTAAGGAGGGATGTGAAATACTATCACCGCTGTGAGAGGAACTTAGTGTTAGAGGGCTCGTTCTCTTTCTCTCCGGCATCGATATTACACGCAACCAGTCAGAAATAAACACCGTTGGTTAGACCTACAATTCCAATAAATGAGAGAATTCCCCCATTTCTTTATGTAATTTAAACGACTAGGGATTTTCAGAGTGGAAGTCACACTTCACAATTGTCATGGGACATGAGTTCATGTCTCATCAGCACCAGAGGCAGTTATGCTGCTGCCACCAGCTACGGGCGGATGCCCGGGTCCGTGATTTATATTGTGAATGTCGAGTGTATTTATTGTCTTCTCTCCACAGGTGTGATATGTATTTGAATACCGTATTGTTTTTCTGTTTCGCTAAATATGATTCGTTTAGGAACCATCGTTGTATAAGTGTCGAATTCGTGTATATATTTAAGTGACATCCCATTGGAACATACGATGTGTATTATTTGTTTATTTCATGAGATAGCGAGATAGGTGTTTTCTTTCTAATGAGTGAGACGACTTTCAGATATTTTAGACAAGCTCATATATCAAATACGTCTCACCTGGTTCATTCGATAGCTAATGTTAATTCTCGCCAATAGGACGACGACTTGGTATTTGAATATATAGTGTAATAATGTAAATACGGCGAGTAATACAAGATACGCCATCATCCAATTATTTCTGTGTACAACGGTACTAGTGCATAATGTGTTTGAATATCTTCAGAGTGAATTGCAATTCTAGGGAAAGGACTAGAGAGGACGGTTACACACTCAAGAAAATTTACGGTGTCTAATTTATATGTTTAATATGGTGGCATATCCATGTATAAATTATCTACGTGTTTTCTCAGGCATTAAATTTTTTTTTTAAAGGAAACGTAATTCATTCTTCTCATTTCATAGGTAAATAGTATTCCTCTCATTATTATGATTCCCCTACTGTAAATTATTAGATTACTGCCCAGTAAGGACAGACTGCGACCCGTATGTCTCTACCGGCTCAGCTAGTGCCTTGTAACGCTAGTAGGGGAGAAGGGGTCTTCGGCGCCGCGCCCGGTCGAAGGCCTCATCCAAGGTGTTCCATTTTTAACGTCATGTTGCGGGAATATTATGGTCTATTGATGTACTGATACCACGAAAGGTTACAATACCCCGTGCAGGCATTTTTATTTGTCGCTAACTAAACTCCCTCTTAGTCAATTTCGACGTTCCGTTTTACTCCACCACATGGCAAAGGAACGTGTTCCTCTTGGGCAATCATTGGCGAAGTTTTAATTAATTTTGTGGGCTAAACATCAAATATGTCACCAGAGTTCTTTTACATGCCGACATCGTGCCGAATGGATATTTGTCCACCCTTAAAATATCTGATTACCACCGTTGGGTTTGAATCCAGAGGCCGCCCGCCACTCTACCACTGATCCGCAGAGGGAGTTATCACAGTATAATGGCCTATATTCTACATATATGAAATCCCTATTCTGCCTGTCATTCACAGTGACGTTGAGAAAACGGGACTGTTTCAACAGCTGAGATTGGTACCACTTATAGAATGTTATGCATTCTTTACATGAAAACTACAACGAACCTCCAATGACCACGACTTTTGTACTTTTTTAAAGAAAAATACATTTTTGAGAGCGAAGTCATTGTCTCATCGCCATGATGGCGAAAGTACACAGCTATATCTAACGGCATTAGTTCGAACTACGTACATTCTGCCCACCGCTGTCTAAATCCTCCTATACTGCCTGCTCTATGTGAGGCTTTCTGCGAATAGGCTGCACGACAAAAAATCTGCGCTAGATGGCAGGCATAGATGCACAAAGGCGACCAAAAAAACAAAAAAAACCCAACCAAACCCCACGGCACTTAACGACCTTGAAAGGGCCTTGACCTGCCCAGCGACCGCTGCTCAGCCCGAAGGCCTGCAGATTACGAGGGGCCGTGTGGTCAGCACGACACATCCTATCGGCCGTTATTCTGGGCTTTCGAGACCGAGGCGGCAATCTCACCGTCAGACAGCTCCTCAATTCTAATCACGTAGGCTGAGTGGACCTCGGACCAGTTCTCAGGTCGAGAGAAAAATCCCTGACCTGGCCGGGAATCGAACCAGGGGCCTCCGGTCGAGAGGCAGGCACGCTACCCCTACGCCACGGGACCGGAATTATTATGACGGCAGCCTACAAAATACTATGCAGTATGGTCATGTGTTCACTGAAGCTGATGAATTACACCAGTAATATTAAATATCTGTAATATTACTTATATGAAGTCGTAGATGGCCTTTTCATCTCACAATTTAAAGATATTCCTGGACGAAGGCTTTGAGTGATACATCGGACGGCTAACTTTTTGTGTTCTTGCGAATGCAATATCAGTTAATAATGTCTTACGAACTTGGTTAGGATAATATCACTAACAGTTTGCTGATGTTCTTTGACCTCACACTCTAACAGAACACATTCTGAAAGGGAAGAAGTAGCAAGTCCTCGTATTACGCTCGTAAGTTTGAAGGACTTCCGATAGTAGGACACAACAGCTTCATCACACTGTAACAGAACACATTCTGAAAGGGAAGAAGTAGCAAGTCCTCGTATTACGCTCGTAAGTTTGAAGGACTTCCGACAGTAGGACACAACAGCTTCATCACACTATAACAGAACACATTCTGATTGGGAAGAAGTAGCAAGTCCTCGTATTACGCTCGTAAGTTTGAAGGACTTCCGATAGTAGGACACAACAGCTTCATCACACTCTAACAGAACACATTCTGAAAGGGAAGAAGTAGCAAGTCCTCGTATTACGCTCGTAAGTTTGAAGGACTTCCGACAGTAGGACACAACAGCTTCATCACACTGTAACAGAACACATTCTGAAAGGGAAGAAGTAGCAAGTCCTCGTATTACGCTCGTAAGTTTGAAGGACTTCCGACAGTAGGACACAACAGCTTCATCAGCGCAACAGAACAAGGTTTTGGGTATCGAAGTCCTCCTCTGTCCTGATGCATAATGAGTTCTATTTAGTGGTGTCGAAGCTCTAGGCAGTTAGATGTTGCTGACGCAGATGTCACACTTCATCCCCTCTTTAACAACACGAACCAAATACCCGCAAATTAGGATTTGATTTTGTGTTTATAGATTGATTGGGACATTATCATTTGGATATTTGAAGTTGTCTAAAATGTCTAAACATGAAGATGTTTGTTTTGTGATTGTCCGTCACAATTTGTATCACAAGGAATCCACTATCCTCCACGACTTTAGTCACCTTCTGAAATAAGGTATTAAGGTGAAAGGCTACATATGCGAGAGTAATCCGAGGATATCCAACTATTTCCTTCATTAGGACCTTGCCTAGACATAGCCGACAGCAACTTCTCTCTTAATTCCCTTCTAGACAGCATTTAATGGAATCGTATTTCTTACGGCTGTGAACATCCTTGCCGAGATCTGCAAAATGGTGCACAGCAGATGAATATTTCGGGGAAAAATCTGAAGCTCCAGTGTTATAAAAATATAACTTTCACAAACGGAAGAAAAGAAGAACACTTTAAAATATCTTTTAAAATAGCTATGAGCATAACATGATTCATTTCTGTTACAGTTGTGTACAAAATATCACTTGTTACTCATTGTTCACTCTTCTTCTTCTTGATCTGTTTACCTTCCAGGGTAGTTTTTCCCTCGGACTCAGAGAGGAATCCCACCTCTACCGCCTCAAGGGCAGTGTCCTGGAGCATGAGACATTGGGTCGGGGTATACAACTGGGGATAATGACCAGTACCTCGCCCAGGCGGCCGCACGTGATATGCTGAACGGGGGCCTTGTTGTGGGATAGGAAGATTGGTAGGGATAGACAAGGAAGAGGGAAGGAAGTGGCCGTGGCCTTAAGTTAGGTACCATCCCGGCATTTGCCTGGAGGAGAAGTGGGAAACCACGGAAAACCACTTCCAGGATGGTTGAGGTGGGAATCGAACCCACTTCTACTCATTTGACCTCCCGAGGCTGAGTGGACCCCGTTCCAGCCCTCGTACCACTTTTTAAATTTCGTGGCAGAGCCGGGAATCGAACCCGGGCCTCCGGGGGTGGTTGCCAATCACAATAACCACTACACCACAGAGGCGGACCATTGTTTACTCATTGTACGAAATAACTCAGCTTTTCACACACATGCATGCATCAATAACACAATGGTACACCCACACTGACTGCGAAGATTGTGCGTCTATAACTGCACTCTTACGGCGACTTAAGAAATATTGGTATTCGCGCCTTCCCGTGTTAAACTAGTGGCATAGAGCAGGCAGTATAAGAGGATCGAGACGGCGGTGATCCTGACTTCTGTTAAGAACAATGAAATGTTCTGTTTAGTGGGGAAAAAAAGGAAAAAAACCTCTTTTAGTAAAATATCATTTTTACTATTCTCGGGTACGAGAAGACATTATCTATATCTGTAAGCACAAAAGTGTCCATGATCGTTAATGCGTGAACTAAATTATGGTCTCACACCGTGGTTAGCTAGTTCGAGTCCCATTCATTGAAAAAGTTTTTACCATCAGAACGTTGGGCGGCAAAGTAACGGTGGTGGTATATAATTTCTAAACACTAGATTGCATGTCAAAAGCCTGGCTTAAATTCCAAACATCTCCGCAGTACTCATATGGAGTGAGATCATATGACGCTGTTGATGGTGATTCGGATGGCGACATAAAGTCTTGCGCAGACCCTTTGATGCTTTCGGCAGGAGTAGGCTATGTGCCGGCACTGGGCTTCATTCTCTCCCTTCCTACAATCATAGATCACGTGATTCATTTCATCTCATTAACTCCTGTGATGAGGCTGACGCCAGGAAGAGCATCCAGTCGTAAAAGCTCGATACGAAGATTCATCTCACTTCTTACCCTACCCCGAAGAGGAACGGGACAGGGGTTAGGCGTACAAGCACGAGATAAAACGCCTTCGTTTGAGGAATGACATCTTAACACATATTTATCGTTGTAGGCTGAGATGGAATTTCGTATGCTTGGTTCTTTCACGACAAAATACCTCTCATTCAACGAGGTGAGATTGTCATTTTGATGCACTTAAGAACATTGTCATCTACTGGCATCAGACTCAACGAAGTTGTACTCCCTGGGTTGAAGTTTTCGCGTATTGAATGCGATAATGGCAGATTCGATGAGTGGAGATGAATATTTAGTAAATATGGTGATTGATTATATTTTACCGGAAGATTGCTGGTATGTTACTTATTTGTTTCACGATATTGTGTCCAAAGAAACATTTTTATACCACAAAATGCGTTTTCTTTTCATTGGACCTTGGAACTTTGGACTCAATTTAACCGGCTATACGTCAACATATACCTACAGATAGTAATTCGAAAGAATGTCAAAACATTGATTATATTATGTGTTTATCATGATGGCTTGGACATTAACATTTAAGCTATTTACTAATACCTTGTTGCCACGACAGAATGATTTGGTTTGTGCCTGACTGTTGTTACAATGTTTATCACCATGTAGATCATTTGAATGATATGATCGATTGTAGAGTTTATGCCATCGTTTTTGCAACATTCGCCATCTTTAGTAGAAATCCGTCGGAAGAGAACCTGGCGTCCATGAAAGTATGAAAGAATGTTCGATCGTCAAAGGATGTATGAATTTCGTGTGTTAAATCAATACATTTTAAATGAGCCGATCGTTCAACGTACTAAAACTCCACGAGGAAGTCCGGCTCCATGGCTAAATGGTTAGCGTGCTGGCCTTTGGTCACAGGGGACCCGGTTTCGATTCCCGGCAAAGTTGTAAATATAAACTATGCAGTTACAGAGACAAACAACAGAAGCAAAAATCATACGCTTGAAGAAATATGAATACTGAGTGGAGTTAAGTGACAGGAAAGAGAGAGTAATGACCTCTACGTCTAATATAAGAATGTCGGAAGACGCGAAGTAATAGAGACAGGCCAAGTTAATCATATAGGATGAAGAAACATGGCTCCCCATTACGCTCCTTCAGCAGCAGATCAGCTGCTTATAACGAACAACAAATCACCTTTGGCTGGAAAAGCGATCTTGCTAGTGCCTGGCAGCAGTACCTCACTTTTACAGAACAGCTGTTATCCAGTCAGGTTTTAATAGTCTACTTTATGGCCCAGTCTAACTTCACGGAATGGCTTCTAAAACTCGGGAATTCAGAACGAGGACAAATGGTACTATCGAGATTCAAAAAGACGGACTTCAAAAAATATTGGACAAGATTAACTTGGTTCTTCTTTTCATCCAAGTGAGAGAATTATGTTTTTCAAAGTAGCAATTATTTTTGCCCAAGAAACGAACAAGTTAACTTCATCCAACCAATGGTTTGTTAGGTGACCAAATAACGTGCATTGGCATTGAGTCCATATCAAATCAATCAGTCACTACTGACCTGCATTTAAGGCAGTCGCCCATGTAGCAAATGCCTTATCTGTTGTTTTCCTAGTCTTTTCTTAAATGATTGCAAAGAAATTGGAAATTTATTGAAAAGTTATTCCAATACCTAACTCACCTTCCCACAGTTTGTCCTCTTGTATTCCAACATTATCTTCATATTGCGATCTTTCCTACTTATAAAAACACCACTCAACTTATTCGTCCACCAATGTCATTCCACGCCATCTCTCCGTTGACAACTTGGAACATACCACTTAGGCGAGCGGATTGTCTCCTTTTTCCCAAGTCTTCCCAGCTCAAACTTTGCAACATTTTTGTAACACTACTATTTTGATCGGAAATCACCCAGAACAAATCGAGCTGCTTTTCTTTGGATTTTTGCCAGTTCTTGAATCAAGTAATCCTGATGAGGGTCCCGTACACTGGAACCTTACTCCAGTTGGGGTCTTACCAGAGACTCTCCTTTACATCCTTACTACAGCTCCTGAATACCCTCATAACTATGTGCAGAAATCTGTAACTTTTATTTATAACATTGTTTTTGTGATTACTCCAATGAACTTCTTTCCTCACATTAACACCTAAGTACTTACAATGATCCCCAAAAGGAACTTGCACCCCATCAAAGGAGTATTTAAAACTGAGAGTACTTTTTCTATAATTTTGTGAAACTCACAACCTGACTTTTAATCCCGTTTATCAACATACTGTCCATCTCACAACATTATGGAGGTCATTTTGCAGATTCTCACAAACTTATTTATTACTCTATACAGAATATCATTATCCCCAAACAGCCTTATCTCTGATTTCACTTCTTTACTTCTATCATATATATACAAATAAATAAGGAAATAATAAATGTCCAATAATACTGCCTTGAGGAATTCCCCTCTTAATTATTACAGGGTCAGATAAAGCTTCGCCTACCCTTATTCTCTGAGATCTGTTGTTTAGAAATATAGTAACCCATTTTCTCACCCTTTTCTACAGTCCAATTGCACTCATTTTTGCTAGAAGTCTCCCATGATCTACACTATCAAATGCCTTAGATATGTCAATCGGGATACAGACCACTGGACCTCCTGAATTCAAGATATCTGCTATATCTTCCTGGAATCCTACAAGCTGAGCTTCAGTGGAATAACATTTCCTAAACTCGAACTGCCTTCTGTCAGACCAGTTGTTCATTTCGCAAACATGTATAATATAATCAGAAAGATTGCCTTTTCAAAGCTTACAAGCAATGCATGTCAAACTGACTGGCCTGTAATTTTCAGTTTTATGTCTATCACCTTTCCTTTATACACAGAGGCTACTATAGCAACTCTCCATTAATTTGGTATAGTTTTTTCCTGCAGACAATAATCAAATAAGTACTTCAGATACAGTACTATATCCCAACCTATTGTTTTTAGTATATACCACGAAATCTTATGAATTCCAGCTGCTTTTATAGTTTTCAATTATTTATCTTATTGTAAATGTCGTGTGTATCAAAAATAAATTTTAATACTTATTTAGTATTAGTCACCTCCCCTATGTGGTCATTATCCTTGTAGCCAACAATCATACATTCTGCTGACTGAATACTTCTGCCTTTTGAAGATCCTTGGCTACACACTTCCCTTGTTCATTAATGATTATTGGAATGCCCTTCTTGGAACCTGTTTCTGCCTTAAGCACCTATTCATACCCTTCCATTTTTCTCTAAAATATATATGACTGCCGATTATGCTTGCCATCATGTTATCCTTAGCTAACTTCTTTGCTAGATTCAATTTTCTAGTATGTTCCTTCAATTTCTCGTTACTTCCTCAGCCATTTCTAACTCTATTTCTTCCCAGTGTGCATCTCCTTCTTAATCTCCTTATTTCTGTGTTGCAATAAAGTGGGTTTTAACCATTCCTTTCCACCTTTAAAGGTACAAACCTGTTTTCACAATCCTCAACAATGGCTTTAAACCCATCCCAGAGTCTGTTTACATTTTTATTTGCCGTTTCCCACCAATCATAGTTACTTTTCAAAAACTCCCTCATGCATGTTTTATCAGGTATATGGCATTGCCTAATCATCATCATTCCGTGTCCGGTCAGCATTTCCAAAATGTAGCAACTCCGATGGCCTTGTTGTTCGCCTCGATTAGGTCCTGTGTAGTGCAGGGATGTTCTAGTAGGGGACAAATGAGCAGGTGGTACGGATCTTGTGTTACACCACACTCGCAGGATGCGTCTCCAACAGCTGGAAGTATGGCCCATTTTTGCATGTTGGTCTTGCAAAGAGGTACGCCCACCCTAAGACGATTAAGTGATCTCCAAATAGGGTAGGGCAGATCATTTCCTGGAGCTAGCTCTTCTTTTGCAGGAGTATCAGGCGGCAGCATGCTCTTCCACCTGGTGATGCGGTTATACTCAGGTGTTCCTACCAGTGGTTGAGTCCTGGTGATGAAGCTCTTTCTCGACTTCAGTCGACAGACTACAGCCTGGTGATCATGCAGTGGGTGGCGAGAATCATTAGTCTGCTTTGTCCTCTCTGCATCAGCAGCAACAGCCCTTCTGATAGCGGGGGGAGCTATTCCAACAATCGGGTAGAGTTTGTCAACTGGGGTTGGCTTCAGACATCCTGACAAGATACGTACGGTCTCGTTGATTGCAATGTCAACCTCCTTGGTGTGAGTGGATGCACTCCACACAGGTGAAGCGTACTCTGCAGCGGACACACACAAAGCAAGAGCAGAGGTTCTCAGGACGTGAGGGCTTGCTCCCCAGGTGGTGGCTGTGAGCTTTCTCAAAATACTGTTCCGTGAACTAACTTTCAGCCTGGTGTTGTGGCAATGTTTCTTGAAGGACAGTGTTCGGTCAAGAGTAACACCTAGATACACAGGTGTTAGACAATGTTCTAGTCGTTTGCCTTGCCATATAATGTCCAGTTCCCGCCGAGCTTCTCTATTCCTTAAGTGAAATGCGCACACCTGAGTCTTGTTGGGATTTGGCTTTAGATGATTGCCTTCATAGTAAGAGCCAAGAGTATCTAGTGCAGAAGTCAACTTTTCCTCCACCTCTTCAAATGTCTTTCCTTGGGCAGCCACTGCAGTATCGTCGGCATAGATGAAAAGCCTGGTATGTTCCATTATGGGTTGATCATTAGTATAAATGTTAAAGAGCACAGGGGCTAGCACACTGCCTTGAGGTAAACCGTTCTTTTGTACGCGCCATCTGCTCTTCTTACCATGGAGATAGACTTGGAATCTTCTATTCTGCAGGAGAATGCCAATAAGAGATGTTAGTTGATAATCATTAGTGAGCTGGTAAATTTTCCTCAGTAACTTCCTGTGGTTGATGGTGTCATAGGCAGCTGTTAAGTCAACAAAGGCAACTCCAGTTACCTTACGCTGTTCAAAACCATCCTCGATGTGTTGAGTAAGGTTCAGGATTTGACTGCAGCATGACTTTCCAGGTCGAAAACCAGCTTGTTGAGGAATGAACTTTCCTTCGAGGATGCCACTAATTCGGTTAAGGATAAGGCGCTCGAAGATCTTGAAACAATGGCATAACAATGATACTGGGCGAAAGTTTTTAGGATCGTTTGGCTCCTTACCAGGCTTAAGTAGTGCAACCACTCGAGCTTTCCTCCAGAGCTTGGGAATATAAAGCTTAGATACACACTCATTAATCATTGTAAGCAGCCATTGCAGAGTAGTCCTGCCGAATTTCTTGATCTGTTCTACTCTGATATCATCGATGCCAGCAGCCTTATTTAATTTCAAGGTGGAGATGACAGACTCTAGTTCATTCAAGGTGAAGGGTTCTTGGAGATCTTGGTTCTCACTTCCTGGGGTTCGTTCCAGTTGCTCCCGTGTATTCCGACCTTTAATCTTCCCGTTCATGAGTAATTGGGTTGCAATCTGGTCAGCTGTAATTGTGGTGAAGTTTCTAGGTTTTGTTGGGTCACCGCTGAGGTTTTTCAGGAGATTCCAGGCTCGCCTACTGTTCAACTTCATGTCCAGATTCTCTACCAGTGAGGTCCACTTAACTTTGCGATTTGCTGAGATAGTTTGCATCAATTCCTCACCAACCTGGATAGTTTCATCAGCAAATGGGTCAGCCTCAAAAAGATCTTTGTAATGGTTCATCAGCTGTTTGCTGTCATCAGTCATTCCTGGTATGTAATTTGTTCTACAACCTCTTGGAATGGTCCTTCTAGAGGCTGTCTGGACGCATTTGACAAATGCCTCATACATTTCAGGTTTCGGTGGGATCTTGGCAACTTCTATATCAAGCTCGTTGGTGAATCTTTCCCAACTGGCCTTCTGAAAATTAAACCTTCGCTTGAAAGGTACCTCCTCTGGCACTACCATGGCATTCACTTTGCAGATTACAGGTCTATGTTGGGTAGATGGGATAGGCTTACCCATCATCTTCACACAACTCCCAGCAACTTTTGATGACACGAAAATATTGTCAGGGTTGTAGCCTCTCTTCCACCGACCGCTATTGAAGGATGCTGGTAGTTTTGGATCATGAATTAGATGAAGATCATGATTCTCTGCCCAGGTTTCCAGTTTATCTCCATTGGTATCTGAATCTGGGTATCCCCAAGATGTGCTTCGGCAGTTGTAATCGCCAAGGATGAAATTTACGCCCTGGTACTTAAAGTTAGTAGGTTCTCAAACGTGAAGTCAACATTAGGAGGCTTGTATACAGAAGTAACGCTAAAGTGTGGCGTACATACAGAAAGAATCTCAATGTCATCCCTTTCAGTTAGTGAGGTTGATGTGATATTTAGGTTTGGTCTGGTGAAAATGGCACTACCGTATTTATCATGGGGTCTTTCCAGAACAAGCTCCATGCCTGCGATTTTCGGTCGATGGCTGTTGTAGCCCCGGTGAGTCTCTTGCACTAGAAGAATGTCACCTTTACATTCCTTACACAAGTCAGCCAATAGGGTCTCTTTGGCACACGAAAAACCCTCAATGTTTATCGAGACTATAACAAGTGGTCTTAAAAAAGACCCTTTAGGAGGATTACTACTTCTGTGTTGACCGGTAGTGGAAGAATCCGCCGCTGCTAATTTGCAACGTTGCCCAGGGTGCGCCCGATTGTACTGATTTTTCACAGCGTAATTTATACAATCTTCGGGGAGGCTTCTTCCGTGCCTAATAGTCCTACTTTTAAAACTTCCCTTTCTATCATAGCCAACGGCCTTAGCCGTGTTGAAACACCAGATCCCGTGAGATCTCCGAAGTTAAGCAACATTGGGCGTGGTCAGGAGTTGGATGGGTTGCCACGCGGTGTTGGTGGGGGGGGGGGTAAGGGAATGGAGGAGCGGAAAGGAACTGGCCACCCTACCGCACGTAAACTCCGGCTCAGGAACACCTCTGCGGAGGTTCGGACCTGCCTTCGGGCAGAATAACCCTTACCTTACCTTTCTATCATATTTATTTTTAACTACGACAAGAATAGCTTCATGATCACTAATACCATCTATTGCTTCAGTTTCACTGTAGAGCTCATCTGGTTTTACCAACACCATGTCCAAAATATTCTTCCTTCTAGTTGGTTCCATCACTTTCTGAATCAGATGACCTTCCTATATTAACTTATTTGCCATTTTTTGGTCATGCTTCCTGCCGTTCGCATCACCTTCCCAATTGACATTTGGTAAATTGAGATCACCCGCTGCAATCACGTTCCGTTCCATATCGTTTCTCACATGGATGATTATCTTATCAAATAATTCTGAATCAGCGTCAGCGTTACCCTTTCCCGCTCTGTGCACTCCAAATAAATAAAGTTGCCTCGTACTTCCAGTCAGTATCCCTCCTACGTAGTATTCTACTCATAACAATCTCTGCTTCTTCAAACTTCACTCGTGCTGCACTTACCAGATCCCACACATCCCCAACTATGTTGGTAGTTATACCTGCTTGCCTTACGTTGTTATTATCAACGTGAAACACTACTACCTTCTCCTTTCCCTCCTCCTTCTCCTCTACTTTCCTCAACCTAATTCCTGGGCTGTACTCTACCCCGGTTCCCTTTCCTCCACACACTTTCCTCACACGTCTAACAATGGAATCCCCATGTCCATAGCCTCAACCCTACCCAAGTCATTTGATTCCCTCCCCTACTGGTCAGTCCTATCTTTCCTGCCGGCTGCAGAAGCTACTTCCTCCTCCCTTTTCTCCCTCCCATGACTCTTTTCCATCTGTCTTTTCCTATCCTTTACTCTACATTTCCCTTTCCTACCTTCTCATTTCCTACTAGTTCCACACTTCTCAGCAACAGTTTCTTGTTCGTCATCTTCTTCCTGTTGTTCTATCTGCAATGAATCGTACCCATTTCTCACTGACACCCGACCTGAATTCTTATCCTGAATAGGGTCCTTAGTCTACAGTGTCTTTCCCCTTAAAACTTTAGACCACTTGTCGTTTACAATTCCCCCTTTCCTTCCCATCAGTCATTTACACCTACTGTATCCTGTACATAGTTTGAGGGAGGCCTACTTTACTTCCTGTCCTCTGGTGTCCTTTCTGAGAAGTAGTTCAAATAGAGGCAATTTCCTCCCAATATAACCTTCTCTGTCAGTCAGAATAGATCATCTGGGGAAACTTTAAAGTTGGGTAAATTTCCCCGTTCCAGTGTTTGGGACAATGGTATATCTCAAAAACAAGCAGATTCATAGACGTTAAAGTACTACTCCAAGCTGAAACTTCACCCAGTATGCTTTGTAAGGAAATACTACCTCTTATGATTCCATTCAAATTCCCTATAAAACCTGGAAAGTGTAACATTTATTCATAAAGTATATTAATAGTTCATTTAGAATATCCAATTACTTTACAGATAGTAATTTCTAATGTGTAAGACAGGCTTATGTCCTACTAGTATATATTATCTATAGCGATGGTAAATCCGTTCGTAACAGTAAAGCTTCAAGGCATGGAGCAAGTTTACGCTACCGTATAAACGGTAAGTAAACGTGCTACCACTTGAAATTGACACCAGCTACAACGTCATACCTGGCGGAAGACTCAGGCTGTATTTGAAGAAAGTAAGAGCGCTAGAAAATTACGGAGGAAAATCAGCTTTCACATATAAGCTACTATTTTCTCAGAGGTCGTACGATTTATAATACGTGTTATTTCATTGAAATTTGTCAAGCCGCTCTCTCCCATTTTTTTTATTACCGGAAGGCGTCTTATCAATGATATTTGTGTATGTTAGGTATTCAACCCGAAGGCTAGTTTGAACCTCCACAGCTTTACCAACAGCTGTCATAGATAGCCTAGGTGTCACTAAAGAGGAATATTAGGGAAAGGAGGAGTGAAGTAGTTTCCAGTTGCTTTCCTGACCGAGCCAGAATTTGTTATTACATATCAGTCTGCCAAGCCCATTGAAATGCATGCACCAACCGACACTATGAGTAATATTTTCACACCATCCATAACAGGGACTGGCTACATAAGGAATGGTGTTACTAGTATCGCTCATACCTCAGTTCACTTTCATATTGTCAAAGCCAAGGAGGAGACTGTGACAGGTCAATGAAAGTAACAAATTTATTCTAGCCCATGCCAGAAAATGCAGTGGTTTGTAAACACTACCTCTCGCCAGCAAAGGCATTTTTATACAAGCATATTTTCATTTTTGCTCACATAAGAAATAATCAAGAAGGATTGATTTTATCGTATCATTTCACCTTATTTATCAGAGCTCGTATGGGAATTCTGCAACTTAGTTTTCAAACATGATTTTCTCCATTAACTGTGAACTTTGTGAGTGTGCTAGATGAATGACTTTTGGCTTTTACCTCATGTAAATTACCTCGGATATCGTGGTCAAATATTTGCTATACTTTGTGAGAGTGACCTCTGTCCTATAACCGAATTTGATGCGGGGCCCGATCTATACTAGCATTACTTGTTTATTTGTTTGTTGGTTGGTTGGTTGATCTTCAGCCTTAAGTCTGCTATAATTCTCAACAGTTCCGCCTATTGCTCCTATAAATAGCCTAGGCGTCAGAGAAGAAGTGGAGTAGGGAAGTGAGTAGTGACATATTTTCCCCTTGCTTTCCTCAATGTGCCAGGAGGCGCTGTCTCATATCAGTCCGCATGCGTATACATTTGAAATTCTCTGGGCTTAATTTTGGGCAGGAAGAGGTTGTGACACCTATGTTAACTACTACCCTGGCAATAGCATGGAGTTCAAGTGGAAGGTCATAAGAAGCATCATTTAGGAGAGCTGGGAGTTGGTGTTAACCAGAGCGCGTTCTCGGTGGTGTTTCCTAGTTTCTCAAACCAGAGCAGGAAGTAGAAAGTAAGCCGATCGGAGCGAAAACTACAAATATACACTTAAGAAATTGGAAATTGCAACACCATGAAGCCATTGGTCGTTTGTGTTGATTTTCAGGATATGGAACGATGCCATGTAGTTATGTAAACGATCAAAGTTTCAGACCAATTGGATTGTGGCTACAGGTCTCCCCACGTGATTGGTCGCAGAGGAATCAACTCCAGTATACGGACTCTGGTGTAGCGTAGTTGACTTGCAGTCTGTGCAGTGTGAAGTGTTCCTCGTCAAACATGCCTCGACGACAGAGAAGAGCACGCTATAAACAACTGTCGCCATTTGGGAGGGCTCAGATAATTGGGCTGTGTGAGGCTGGATTATCGCTAAGGACTGTCGCTGCACGTGTTGGCCGACAGGCATCTACGGTACAACGTGTATGGCAGCAGTGGTCAAATGAAGGTACCCACACTCGTAGACCTGGTACAGGCCCAGCGCGACAGACAACTGTGACAGAGGATCGCCGCATCATTCGGATGGCTCGGATGGAACCCCATGCAACAGCAGCGCAAATTGGAGCAGCTGTGGCACCCCACGTTACACAACAAACAGTTGGTAATCGCCTGCGTGCAGCTGGCTTACGAGCCCGTGTCCCTGCAGAAGGTGTTCCATTGACCCCACAAAAGCGACGTGTAAGGCTGGCCTGGTGTCGAGAAAGATCGACGTGGGTCGACGAATGGCGTAGGGTCGTCTTTAGTGATGAATCGCGCTTCTGTCTTGCCCGCAGTGATCGCCGGAATCGTGTGGGCCGACGTACCGGGGAGAGGGGCCGCCCAGATCTTATTGTCGAGAGGCACACAGGGCCAACACCAAGCATTATGGTCTGGGGAGCTATTTGCTTTAATGTGAAATCACAATTAGTGCTTGTTGAGGGCACTATGACTGCTCGACAGTACGTTGAGAGGGTACTCAGTCCAGTGGTTGTCCCTATGATGGCGAACATTGCTAATGGGATGTTTCAGCAGGACAATGCCCGGGTTCACACTGCACGCATCTCCAGAGAAGCTCTCCACGACACAACCTTAGAATGGCCCGCCAGATCCCCGGACCTCAGTCCTATTGAGCATGTGTGGGACATGATGGGTCGACAACTGGCCAACCGTCTTCAGCCACCCACAACGCTGGAATAACTGACCCGTGCAGTGCAGCAAGCATGGGCCACAATTCCTCAGGAAGCGATCCAGGGCCTTATTGACTCCATGCCTCGATGAATCCATCAATGTATTGCAGCTCGTGGTGGGCACATCCTGTATTGATTGATGTCCAAACTTGCGGTCAGAGGGACCTGAAAGTGTAATCATCGAAGCACAACCGCACCCTCGTCCTGCGTGTTTAATTTCAGCAATGTAGCACCATTCCTTCTGGGTGTTGCAATTTCCATTTTCTTCAGTGTATTTCCTACAAAAGGACTGCGTCCCACGTTTGGAATTTTACGATTCGCACAAGTGTTTCTTCTTAAGCAGTAGCTCCTCTTGATTCTTCCATGATAGTCTGTACCTTTTTGTGCAGGATATTGGATTTCTCGTCGATGATACTAACTATTGTATCAATTGCTTCTGAGCTGGTCCGAAACTGACTGATCAGCCTCTTGGCCTTTGGTCCCCGGGGTTTCGAGTTTGATATCCGGCCGAGTCATGGGAATTTAATCGTGGACGGTTATTTCCCTTTTCTTGGGACACGGTATTCGTGCTATCTCCAACATTCCTACAACTAACGCACCGCTCTCAAAACTATTCTCCATCTAAATTAACACACAGTTTAATACACATGCCACAGGCCAAACGCTTCCATTGTGACGGTTTGCCTTACAAGGGCTGCTCTCGGTTAATAATAGCCACAAATTAGGAATAAAATGCTTCTAATTAGGCCTATATGATAAATCGGTTTCTCATCAGATGTCAATAGCGTGTAGTTCCGTACGAGGACACGCTGTTTATACGAATTAAAGTGATATTGATTTTATGTCAGGGCTTGGAATAAAGCGGGCAGTAATTATTTTGCTTAGTAACTTTACGAGCTCATCTGAATCTGTACAATTGCGGTATCTATTTTGGTATTTGTAAATACATGCAGCAGAGATCGGTATCGCATCACTTTGGCTGTAGGAGAACTGACATCTAAACATATGTGAATCCGGGTAAGTTTATATCATTCATTTTTAAATGGAGACAATTTCCTCTAAATGTAGCCTTCTCTGTCAGACTGAATAAATCGTCAGGACACACTTTAAAGTTGGGATAAATTTCGCTATCCAGTGTTTTGGACAATTGTATGTAGTTTTCTCAAAAATACGCGGATCCATAGACGTCAAAGTACAACTCCAAGATACAACTGCACTCAGTATGGTTTATAAGGAAATTCTGCCTGTTATGATTCCATTCAAATGCCGTGTAAAACCTAGAAAGTGTAACTTTTATTCATAAAGCATATTAATAGTTCATTTAGAATTTCCAATTATTTTACACATAGTAATTTCGAATGTTGAAGATGGGCTTATGTACTGGTATAATATATTATCTATAGAGAAGGTAACTCCGTAAGTTCGTAACACTAAAGCTTAAATCCACTAATAATACCCACTAAAATTAAGAATGAAATGCTTCTGATTAGGCCTATATGATATAGCGATTTCTCATCAGATATCTGTAGCGTGTTGCCCCATACGGGGGAAACACTGTTATATATGACTTAAAATGATTCTGATTTCATGTCAGGGCTTGGAAGAGAGTGGACAGTAGTTCTTGTACTTAGTAAGTTTACGAGCTCGTCTGAATCTGAACAATTGTGGTCTCTATTTTGGTATTTGTAAATACATTCAGCAGAGATCGGTATCATGTTACCTTGGCTGTAGGAGAACTGATATCCAAGCATTTTTTTCGAGTTGAGTTCGTGAAACCACATGGACGTATTTCAACAAGGGTTAGTGACGATATTAGAACTCGCCTCTCCCCCCAGATTAATAAGTACTGGTCAGTGTTTTAGCATGATGAGTTCATCTAGTTGGTGACGTGATGACAAAATAGTTCTGCAAGGATTGAACAAAGGGGAAGAATTACGAGACTCTTTGACAGAATATAGTTTCTAAACACGTCACTTACACCTACAGAATAATACTATTTTTAAAATAATATTTGTGATAATAAATTCACTTTACCGAAAATGGCTAACTACGTGTTTGATGGAATGGTAGACATGACAGGCAAGGTCTGACATATCTGTCACACATTTGACCACATTTCGTTTATGCAGCGGTATTTATTTACTTAGTGTATTGCTTGTCACATCACATTACAATAAATGCGTAACTCGTAAAGGTAAAGAGAATTATTCAAAATAATGAACTACGAATGTATGGCATTAAAAATCATTATCAATAAAATAATGTCTATATACCCTACGTGCAGTTTCTCCAGTGAAGATGTGCATATTCTTCACAACTAGTTTTTTGGAAAATTGCGGCAATAATTCTGCCTGATGTCAAGAATATCAGTAAGTTTTTCTAAGCTAAATCATTGCCAATCAACGATCTGGTCAGCTGCTGGTTTAACGTCGCAGTAACACGTCGAAGCTTTTCGGTGACATAGCGATGGGGAAGAGGTAGTATTGGGACGGTGGCGACCGTGATATTAAATAAAGTACACCCCCAGCATTTGTCTGGCGTGAAAGCAGGAAATCACGGAAAACCATCTTCAAGGCTGCGGATAGTCGGGCTCGAATCCACCATCTCCCGAATGCTAGTTCACAGCTACATGACCCTCACCGCAAAGTTAACTCTCTGTGAACTGGTTCTACGTGTACTTGATCCGATTCCCGGACGGGTCGAGGGACGGTGGTAAAGAAGTAGGGGACCGCTAATAACCGAGCTCGATAGCTGCAGTCGTTTATTTGCGGCCAGTATCCAGTAATCGGGAGATAGTGGCTTCGAGCCCCACTGTCGGCAGCCCTGAAGATGGTTTTCCGTGGTTTCCCATTTTCACACCAGGCAAATGACGGGGCTGTACCTTAATTAAGGCCACGGCCGCTTCCTTCCAATTCCTAGGCCTTTCCTATCCCATCGTCGCCATAAGACCTATCTGTGTCGGTGCGACGTAAAGCAAATAAAAAAAGATAACTATAATATTGCTTCGAAAATTACTCACATATGTTCATAAGTCAATTTTGAAGTTGTTCAGGTGCCGAAAAGTAGGTTTTGAAGGCATTTAATAATTAAGTGGTCATAATACGTGATATACGGCCAGGAGGTTTTGTTTGACACCATATTTGAAACCAAAGGTGTCAAGGGATAGACTGCACACATGAAAAGCACTGCAGGGAGCTAGCAAAACATGCAAGTTACGGTACCAAGGACCAGCAGATTTCTATTCAGTTTATGGAGATATTAGTTCAATTTACGTTAATCAGACAATTGACAATCGCAACTTACACACGATAAATTTTAAGTGTTATGGAGGCTTCTATTTTAAAACTCTACAATAACTCTGACGCCACCGTAACGTCGGCACTAATGAAATTAAGGAAGTCTTGTATTCTATCAAATCCAAAGCAAGTGCTGTCGATGCTATTCCTAATACTTTCATACATAATAAAATTGGCACTATTCTACTCATTCTCACCTATATTTTTATTTCCTGTCTCAAAAACGGCACATTGACGGAAATTTTGAAATACCCTAATGTAATTCCACTTCCTAAGAACCCAGGTTCGAAACTGCTATCCACTTACAGTCCAGTTCTGATTCTCCCTGTTCTTTCCAAAGCGTTAGAACGGTTGGTACATGCTCAAATACTGGAACTCCTGCACGCTCACTCTCTTCTGGACCCGCTTCAATCTAGATTCAAGAAGGGACATAGAACAGCAACTGCCTTACTCAAAGTGACTGAGGAAATCAGACAAGCAATGGAGGAAAGACAAGTGTCAGCACTGCACTCCTTGACCCCAGCAATGTAGATAAACATGTAGACAATGTTGAAGAAACTCGAATAATGTTTCGGTAATTAGGCTTTAACATTTTTCACCACATATCTTACAGATCTTATGCAACATGTTATAGCACAAGACAATGCTTCACAGTGGCGATTCCGGAAAGTAGGAACTCCACAGTGTTCTGTTCTGGGTCCTCTTTTGTTTGTCCTTCATATTAATGACATCATCTCAGTAATAAAATATAATAGATATTACCTATATGCGGATGACCTCCAAGTTTGCTGCCACGTTGGTATTAAAGATACAGTATATCGAACACGATACGAGATGTAAACACCGACTGCAACAATTTAGCATGTATGCCAGTGATAACGCTCTCCTTCTCAACCCCAAAAGTACCCAAGTTATTAAAATCGGTTCGTAGGGATTATTGAATTCCTTGTATAAAATCCACACTATTCCCCCAGTGGCTTTAAATGCAAGCATAATTTCGTTAATATATCAGTGAAGAACCTGAAACTCTTGACTGCTCTGTACACGTAAGTAATACTTGCAGGACGATATACGCGGCGCTACGCACCCTCTAACGGCATAAGGACATTTTGACACAAGACGTGAGGATACAACTTATTGAGACTCTTATACTCATTACGACTTGGGCCTCACTGACGCAACTAACGAACAAACTATAAAACTGCGACGAGCAATGAACTCTAGTCTTCAATTTTCTTTCAATGTGAGTTACGATTCTCACGTAACTCTTGGCTACAAAGCTCTTTCCTGGCTGAAACCCGAAGGGTGGTGAATGTTACTTATACTGACGTCAGCATATTGTGCCCTACTGCACTTTAAAGTTCCGTCCAGGCGAAAGCCGGTCTCGAACCCAGAGTACAGTAGTGAAAGAACTCTCACAGACGTGAGCTGGTGCACATAGTCTTACCTGAACACAGTCCTCTTCATTCAGTCGGGAAAGCACTCTTCTCAGGGATAACATGGGTATAACGGGGCAACATAAAGATAAAACACTAGGACATGTGCCTACTCAGGTAAGAATTCGCTAAATCAAATGAGATAAAAAAACTAACAGAAAAACATCGCTGCATTCAAAGTTTAACAAATAGGGATTTATTATACAAAATTGAATTATTTACAAATGAAAGAGCTTTTCAATTTGATAGGGTCAAATGATGCTGAGCCGATGACAACCAGTTCACTGCCTTCACGAAACCGCTGTACTGCAACAAGCATGTTACAATAGTGTAAGTAACGCAGTATAGAAAGAAGGATATCCGCATCACTACTCATAAACACTTATTCCCAAAAAATTTACAATGCCTCACGTCGTCGAACCCCGGTGCAAACAAAAATCACCACGAAATGTACAATGACCTGACTCGGTCACGAACCCTAGTCCTAAGAAGAGTAAGGCGTCAAAGATACCAATGCACACTAAATAAAAAGGACACAATCAACATATACACGCAAGTAAGTATCAAACGGGCCAGTGTTAAAATCTTACGTACCACAAATAGGACATAAAAAAATCTCTTCCTGCTTTCAAAACATGAAGGTCGTTTCCTCCCCTTCCCGGCATACTTGACACACTGCAGACGACCAACTCACAAGCCTGTGACGTCAAGCTCAATGACCTCCACCCTCACCACTCCACTTGCGGCAGTCCCCTAATTTATCAGCTCAAACAGGCGACAGGCTAAAGTCTTGCCTTTCAAAGAAACATCTCACGTACTCTGCTGCCACAGCCCTCTTTAAAATATACCTGGGCTATCTGCCCTCGTATTAATAACTCCAGCACTCTCGCAAATCTTACTTATGCCTCTCATGGGCTCAATCCTGGTGCTACAAAAACACTAATCATTAAGCGATAGTCACATCGTCATACTAGACATCTCCAAATATATTCAATAAACTCTCAATTGTGCTGGGCTCTCTCATATCAATCGCAAATCTTAATACTGCCTATCAAGGGCTCATATCTCTTAAATCATCGGACTTGCTTGCTCTATTAGTGGATCTGGGTGAATTACTGGTCACGTCTTGGTCACAACGATACACCTCTACGTCTGCAGAAATAAATGCCTAAATGCGATCTAATAAAAGTACCTATCTGTAGACTAATCTCCTATGCCCAAAGGAGTTCGATCAGACCCTTATAAACACACGTACGTCAAAATAACACAATCAAAATGAAATATGAACACGCTAACAAGGACTCTACAAATAACATCTACCTTAAAGTACGGGGTTCGATTTTGAGGCCTAGCTCTACATTACAAGGAACATTTTCCCACTACCACAAATCTGTTGACTGACGGCCCCCATATTCCTATCTAAATTTAAATGACATGCTTGAAACAGAATTGGAAAGCTCTGACCTTATTTATCTCGGACATGACGGAGCGGCCATCCCTGTGGACCACTGAATCTACCACCACATGATAGACTGCGGGGCTGTCATCAGATACTGTTGACCACTTGGAGACATTCTTTCTTGTGTTGCGTCTTCGTACAGCTCCCTCTGTAGTTGGAAGGTGTCCACTTCGACGTTGTGCGGATCAGGTGCTCCCAACGTTCCTGGATCGATGCCCGTTGTCGTGTTGGCTTCAGCTCCTGGTTGTGGCTTCTTTGCAATGATGCTGTCAAACACTCGTTCTGACTTGATGCTGGTATAACTGAAAATAAATTCATATATTACAGACAGTCTAAACTCGATGCCTGTCTCCACTACTATCGTGTCTCACACGTCACCTTGACCAAGTCTCGTTCAGAGTTTTAACCTGGTACACAATAGTTTCTTCACTCCTCTCAGTCACTGTTCTTTCACCCTATCACACGGACAACACATAGTTTCAGAATTCCTAACCTGAGCCAATATTAATTCTAGCCTTTCGTCCGTAATAACTTGACCTCATAGAAATATGAAGCTACTAGTTCATTAGTCTCTTATAAGCAGTACCTCATCTCCCCATAGCATATTCTCACAGGTAAAATCTTAAATTCATCTGAATATTCAAGTTGCTTACTTACTTTCTTGCAGAAATAGCAGTACTGTTCGTCTGTGCTGCTCGAAGACAAAGCGATGTTCTCAGTACCGACACGCAGTATGACGACTCGTTCAAGCAGTCTTCCTGTCCACGAATGAGCCTGATATGCCAGGCTGCCTTAATTTATAATCCCGTCTCGCGTCATCAAGCCGCTTGGTCGCGTGCAATCTTAGCGCGCCCGGGAAGTTTTCCCGCATTAATTATATCATGAGCTCTAATTAGCGAATGCATTAATGAATGCAGCCCTAATGCATATCAAAATAAAGCAGAAATTATACAGGTTGCAATTCTTGTCTCAAATCCAATGCAACTCTTCCGTAACCAAAGATATTAATTTAATTCTTTCTTCCCTCGTAATATAAGTTTTGCCGGGATCTGGGAAGCGTCCCCAATCTTCATCAAGAGGCTTGGCTTGGGACATAACTCCTTTTAATGCGTTTCTGAAGATTTCTCATAATGACGCTCGCGCTCACTTCACATAAGAACGCTTCTTCTGGACCCCTTTATGACATATACTGTAAGACATTGGCTTCGTGGGTGGCCTTGTGTGATTCCAATATCCAATACTCAAATTCATACAATTGTCCCAATGAACCGAATGGTTCAATATCGAACTCTAGATGAAAATCTCCTCCTATTGTATTTCTTCGAAATTTCATTTCCTGCTCTCATTCCCTAATCTTAATTCTAGATCTGGCTCTCCACTCGCTATACCCGTTAACGCTCTTTTAAGTACAATAAATCCTTCGTTGTGAGTGGGTCGCGACTTTAGAGTACACTTCCAGCTGATGTCAGGAACTCTAAGACGTATGCAAAATTTAAGACTGCTAGCGAAGGTTTCCTTCTGAACCCCGCTGACTGTTTCTTGTCTTGGTGATGTATCATAGACTGCGTGGTTGGGCCATTATGGTACACGCGCGCACATTAAAGGTGTCCCGATAAAAGCAATCAACACTGCGCCACTCCAGTACTGAAAAGGAGGAGAGGGAGTTAAGGGGTAGTGTTGAAGGCCACTCGAGTACAAAACAGGAGAGAAGGGGTAGGCCGAAGGCACAGTGACCTAGTGATGGGCAAAACTCTCGTCGAGATTCTCGAGACTGACGTCACTACTCTCCATGAATCTCGAGGCAAGCTTCAGCTGGACCTATGGTTGGATCTCAGCCAGGACGAAAATGGTAGAAACAGACACGATTAGTAAACGTTCGACATTTGTTGTCAGCGTGGCTCAGTTGGTTAAATAGTGTAGTTGGGTATTGTCTTTCACTCCGTTCGGTGATGGTTCAAATCTTCTTTCCAAATATTTTTATTAGTTTTTGTCTTGCAATCTGAGTTTCGGCTACCAAACACACGGCTTTTCGTGCAGAAACAACCAAATCGCTAATAGAAGTGACTGTAATATTATTGAATTGTACAAAATAACACATAGATAATAAAATCTCTTCCGCATGAACACATACAATATTAAAACTAATCATAATATAAACAATCCCGGTTATCTCATGGCCATTTCATCAGATCAGTTAGCTTTGTATCTGTATTGCACTGAAAATAATAATAATGTTATTTGGTTTACATCCGTCCTAAACGCTAGTTCTTGGCAGACGCCGGGGTGAGGGAATTTTGTCCCGCAGGAATTCTTGCCTGCTGGAAGCCAACGACATGGAATTGTTACCTTTCTGTACAGTACACTGACAGAACATATTGAACATGCTGTGCTCAATATGTGTTCAAGTGTACGTGTTTAGTCTGAGGGTTATCGCATTATTCTGTGTTTCGTGTTGTACGTTTTGGTTAATGAATAGTGCACGCTTTTTCTCTGCTGTAAAGGTATTTTCACAGAAACAAGGTTGTTTGGGGTAATACAACAGAATAAATAATAATTTCATTACCAATTCTACTTCGTAACGAGCCACAGGGGACCATGGGTCCCTTGTACCAGTATACACAGAAGGTATCCCTGAGCAATTTCCGAAAATTTGTCGGTGGATTTCGGCTTCCACCTGTATACACGCTTTCAGGTCTGATAATGTTGTAGCTGTTCTTGAATAACCCTTTTCATGGAAACGATCTATTTGTTACCATACTAATTAAAACGAGAAGGAATCCCGTTTTAGATATATGCAAACATATACCAGTATCTTTTTGCACACTATATTTTCAATTCAGTTCAAATTATTACACTATTCGATTCGTCATAAAAGAAATAGTTTCAGTTAAATCTTAAAAATATCTCACACTCTTCATTACTATTGATTTCACATACCCAGTCCTCGAAAAACAGGAACTAATCAATGAAGATTAAAATATCCCACCTAGCCGAGAATCGAACCCGGAGGACACTTCGAGCAAAGTCAGGACGCTAACCTTTTAGCCATGGAAGCGGACAGTGCCCAAGCTAAATGCAGGAAGTAGGTAAATTGACTGAGAGTAGAATAAAACGAAGAGGGCGTAACGTCGCTAGTTGATCAGCACACAAAGTATAGTAGACTGTGGTGTAGTCGAGGGATAACACGCCGAATGCACATGGTGCTCCGATTCAAACTTCGAGAAAGGATTACGAGGCATGGACTGCATCGGTTGCTCAGAAAGCATCGAGAGCTTTGCATCACACGACCCAACATCACAGTGACCCACCATCTCGCTTAACGCACGCATTGCTGCATGTAGACAGCCCGCTACAAGACTTTGTTGTGAGTGAAATGGCTACAGTGGTGGATGTATTGAAGTGCAGTATTAGGTAACCTACTCTGATAATTACAGTACCAAGAGGTAAAGGAGGTTATGAACCGAAAATTAGTTGATGAATTATGTAAATAGAAAAATAATATGCTAAAATAAGATGTTGATGCATAAATTATTATAACTGTGTAAGCATACATTTTACTTCTCGAGCAATAAGCAAATACATCTAAAATGATTTAATATCAATTCAATTGTCCGCCTCTGTGGTGTAGTGGTTAGCGTGATTAGCTGCCACCCCCGGAGGCCCGGGTTCGATTCCCGGCTCTGCCACGAAATTTGAAAAAGTGGTACGAGGGCTGGAACGGGGTCCACTGAGCCTCGGGAGGTCAACTGAGTAGAGGTGGGTTCGATTCCCACCTCAGCCATCCTGGAAGTGGTTTTCCGTGGTTTCCCACTTCTCCTCCAGGCGAATGCCGGGATGGTCCCTAACTTAAGGCCACGGCTGCTTCCTTCCCTCTTCCTTGCCTATCCGTTCCAATCTTCCCATCCCTCCACAAGGCCCCTGTTCAGCATAGCAGGTGAGGCCGCCTGGGCGAGGTACTGGTCATACTCCTCAGTTGTATCCCCCGACCAAGAGTCTGAAGCTCCAGGACACTGCCCTTGAGGCGGTAGAGGTGGGATATCTCGCTAAGTCCTAGGGAAAAACCGAACCTGGATGGTAAACAAATGATGATGATGATGGTGATGATGATGATGATGATGATCAATTCAATTTCCATAAAATACAAATCGTGTCTTAAACTATACAACAGAAATGCTATTATTGTAACATATCAACATAAATAATTATTATAAAATTAACAAATTTTTACAGAAATATTTTATCAAAAATATGAACGTATCGCATCTTGCTAGAAAATATATAAATAAAACAAACATACGGCAAAGTTATAAACATAATGCACCGTCCATTTTGACATAATTTCAAGAAAAGAAAAATGGAAATTAACACAAAGGTAACTGTGAAATGGATATTAAATAACCAAAGAGTCGTGTTAAATACTGACTTTACAACAAGTATAGGTGACGGGTTCATCCTCCCTTCCAGAACATTAATAATCACTAGCTCAAGCCGCTTGAGAGTGGAATTTATTAGATGTTGAAAAAAGTCTGGTTCATTCGTTAGATTCACCCAAACTCGATGGCAGTGCATTAACAGAGCCACTTTTGTCCTCTCCTGACCTGGAACCGACGTGTTTACCATTCTTGCCCAACCAAGTCAGCCGACTTGGGAGACCAGTCAAGCACATGAACGTCAGGATGCTGTTTGAAGAAAGCTTCGGTTACATGTGCAGTGTGAACAGAGCAGTTATCTTTACACAAACCTGATAACGGGAACTACTTCTGCGGGGTAAATAGCTCGACTACTAGAAAGAACAACACCTTCTAAAATACGCCGCATGTGAGGCTACTCGACTGATTAGTTACCTGGAAAAAGCCCTCTTCATAATGCTTTCCAACTGGACGCCAGCACTTCAGCTGTATACCTGAATCGGAGCAAAATATCTCTTCATCCAACCAAATTGTAATTTTCCATTCCTGTCGTGGAGTAACACTTTCTCTCAGTGCAAAGCCTACGCGAAATTCTATGTGGATAGAAGTCACCCCTTTTTCGCAGCTCGGCGATTGTGGATACCTGCAACGTGGAGTCGGCGACTCACAGTAGTCCGGCTTACTGGCAATCGCATTGCCGATAGTCGCAAACAGAGAGCCTTGTAATGTGTCCTAAGATCTACCAATGCTTCTTCACCTCGTTCTTGCCATATTTCTATCTATCTCCAATCTGTCTCAAGACTGCACGGTATTGCTTCAGCTATTGCCAATAATGCGGCGTCGATTCACTTGTGATAAGACAGGAGCCATCTTACAGTGTTACAGTATTACGAAATGTAGGCCGCCACGAATACACACACTATGCTACAGCACTCCCTACTCTCCTTTTCAATATTGGAGTGGGGCAGTGTTGATTGTTTATGTTGGAACACAATTAATGTGCACGCCTGTGACACTGTGATTTCGAAATTAATTTACGCAGTTATTTCCTTGAACTAATATTATCATTCATTGTTATTGTTATTATTACACATTATACCGTGTATGTGTGTAATAATTAATCTTTGAAGTCGTGTACATAAAATTTAAGTAGTCACTGTTTAGCGCTATACTTGTTTTATGGCACATTGTATATAGGTCTAGCGAAATGAAATGGCGTATGGTTTTTAGTGCCGGGAGGGTCCGAGGACAAGTTCGGCTCGCCAGGTGCAGGTCTTTTGATATGACTTCCGTAGGCGACCTGCGCTTCGTGATGAGAATGAAATGATGATGAAGACGACACATCCACCCAGCCCCCGTGCTAGCGAAATTAACCAATGGTGATTAAAATTCGCTAACCTGCCGTGAATCGAACCCGGGACCCCTATGACCAAAGGCTAGCACGCTAAACATTTAGCCGTGGAGCTGGACTATAGGTCCAGTGTGTATCCTTTATGATGTATTGTTTCTCATAACTGCTTTATATTTTTCTTTGTTTGATGTTCACTCTTAATTTTACATAATATTATGTATTTTCCTAACTTATCTGATTCATTGATAGTTTTCCTGTTTTATATTGTAATTATGCCGTTACGTGTAAGAGAAGGGTCACGAGCCCTACTTCGTCACTGCTAAATAAATAAATAAATAAATAAATAAATAAATAAATAAATAAATAAATAAATAAATAAATAAATAATTTTCCACGTTGTTGGTATGCACTCCCGTGACAGGATCAAGAAATGACGTGAGTGATTCACTGTTTGGTGTACGTACCCCAAATTGTTCAGTCCACGGTACGTTCTCCATTCTTCCGTATAAATGGTTGACCCTGGGAATACATAGGGCAGATTAACGGAAAGTAAATTTGACTTGTTCTTTCTTACCACGTGTATCATATGTTGGGTTTCGTATATTCCTAATACCCATCTTTCATGCACAATGTGACCCCTGTTACTTTTACGTTTGGCAGTCAATCTTTCATCTGTTTGGACAGTCACTCCAGGTCCACAAAACTGAATATTTTGTATATCTTGAATAATCTTCTACGAAAATACGTCCTGGAGAAAGTGTAATATTTTACAACGCTAACTTTTGGGAAGCTTGTTAATGATTGTGATGCCGAAACTGAAAGTGAGGTAGATATTTTCAAAAACTGTTCGCAAAAACAACGATTTCTTGCGACGACACTGTGGACAAACTCGATTGTATCTCAGTTTGCTAGTTTCACCATCTTCCGACACCGACAACATTCGCCAAGGGGTAACAACAAAATTATGAAGTCTCTGAAATTGTACTATTAATTCCTTGTCATCCTTATTTGGGAAACTATGCAAACCATAGGCAGTCGTAATTGCCTCCATTTTAAGGAAATGACTTTCTATCGTTCTAAACAAAAAGGAAACAGTTCCTATACAACCAAAGGTAAAAGGGCGTCTATCTACCACTCAGAACAATGGAATGATCGCGATAGTTCTATGTTCTTGACACTATGGCAACCTTACCAAAGCACAATAATTGTCTTCACACTGGTCTCATCTAACCATTGAAGACCGGTGTTGTTTGCACAGGCTACTAGAGACCAAAGGCCACTTCGCAGCTTTAATCCTTGAGGCTTACGTCCCCGGACCCCCTTTTCTTGTCACTAGTCTTGTGCAGCAATTACCCTAACCAATCCGGACCATTGGACTTGTCACTAACCGAACGTAACCAATCCAGACTACTGGTCTAGTCCAGGCCCTACCCTACCTAAACCAGACCAACGGTGTTGTCCAGGTCCTAGCCTAACAAATTAAGACCAGTAGTATTGTCACTAACCAAGCCTAACCAATCCATACCAATGGACTTGTCACTAAAGGAACCTGACCAATCCAGTCCAATGGTTTGGTCACTAACCGAACCTAAACAATCCCGATCGGTGGTTTTGTCACAAACCGGACGGTGTCCAGGCTCTACCCTAACCAATAGAGGCGGCTGGTCTTGTTTATGCCCTATCCTAACCAATCCGGACCAGTCGTCTTGTTGGTAAGTAAAACTAACCAATCCAGACCAATGGTATTGTCATTAGCCGGACCTAACCAATGCAGACCAATGGTGTTCGAACAGGATGCTAGAGGCCTAAAGCCGCCTTGCGGCTCTAACTTGGCAACTTACAGAACCATTTGATTGTCACCATATCACTGGTCTTATCCAGGCTCAACCCTAACCAATTCAGACCAATGGTCTTTTCCAGGCCCTACACCTTGCAGAAACCTTTGCTTGTCCCATATCGCTGGTCTTATCCAGGCTCTACCCAAACAAATTCAGACCAATGCTCTTGTCCAGACCCTAGCCCAGACCAATCGTCTTGTCAGTAACTAAACCTAACCAATCCAGATCAATGGTCTTGTCACTAAACGATGCAGACCAATAGCGTTTGCACAGGCTACTAGATGAAAAAGGCCGCTTCGCAGCTCTAACCCTAGGGACTTACTCTACCGCACTCCCTCTGCTTGTCCACAGATCATTGGTCTTCTCCAGACCACGTGGTGTACGGAAAGCGTGCCTGCCTCTCACCCGGATGACGCAAGTTCTTTTCTCGGCCACTCCAGTAATTTTAATTCTGGACTGACAGCTAGAACGGCGTTCACTCAATCTCGTGCGATCAGCTGAGGAACCATCTAATATGAGAGGCAGCGGACCTATTGCAACCGTCAGGGCTTTAATCGTCGCACCAAATTAAGTATGAACCAGCTCTGAACACAACAGGCGACAAAATGAAACTGGCCCCGTTAGTTGGGCGACAAATTAGGCTTACTCTGGGTATAATTAGGGCAATATTATTTAACTTGGTTTCACAAACAGATGTACAGATGGAACATTTGTATGAGAACCGCCAGAAGTCACTTACCAGGCTTGAAGTCTCATCCTCACTACTTTCATAAGATCACCGGCTGAATTCGTAGAGCAATATGGGTAATGGAATGTTAGATAAAGAAATAAAATAGGCACTATCTAAAATAATGAAAGTAGGATTCTATAATATGAGAGGAATATGCTAATATTTGTTAAATGAGAAGAATCTCTGTTCAGGTATATATTCTAAACATTTTATTTATACTGATGTGAACCACACAAATAATATTCTATCTCAACATGTGAGCAAGAAACAATTAAACTGATACAGTTAAATACATCATATGCCTTCTTTTCTTGAAATTGTCTTGGCATATTAATTCTTGGCGTACATCAATTAACTCGATCAACATACACTGATAAATGAGTTTATTTATTTTTATATAAAAAATGGATATTGAATGGTATCCTTTATTTATTAAACTCTCGTCACAAATGGATATTAAATATGGTTCCAGTACCGGGGATCGAACTCGAGCCTCCTGGGTAAGAACCAGGTATCCTCTATTTGTTAGTCATGATTTGGATAGAGAGAAAAAAATTAACACAATATAAGCACATCTGTCATACACACGAGATTGCATTGCCGAGTATCGAACATGTGATCCATTTGACCACGACAAATGTATATTTAGATTGAACACTTACGATGAACATACACGCTGAACATATATATGCGTATCCTGGGTTTACCTAACAAATAATATATTTAAAGAATATCAGTCAAAGCTGGAATCAAACCCATCACCATATCACTTTGGGAAATAATAAAACACACAGAAACATATATACAAAAATATCAAATATATTTACACAACACATCTTGAAGATATGGCTTAACCAAGCCATAATATCTGGTTAAATCTTCGCTCCAGCATCATTCGAACCAACAGGCTTCGGCTTCCAAGGTAAAAATTTTTGGACTCCAATCAGAGGCTAAATTAATGCTTAGCATGGGAAGGGATCTATCCTTCACAAAAATCCGGAAATTATCCGTGTTACTCGCAACGTATAATTAGAATAGGATTGAGACTACTTTGGTGAATGAAAAGAGCTTGGCCCACTAACATCGTTTTGCTGGAGACTGCAAAGTTTGCTCGGCCTACGGTCGACCAGCATATACCTGTCAATCACAATAACAGCTGTGACTAGTCCTGGGTTGTGGATACCATAAATCGTCCGTCACCCCTTCCTTTCATTTTTTTACATATCATCTCGGCTTATTGTCAAGTATGCACTCACTTGAAAGCCGTTATTTCTTATTACTCGTTATCTGGCTATATATTCAGCCCAATTTAATATCTCACAACAGCTATAATTATTTATTCTTCCTTATCACTTGTGATAGTACATATATCACACCCCCGAATTATATGTAGAAGTTTGAGATATTATTGTCAGTATTCGATTTATTATTATTATTATTATTATTATTATTATTATTATTATTATTATTATTATCGGTATTTCATTTGTATGTTTTGTCATTTATATTTATAAGCTGGAAGATATCCACATATGTAGGTATGAGTAATTTGTTTTGCATGAGTGGGAAAACATAGCTTTAATAACTCTGGTAATTTGAATGAGTCATATGGCTACCCCAGTGTCTGTTGTGATGTACTTGTGTCGGGAAATTCATGAGTCATGTATATATCCCAGCCTGATGAGATGAGCTTCTTGTTGTATTAGGAAAGTTTGGTGATTCATGTAAAACTCCCGAGTGTTTGTTTATCTCTTGGGAGAAAGGAGAAGTTCAGGGCATGTCTTGACAAGAGGTTCACTCATGATTGGCTGGCAAGCACCAATCCAGACGTATCATCTGAGAGGAGGGGGATGTTGATGTCTATAAAGGTTGATCATCCGGCGGCAACCGAGAACATTGTAAGGAACATTGTAAGGGTGATTGTAGAGGTGATTGTAAAGGAACGAGAAGGAAGATAACTACAACTACAACTGAGGCACTGTACGGGAAGGAAGTGGTGCTGATACACGGTACTGGAGAGACACGGCTGCAATGGACTGGACTTCAAACGTTCGTGGAGCGTAGTCTTGTTATGTTTGTGGAAAGTGGCTGATTGTGGAGAGTGCTTGCGCATTAAGTAGTGTAGCACTTGTGGCGGCCTAGCACTATATGTTGGTGAAAGCTATCTCAGACTTTCCATAAATTTATGTTGAGGATCGAAAGACGTGTGTATATATCTCTACAACAAGTTTTAAAATATGTGAACACAGAAGTACAAGGTACAGTATCTGTGTGATGTGATAACTGCCGGTTATGAGAATCAGTAAGTCGAATTGATATAGAGACAGTGAAGGGTATTTATCTTCATACATGTACATTGTTCATCGGACCATCTACAAATGGTAGCTTAGTTCTCGCTTTCGTTTTCCCACTGTTTTCATTATTATTATTGTTGTTGTTGTAAATATGGAGTCTTCCAGCAATATTTTATGTGTGTATTATATGTATAATGTTGTATGTTGATGAGGTGCTCATGCACGGAATTTGTTAAGAATATAGTTAGCTATTTTAGAATCAGTGTTATTGATGAACCTATTTGCAGTTCCTACCTAATTAGTCGTTTTCAGGAGGTTAGGTAAGGCCTGCAGCAGATGTACCAGTACGCAGCATTATGTACACGCCCTGGGATATAAAGTTTATCATGCTCTTATCTAAATTCGAGGGATCCATTCTGGTGAACTCTGGCGCCCATACTACGGACATTTCGGTTAATTATGCTTATTAATTTTATTAATTTACATATTTTTATTTATGATATATGTTATGATTTTATTATTATTATTTATTTGGTAGTCATCACAAAAGTTACACACTCCAACAACAAAACATGTTACAGCTTCGCCCTCTCATGTCTTGGCATCGTATCTCAATCCGTTCATTTAATTCACAGAGAAAACCCCATTATTTCAGGTTATTTTATTCTCACAATTTCATATATAATTATAAATTAATTACACCTCGGTTTGGATCAACTCCAATGATTATCTAATATTATCCGGTATTACAAATACCCGAATCTCAAACGTATCATTTATATCCAAACTACTCTGAAGATCTTTACCAGGCGAAGAAATATAAGTCCAGCCAACTTGCCGTTTCCCAAAGATAGTTCATATAAGCTAAGAACTTTGAAGTCTATATAATAATTCATGCAAATGAATTTTTGTTAAATATCAATGATTATCTAAAAAATCACCTGATGATCCTAACTAATAATAATAAATCTTTCCCAGTTATACGCGCATAATGTTCCCTACATATTTAATATTTAATTACGACATTATAATATTTACAAATGTTATTATTACTGGCATGCATCTCTCGTGTTTAGGGTATATAAAGTATGTACTTAACACTTGGTGAGTAAGGCTTGCTGTCATCTAGGGTACATCTTAGATCTTTACACGAACATGATGAATATTCTTGTTCCTAGTAGTCCTTGGTTCTTCTTCATACGACGATCCATGACTCTAACTGCTGTTTTCTCAGTTGAATTTTCGGGACGATCCTTGTAAAGCTGATTGCAGGCACTCAGGCGCGACTCTTGTAGGTTCCGAGTCTTGGGTTCGACGACCACTCACGAACATACAGAAAAATGGAGAATGAGTTATCAAATACTGTTTTATGCACTTTCAAAGGGGGGCCTACTTGTAACAAGATCCACTCTTAAGTTGAAGTAGATTAACGCAAGTAGTGATAAGTTGTAAAAATCACTGTTCATTCTCTGACCGTCACACAGACTACCACAACGAATGTCCCTGGAGGATGCGAATATTAAATTTGTGAAGAACAGTTATTTAATTTTTGCTAAATGTCACTCGTTCTTAAATGCTCAGGAGCGGTGATAATTAGTCCCTGCATATATTAATTAACTGTCTCACCACGCTAAATAACCTGAAGCGTTTGCCCTCCGTTGGTGATTGCACCATAAGTCATAATTAACTATCTTCGACGATTGTGATGTTAAAATGCCAAATTAAGGCTTCTATTCGGCAATTACGTACATTAACTCGTACCACACGGCTTATTCCGTAAATATATTTACATCACATTGATGAGTTTCTTCAGTGGCACAACACTTTGTACACTGATATCCAAATCACTGATATCCAAGTTCCACTTCTAATATGTTGGGTTGCCACTACACAGACGATAATGAGGTAACGTGTTACCACTGCCGGTACACGGATGAGAATGAGAATGAGATACAGTGTCTGGGTCTTGGATATATTTATAGACTACGGGCAAAATGGTCAGGGGGGAGGTGAATTATGTCCCAGTTGGAAATGACAGTCCGGTAATCGAAGTCTTTGAACGACGTGATAACAATCGAATTAAAGCTTATAACCTCTACTTTCTACTGAACATATATGAAACCAAAGCGATCAGTAGGTTATTCATAATTTTAAAAGCGTCCTTTTGGAAGATTACGCGTCATGTTTCATCATGCAATATCTCCCACCTTTTTCCACATTTTGTCAGATTTCAGTAGTCGCCTTTGATCTGCGTACTACTATATGATAGGCGTCATTATTGATCCATTAATAAAGTATTGTATTTATATGCATTGACAGTCAGCATAAAATGCATTGGTTCGAATGGGACCCGTTTCATAAATTTAGAAAAATTATCTCATATAGAAGTATTCTTCTTCTTCCTCTTTTTCGTAAATTTTGGTGAAGTGGTACTAATGAATGCGGTGTTGAATTTATAGTGGGCATTTATTTTTCAAAAGTTAACACACCTTAATTCGGCCCGGTCTCCAAAAACCTCCATCTCCGTGCGTAGCGTTATCTTCTCTTCTCGCTCGCTCGGAAAGAGAGCGCGGTTTCAAGGTTAGCAATACTGCGTTTCCCTCTTCTTATTACAGCGTAGGAAAAATGCTCCTTCCGGACTGGCGCGTCGCGGATCATACCCCGGTTTGACATACAGAATGCTAACTACTGCGTTATGTGTCACAGGATGTTACGGAAAACGGCATATATAATTAGCCAGACCTCCTAACATCTCCATGGCATGATGGTGAACGGTCACACTATCAAAAAGCCAAGTAATACGCTTGAGGATGTCGTTACGCTAACCGCGTCATCTCCGGTAACTGTTATCTTGTTGGGCAGCAGTCATCTTCGTAGGTCAAGAATCTAATGAGCTGCTGCGCTCCGAGTTTTAAAATAATAATAATAATAATAATAATAATAATAATAATAATAATAATAATAATAATAATAACTTTCAGATATTAATGTTCATCTGCGTTCACCACAGATCGACGCCCAAAGCTATCAAAAAATTAGAAAGTGTCTCTGCCTTTCCACAACGAAGACTTTCTCACAATATCCCTTTATCTCTGCTTGTAGTGTCTAGATGTAGTTTCGTCACTAAAGTCCGCCGCTATGGTTTACGGATTTTCATACCTAGGTGGCTGGGCTTCAATTAAAACTTTTTTACTAACTTAAAGGCTCGAGAGTGGCTCACTCAACCACGAGAAACAAAACCGAACTGATATCTCAACCATCTACTTCAGATATAAGCTCATACCGGGAGATACCCACCAAATTAAGGATTCACGGACGACAATGTCCAACCTATAAGCCAGAATAAATTAACATAGAATAACCGACAGACACTGTCATATGACCCACGATCACCTCCTTATCGGGGATCCGATGGTGATGGCAATACGGCAACAGCATGAACAACAAACAATAAAATAGGGTAAATTAAAAAAATAACATCGGCAGACGGCACATGAAGTTTAAACAACCTTCATATCTCTTCCCACTCTTTTACATTCTTGTACATTCTCTCCTTCCTCGTAACCTATACTGGCCATCTACGAGTTTTGGACCCATTATCTTGCAGAGGATCTTCCTCTCAAATTTCTCGGCTTCTCTTGGCCCCGACGTTCCTGTCGTTCGGAGGCATTCACTGGCAATGTTTCAGTTATTGTATTAAGAAAAATTAATTTTTGAATCTGAAATAGAGGACACGATGCTTCAGTCGGCACTATTTTGGTAGTTATTATTATCATCGCTTGACGAACTTGGGCCATGAATAGCACTGCTGACCGGGTATACATGGTATAAGCGTGACTTGGCTACACACCAGAGCAACAGCTGGTGGTCTAATACACTTCACATAACAAGGCAATAAATCACTAGTCTCATTTTAGAAATAACACTTTTCTAATATTAACTACTTTACCTGCATACGCTTTGGCAATAAAAGATTCATAAAAATACTCTGATGTTAACTCCGAAATTAGAAATGAAACACATCAACTAAGAGGGCATTTTTCCCTCCGATCTGACTTTTGGCGTGATCGGAAATAGAGTTAAGTGAGCATTTCATTAGGTTTAAAGAATACCGACACACAAGAGCTAGAAGATTAACGTCACACCGACATCTGGCGACGATAAAATAGGATTGGAAAGCAGTGGCCATGTCCTTAATTAAGGACGGTGCTTCTTAAATATTGGGCCAGAAAGAGCCCAAAAACAAAAAATGATATTTTCGTACTTCAAACACATGGTAATCTATATGCATAAAATAAGAGTTTCTTTTTTTACATTACCCAGAATTTTAAAAGCATGATATTTCCATATCGGCCATATCCACTGAAACAAGGATATGCACTTTTTAGTTTTCCGTAACTTACGTCTGTCTGTATGTATGAACGTACACGCATCACGAGAAAACGGCTTAAGAGAATTTAACGAAAATCGTTATATAAAGTCGGGGGGGGGGGGAGGGGGTTAGCCACTACAATCTGGACTATAAATCATTTTATTCACGCTGAGTGAAATGGTAGTTCAGGGATAGACCAAAAATTAATACACCAAGCTCGACAGCTGCAGTCGCTTAAGTGCGGCCAGTATCCAGTATTCGGGAGATAGTAGGTTTGAACCCCACTGTCGGCAGCCGTGAAGATGGTTTTCCGTGGTTTCCCATTTTCACACCAGGCAAATGCTGGGACTGTTCCTTAATTAAGGCCACGGCCGCTTCCTTCTCACTCCCAGCCCTTTCCTGTCCCATCGTCGCCATAAGACCTATCTGTGCCGGTGCGACGTAAAGTAACTTGCAAAAAAATATTAATTCTCAAATATTTATATTATTAGTGGTCCTGTCGATAAATACTACATAACTAAAGTTATATAAAATTAAATTTCCGACCATTTGTGTTTTATTCAGTTTTATCGTACCGACTATGATAAGTGATATTTCAGAGTCGGAAAAAACTGAATGTAAAGACCTACAATACCGTAAGCGCATAACAATAACATTACATTGACCATTGTTTGTTTTGATGTTCTTTGTCTCTTATTCTGTCACTGAACTCCGATAGATGGGATTAGTGCTGCGTATCGAGTATAACAGCCTGACTGAATATTGGCAGGAAATAGTTGGGGAGTAGATACATTTCTTCTTTAACATGACATTCCTCTGGTTCATACATATAAAACAGACTGGTTCATCATAGTATTCCGGCTATTCGATCCTTACTCTGACGCGTTGTTTTGAATTATTAACAGTTTGCACACTTAGGCCAAAGGCAGAAGCTCACTTAGTAGTAGTAGTATGACCTGGTCTAGAATAACAACTTAGGCCTATTCCAAATTATAACCCCACAATTCAATAAATAACTTAAAATTCAACCCTGAAAAGAGCCGTTTCTGAAAAAAAACTTCTTCCTCTTCAGTTTTATTAAATTCTACATTCATTTTATTCTAAATTAGCATGAAGAGGGTGTTTCTTCTCTGGCTTGGAGAAAAAATTTGCTCCAAATCAGATAGATGTTTCCGCCGCCAGTGTAGTGAATTGAGATTTTCTGACTCATCGGGTACTCCTAAGAAACAGATTAGTAAAAGGGCATCGTTTTTGCCCTGGGACTCTCCGCTATTCGACCCCCGCATCCCCCGCCGAAAAAAGACGAAGAGTGTTCATGGATCATGGCTGTCTGCGGCTTGGTCATTCCAGCTCTGGAACTTTGGACTGTTAGATCGGCAGCGTAGTACTGTTCGTTAAAAGTGAGAAAATGTGTGATTTTCCATTTGATCGAGTATTTCATATGCAAGCATTGCTTTTAATCGCACCCTTCCTACTGACGTCATTGTAATGACCTATGTTCATTTCAGTTGGGAAAACCATTAAGACAGTCTTTCTGAGGATGTAAAAAGGACCGGGCGAGTTGGCCGTGCGGTCAGGGGTGCACAGCTCTGAGCTCACATCCGGGAGATAGTGGGCTCGAACCCCACTGTCAGCAGCCCTGAAGATGGTTTTCCGTGATTTCCCATTTTCACACCAGGCAAATGCTGGGGCTGTAATTTAGTTAAGGCCACGGCCGCCTCCTTTCCATTCCTAGGTCTTTCCTGTCCTAACGTCCCATAAAACCTATCTGTGTCGGTGCGACGTAAAGCAATATATAATATAGTGATGCAAAAAAGGCAGGTGGAGAGTGAGTGTCTGCCATTAAAATGAAAACTCCCAAACCTGATTGTGACTGACGGTAGGCAAGCGGGCCTACTATTACAATGAAAATTCCTTAACCCAGTCTTCATATAAGAAAAGACGTTTGGTGACTTCCCCGTCGCGTTTCTAGGGTGACGTTAGGAGCTATGCAATTTAATACAATCTTCATCATAACGTGTCCACAACCTAACCTAGAATTCTGTATGCAATGTAGAATTCCGTAGCGAAGCACGGGTACATCAGCTAGTATAGAATAAAAACGAAGTCATATTAAAGTGTATTGCCTATTAATAGCCTTGCTTACTTTTTGCCTCTACGGCTGTCTTGGCGTCTTTAAAAGATCACCGTCTATTCTCTGTGTGCCACTCTCCTCCATTTCCGCAGTCAGGTCTTGCTGCACAACGTCCATTCATCCCAGTCTGGGTCTTCTTACGTTTCACATTCCTTCGGGTTTACCATCCAACACTTCCTTCAGAAGTCATTCTTACCGTGTGGCCAAGTCGTCGTAGCTTTCTGCTTTCAACGCCTCCCTCTACGTCTTGATCTTTGAACAAGATTCGTAGCTCATTATTATTTTTATTCCCCAGTACTTCACTACTGGTACATAGATGTGTTCCTATGTCTTCCTTTTCCAGATATTCAGCATATTTATATCCGTCTGAAACAGGCCACATTCCTCTTGGTTTTATTACTGTCATTAAAATTCCTATTTTAATTTTTTTAATTTTAAGTTCCCTTAGGATTTTAATTTGATTATCTTGTCATTATAGAGTGTTTTATATATGATCATTGGACTTTGTCAATGTATATGCCGAGTTAACAATGAATAATATTGTTAATGCTGATCCAGAGGGTCCAGCGCACTAAAGAAACTCTGAAAACAGGGCAAACACGGTAGCATAATTTGGAATATACTACTGAGAAGCTGAATGACTTGACTTACGCCTTGCAATACGTACCCATGACCAGTAGGCAGTAAGGTTACGTCTTGGAATGTTGAAAGATCGCGAAAAATCGTATATACATATATATATCAGGTGGCTCCCGAACGCCGTACTTTCTACATATAAATGTCCCGCATGCATAAATGATGAACGGGAACTTCACAGGGGAACTACTGCCAGCGGGCAGGTTACGTCAGAATATGAAGAGATAAGAACGGGAGTGTCACTCGCTGCATGTTACTCAGCGCTACCGTTCTAATGCACCCCTTACATTAGTAAACCTCGTTTTCCACCGCATATTTCTAGGCTGGTGTATAGTACAGCTTCACTATATTTGATGTCTGGATATCGACAATGACTGGTGTGTTCAGCAGCGATGAATTATTAGACATTACTTTAAACTGGACAACCAGGTCGGAATGCACCAGAAGCTCCAAACAGACGTATGACTTCTACAAACGTATTTCGCCGAACGGTATTAGTTTTTGTTTCATACAAGCAACTCTTTTATCGAGTGGAATGTCTACACGTGTATAAATTAACAAGTTATTAGATTCCCTTTACTGCATCTTTGACGTGTTTACAAACAGTAGCGGCAATTAGGGGGTGGGGTGAGGAGGTACAGTCGCCCACCCCCAATTTGTGGAGTAAACATTATATTTTTATTCCACTTTAGCCAGCTGGAACTAGGAATTATTTCAAAAAAGCTATTTGTACAAGCCTTGTTGTCTTATATGCTAAATCGTTCCTTTATTTTCTTTAATTAACATAATTGTTGCCGGAAATACGCACAAAACGCCGCTCGTCGCAGCTAACCGATTTGTATAGCGCTACGGCAAGTAGTGGAGACTTTGGATGTGCTGTGAGGAAGGGTAGTAGGGGTACATATTTTTTTGCCAAGGTCGTGGCCACTCAGTTATAATTCAGCCGCGTGCCGCGCACATTCGTCAGTCTGGCAGTCTCTTTAGTGTCTGTTAGTTTCTTAGTGTGTATTCAGGTACTAAATGATTTTTAATTGCATAATAATGCCGTATTTCTATGTAATTGTACCGGGTGAGCTGCCCGTGGGGTTATGGGCGCGCAGTTGTGATCTTGCACTCTGGAGATAGTGGTTTCAAATCCCACTGTCGGCAGCCCTGAAGGTGGTTCCGTGGTTTCCCATTTTCATACCAGGCGAATGCTGTGACTGTACTTTAATTAAGGCCACGGCCGCTTCCTTCCCATATGTTCTATCTGTGTCGGTGCGACGTAAAGTCAATTGTAAATAAAGACATACTTAATAGTAATTGCAATTTTAACGCGAGAGGATAACAACTTTACTTTCACCGGTCTACATTTTTTCGTTTGTATTATGTTATTTTATATGTAAATGTAATTAACCTGCCCTGTGGATTATTCGTAATAATAGTTTTTTTGAGATTTTGATTCAATGCTGTAGCCTATAATAAAATTTTCACCAAGTCTCACAAACATACTACGGGGCAGGTTAAATACATTTACTCCATAAATAACATAACACAAAGAAATAATTCAGCCCAGGGAAAGGAACGTTGGTATTATATCCTGTTGAAATACAACAGAATACTTTTTTACAATTGGCTTTACGTCGCACCGACAATAAATATGATTTATGGCGACGATGAGACAGGAAAGAGCTACGCATGGAAAGGAAGCGACCGTGGCCTTAAATAAGGTATAGCCCCAGCACTTGACTGGTGTGAAAACGGGAAATCACGGAAAACCATCTTCAGGACTGCTGACAGTGGGATTCGAAACAACTATTTTCCGAGTGCAAGCTCACAGCTGCGCGCCCGTAACCCCACGGCCACCTCGCCCGGTACAATAAAATAGAAGTACGGCATGATTATGCAATTAAAAAACATTTAGTATTCGAATACACTCTATGAAAGTAACAGACACTGAAGAGACTGCTAGAGTGACGAATGTGCGCGGCAAGTGGGTGAATTATAACTCAGTGGCCACGACCTTGGCAAAAAACATTTACCCCTACTACCCTTCCTCACAGCACATCCAAAGTCTCCACTACTTGCCGTAGCGCTATACAAATCGGTTAGCTGCGACGAGCGGCGTTTTGTGCGTATTTCCGGCAACAATTATGTTAATTAAAGAAAATAAAGGAACGATTTAGCATATAAGACAACAAGGCTTGTACAAATAGCTTTTTTGAAATAATTCCTAGTTCCAGCTGGCTAAAGTGGAATAAAATATAATATTTACTCCACAAATTGGGGGTGGGGGACTGTATCTCCTAATCGCCGCTACTGTTTGTAAACACGCCAAAGATGCAGTAAAGGAAATCTAATAACTTATTAATTTATACACGTGTAGACATTCCACTCGATAAAAGAGTTGCTTGTATGAAACAAAAACTAATACCGTTCGGCGAAATACGTTTGTAGAAGGCATACGTCTGTTTGGAGCTTCTGGTGCATTCCGACCTGGTTGTCCAGTTTAAAGTAATGTCTAATAATTCATCGCTGCTGAACACACCAGTCATTGTCGATATCCAGACATCAAATATAGTGAGGCTGTACCATACAGCAGCTAGAAGTATGTGGTCGAAAACGATGTTTACTAATGCAAGGGGTGCATTAGACCGGTAGCGCTGAATAATATGCTGCGACCGACACTCCGGTTCTTATCTTTTCATATTCTGACCTAACCTGCCCGCTGTCAGTAGTTCCCCTGAGAAAACCAATTGGTAGACATCCCATTTGCCATTTGTGCATGCGGGGCATTTACAAGTAGAAAGTACGGCGTTCGAGAGCCACCTGGCATATATATATATATATCCCACTATGACAAACCACATCCTATAAGAGTGTTAAATTATTAGCCACAGTTAAGAATTGTTGGCATATCTAAACACTGAACGTAAGTTGAACCGTAAAGCTTAAAATTTTCTTCACCAAATGGAAACTTAAAAAAAAATCATACAGTAGCGGGTTAATGTATGAAACAAGTCAATATTATTACGAATCAACACCATTTATGGATAAACATGCTGAAGAGATAAATATTGCACTGAATCTGGAGATAACACAACCGTTTTGCTTCTATAACAGGGTGTGCAGCTGTGAGTTTGCATTCGGGAGATAGTAGGTTCGAATCCCCCAATCGGCAGCCCTGAAGATAGTTTTCCGTGGTTTCCCATTTTTCACCAGGAAAATGCTGAGACTGTACCTTAATTAAGGCCACGACCCCTTCCTCCCCACTCCTAGCCCTTTCCTATCCCGTCGTCGCCATAAGACCTATCTGCGTCGGTGCGACGTAAAGCACGCTGTAAAAAAATCTATCAACATTTAAATCACCTTAAAAATTATTAACTACAAATATGTTGCATTTTGAAAATGGACCAAATTGTTTTAAAAATTGTCGAAGTATTTACTCTGTTTAGGCAATGTAAAGGGAACAGTAGCAACGCCGTCGGGATGATTATTAAAATACCGCGCATTCACTAACAGGCAGCGAAGGACGTCAGTTGGTGCTTGTGCCGTTGAGCGGAATGCCTGAAACGATCGGTGCGAGTGTTGTCTGCGTGAGTAGTTGAAACGGGCAACGCTCTCTGTACCGCACGAACACATGTATGTAAAGGCAAAACAACAATCTTGGACCCAAATACTGGTGGACCACGGCAAAACTGCACAGAAATATGATTAAGGCTTACGTGAATCTTGAGGCAACGATGCATTACTACATCGGTCTGTTATGCAATGACTAAGTGCGTTCCATGAGGGTCGGGGTCCGTCCGTGGATTTATGCAGGACAGGTCTGTCGCCCATTTTTGATGACCAGGGAGAGTTACGCAAGGCCACATTTCTGTAGACCACTGATGGAATATCTGCGATTCTTAGAAGTTGGGATGTGTTATCAATTGGCGTGACACGCGCTGAAGAACATTCTCAACCTCAGGAAAAATGCATCTCATTGGGGTCCCCACAACCTGATAAATGTACAGAAACAGAAAGGTTACGCGGCAGCTAGTTGTCAAATCGAAAGATACTATAATGAAGCGGACATATTTCTGCGGCGAACTGTGGCCAATGACAAAACATGAACATGGGCGTATGAGATTAAGCTGAAGCAGCAGTTGAATGAATGTCGCCACACACGATCGAAGAGTTGAAGGGAAATTACTCAAGGACCCAGTAGAGTGAGGGTAATGCTGATAGTGGCATACGAAGCCAAATATATCATAATTACTCACCTTGAAACCCCAGGTGGAACTGTGAACGCAACGTACTCTCGCGGTTTCCTTGAGCACCACTTGCACCTACCTACTTGGCGGAAACGTTCACATTTCTTGCAGGGTAATTTAGCATTTGGCATGAACACGGGCGTTGTCGTGTGGTGAGGTAGACACTACGGTGTTCAGAAAACTTTGAATATCCTGACATGAGTTCTTGTAACTTTATTTGGCCCCTCGATTGAAAGAACCTCTCTTGGACAACAGGTTCCCTGATATTCCATTACTTCCCCAAGCAGCAGGGCGTTCCATCGCTGTGATCAACCGAGACCACCTTTCTGACGGCATCCTATGGCTGCTACACATTTGCTAGAAGGTCCAGAACATTCCCGGTGATTATATTGAAGGAATGTAATGGAATTTTGCTGATGATCGCAATAAAATCTCTGTTACCACTATTTCATTTATAACCTTCGTATTTACAGTCCTTTACTAGGGCCTTACTAATCAACTACACGAAACAGCCTGCCTAAATAATGTACTAGCCGCAGCCGAGTTGCCGTTATTCCCTGTGCCGTCTCTGGACGAGTGGATGATGTAATAGCAGCCGACACAGTTAACTCTTCCAGTGGTATTGTGGTTTTAGCCAGTCTGCGATAAGATTACGTACAGCGTACAGCGTGATTGCTTCTTATACAGCAGTAATTAATTGGCTTAGCGCGTTTCATGGCTTCTAAATTAAGTGTTGGACAGTGTATTTTCGTGTGGTGTAGGTTTTAAATGCAATTCGCACAAACATTTGGAAGATTCATGAGGTTGAAATGCAGAGAGTGAACCGGAATATGATCACTTTTCAACACTTACAGTAATGGATTAAGTTTTATGGTCTTTCAGTCTGATTATCCTTTCATCTAAGTTGACGGGTTTTCTACGGGAGCGGTGAGACGGTGACCATACTCTTGTTTACCGACAGGTGATATCCAAGAAGAACGGCAACCCTTGAGGGATTCTCCCTTTTATGTTTGAGACAGAAATGAGTATAACTCCATAAAGTAATAAAAATAAGAACACATCTTGGTATCGCTGCCTCGGTACTTCTTAAAGCACGAGATACATATTGCACGCTCTTTCATGTGGCATTTATAGTTATTCACCTATCGCTATCTGTAACTAGTCGTAAGATATTTTAGGTTTAGAACTTAGGTCTCTGGATGAATTCTGACTTAAGAACAGGGTTTATGGCGTTTTTTTTCACACCGCAAATCTATGATGATAGATCTTGTATACGGGGACGATATCTGTCACTAGTTTCATGAGCTACTTCAGACAGTTTTCTGTATACGCAGTATTACATTTAACCAGAGCGAGTATTTCCACAGGGCTGCTACGATGGGCGTCATATGTGTATCTTGGTGCAGACATGAAGCAACTATCTTTTAATACGACCTTAGCCGAGCGTGAAATTGCATATTACATCTGAATCGATGTAGTAGAACGTTGGGTAAAGGGGATTGCACTACAAGCTGTCTGTATGGAACATATGACTAAGATTACGTGCTCCCTTCTTTAGTTGTAGGTTGTATTTCAGACTTCATTCATCCGTACCGATGTAATAATGCATTTATCAGACTCTGTGGAAGGGTAGACATTTTTCTGACAAGGTATTATAATGAACGAAACATAAAATGCTAAGGCAAATTAATGTGAGCATTAAAAAGTAAGGTATAAGCGGGACTTATTTATCTTATGGCATACGCATAAATTACTGACGATTTATAAGCAAGACTTAAACACAATATAACCCATTGAATCCTCCCTTGTCAATTTACTTTTGAAAGTAAAGGATAATGTGCTGAACAGTCTAATTCAAAGTTTTGCAGTCAAAGTATACCCCACTCATGGAGTAGTGATTCATATCTTCCAATGGCCTGTGCTAACTTGACTAAGCGAAACTGAAGTCTTTTGAAGAAGATCGAAGTCTGAAGGGGAATTCTTCTCATTTTAACAAAGGCTACCACTTAAGAGGAACAGTATCGATCAATGCTGAGTGCCCTTCCTTGGAGTTAACTTTTTGGGATGATTTTACTGAAGGTGGCCGTGGATTTAGGAGTTGGAATATCACTGCTAAATCCCTGCGGATTGGAAGACACAGGTTCTGGTAAACTTTCCTGAATTCAAGACAATTATTTTGTCTAATACTTGCATATTCAGTACACTCCTAGGCCTTTCCTATCACATCGTCGCCATAAGACGTTTCTGTGTCGGTACGACGTAAAGCATAATTGTAAAAATAAATAAATAAATGGCAGATGGACTGGAACTTGAGGAAAACCGTTGGACAGAGCTTGTGGTTTGCTGTGATTACTGCCCACAACTACTTGAAAGATTATTTTCTTCAGCATGTTACACAGTTCAACAAATTAGGGGAACATGTTTTTGAACGTATACCATGCTCCACAAAACAATACCTCACACCCAGGTATATTACCAACTAAACCTTTATTCTTTACCATTGAAGTATACAAAAGAACATCAACGGATTTGCGTTCATTTTCAGAATAAAAACGGAAATGTCCAAATAGGGGCGAAAACAAAGTGATAAAAGTCCTCCAGGGTGGATTTTTTTATCACAGTTGGAGAGCTTCAATATCGTGCATCACAACTTGGCACCTACGTGGCATGCTCCGTATAAGTCGACGGAGGTCACGTTGCGGTATCAGGCCCCATTCTTCAATGAGAGCCTGTTCGAGGTCTTGGAGAGTCTGTGGTGGTACAGGACACCCACGAACACTTCTGTCAAGCCTATCCCACACATGCTCGATGGGATTAAGGTCGGGACTCATTGCTGGCCAGTCCATCTCTTGAATGTTCAGTCCTCGCAAGACAGCTCTGGTGATGCGCGCTACATGAGCCTTGGCATTGTCGTGCATGAGTACGTATTTAGGGCCAAAACTGTATGCAGCAATCAACACATGCTGTAGCAGTATCTGCTCGATGTACCCCACGGCGGTAAGATTACCACGGACGATGAAAAGATCCGTACGGCCATCAATACTGATGCCACCCCACAGCATCACAGAACCTTGTCCGAATGGGTCGCCTTCCTGGACAACATTTAGCATGTAATGCTCACCACGGCGTCTCCATACACGTTGACGTCCATCGTGCTGTGTCAGTGGAAATCTGGACTCGCCTGTGAACAACACAGGTCTCCATTGGCGATGTTGCGAGTTGACGTGGGTACGGGCAAACAGAAGGCGAGCTGCGTGATGTTGCTGCGTTAAAGGGGGCACTCGAACAGGGCGTCTGGGTTGAAAGGACACTTCTCTTAACCTGTTCCTTACTGCCTGGTCAGACACCGTGACTCCAGTGACCCTCCTGTGGTCCTGTTGCAGTTCTCTGACAGTTGCTGAACGACGCCGCATGCACAGATGGTTAGATACCGGTCATCCTGTGGGGTTGTCATGCGTCCACGACCTTGTACTACCCTGCTTGTAAACTGGCCTGTCTCGTTTCATTATAGCGATTCCACAAGCGGTGAATAACTGGCGGAGAGACAGCAACACGACGAAAAGTCCAACCTTCCTGGATCAAAGTGATGGCCCTTGCGACTTGAACCTCGTTAAGATATCCCATGGGATGTGCTGGTTAACGTACAACGTCCTCATATGACCGCAATAGTCTGTGTACCACACAACGGCACACGGACGCATCGCAATTCACTTTGTTTTGAAGGGTCACCTGACATTTTAATGCATGGCTACGCCTACAGACGGAGTACGGTTTAACTTCGATTTGACATACCCTGTGTAGGTAAGGTCTCAATGTATGTTGTACGACCATCGAAACACCATATAGAAAATTAACGTTCACATACCAGACGTTAGAAAACATGTTCCCATCATTTTTTGAACTGTGTAATTTTTTACATAGCTGTGATAGCAGTTGGCATCAGATCACTTTCAACAATTTGTAGGCCACAACTTCCTTCCACACAGTATCATAGGATTCCAGAATATAAATATACAATGCCCTAGACTTATCTCCGTACAGGCCACGAAGGCCCTTGGAGGGGTGGAAGGTAAAGGCTTCTACTATCCGTAACCTCGGCACTTGGTGGGGTAGAGTGGTTAGCGCTACGCCCAGCCGCTTTTGCCCTCAGGAATTAACGTGGTACTCAGTTTTGGTGTAGTCTGAGTGAACCTCAGAGCCATGTGCACCTCCGAAAGTGGAAATCTTGTTTCTCAAATTTTTGACTTCCTGACGGGGAATCGAACCCGCGTCCTTCCGGGTGAACCGAGCACGCCTTTACCACCTCGGCCAAACAGCCCCTGCACTAGACTTAGCCCGTTCTTAAACCCAGTCTCTGTGCGAGTCGTCTGTGCAAGTACCTGAACTAAAGCCAGCTTGCTCAGCTAGAAGGACATTAAGATGCAATGGGTTGATCCTACTGTAAATCATTCCCTTGTAACATGCAACTTAACTAAACAGTTGGTCTATAGCGCTCCGGAGGATCAAGTGGTTTTCCAGGTTTCAAAATTGCAATAATTGTAGTCTTTTTAAATTCAGGAAGTAGTCTGCATAAAAGCTGGATTGTCCAGAAGAGATACAATCAGAGGAAGAGAATTGGGCTAGATTTCATATTTCTTGTTGCGTTTTCCTATTTATTTAACTTCAAAGTACAATCTGGGCGACCCAGGTGACGGAACACGATAGCGCTATGAAAACAACGGCCATACCCTTAATCAATTTAAGGGCCGATCTGAGTGACTCGAGCACTAACTTCCGAGCCACGTTGGCAGGTTCGATCCTTGCTCAGTCCAGTGGTATACAAAGGTTATCAAATATCTTATCTTCGTATTAGTACACTTACTGGTACGTAAAATAACTCTTTCGGAACAAAATTCCTGCACCCCAGTATCTCCGATGACCGTAAAAGTGGTAAGTGGGACTCAGAACCAATAACATTATAATTCAAGGTACAACTCAGCATTCGCCTCGTTTATAAGTGAGAATATGGAATACTACAGGATAGAACTAGACGTTATTGTTAAGAGTTTCCTACGTAAATATCAACGGAAATTAGTATATCTGCCAAGTGAATTGGCTGTGCAAATCGGGCATGTAGCACTTAGCTTGCATTCGGGAGATCGGATTTCGAACCACACTGTTGGCAGGCCTGGAGATTGTTTTCCGTAGTTTCCCATTTTCACTCCAGACTGTACCTTTCCACTTCTAGCCCTGTTCTAACTCATCGTCGCAGTAGGACTTCACTGAGTTCGTGCGATGTAAAACTAATAACAAAAAAGTAGTATGACCTTTTGATGTAGCAACTAGTTTGTGTCAGTTTTTGATGAAGAAATCGAATTAGGGATGTAATTTTAACGACGGTGCAGACGTTCGTTTCGGGATAATTGTTGGCTAATCGGTAGGTCGTATCAAAAATCAGAGAGCACAATCGCCTTTCATTTTGGAGAGATCTAGAACTTTGGTCCTATGAATTTTTTCGTATTTCTGATCCTTATACGTTAAACAGAGCTATATTTCTCGATTTCAAGTTAATTTTGTACATTTACACCTATATGTTATCATTTGTACGTGGAGCAGATTCCTTATTTATCTATATAAATAAAATCGTAACGACTATGTGCCTGTACATTGACTATTTTGTCGAAATGTTCGTACAGCTAACCATTTAAGGGGTAATAATGACCATCTGCGTATTTTTTAGTTTAGTTTCTTGAAAGTATTAATTTTTATCCTCCTCGCTCAAAATCCAGATTGCGACATAATCTGCCAAACGAGTAAGAAAATTGAAACGTGGCAAAATTATACGTTTTAGCCTGTAACGGACGGAAAACTTCCAAGATCATTAAATTTTTCACTTTTTATTCCCGAAGAATATCAAAATATGGAGACAATTTTAATGATTGAGCAGACCTTCGGGAAGTCTTATCACATAACGAATGGCACAATCTCCGTTCAATTTGGAGTGGTCCACAAGCTTGGTAATGACTTTTTGCCGTATCTACATTCTTTTTACGTTTAATTTTTCTCTATTTCTCGATGTTAAGTAAATTCGTACTTTTCACTTAAATAATTCACACTTTCAGTCACTTATAGGAAAGATAGAATCATCAAACTCTACACGAAAATTGGCTCACCCTGCACCCATATGTGAGCCAAATGCTAGGTATGTAGCTGTCACATAATTATCCGAAAAGTAATGCAGTGTGAGATAATCTTACACAAATTTTATCCTATTCAACGTTTCTAACTCAATCTGACCCATGCATAGATGATATATCACAAGATCAGCCATTTAGGCCGCTAAATCTGGCGTCTTATGGTGCAGTCCTTTGTCGATATGACGTACCGTTTAGCAGCAGTTAGTGTAAATGAAGGTCGGCAATATTGTAAACATGCATATACCTTCGTATGTCAATCTATATATATATTCATTGATGTCGATTTGTAGTGATCGAGAAAGGGTGTGTATTCCCCACACCGACTTTGACTGCTTAAAACTCCTCTAACCGATTGTGTTTGGCTGTAGGCAAGGGTGCCCGCCATTATAAACAAATTTACCCATCTAAAATATGACTGGCATTAGGCATAGTGGCCTGCTATTTTGATGGAAACTCACCAACTTCGTGTGACTGGCAGTAAGCTGGCTGGCAGTATGAAACGGGGTCTGTCATTATTATGATAACTGCACAACTCAATTTCGACTGGTAGTAGGGAATTTGCCAGCCATTTTAATAAAAAAAACTCCTCAACTGTATTCTTTCTGGAAGTAGGAAAGTGGGCCTGCCATTGTAACGAAAGCTCCCCATATCGATTGTGACCGCGCAGTAGGCAATGGGGCCTGTAATTATAATATAAACTACCCAACTCAATTGTGAATGGCAGTAGGCAAGTGCGCCAGTCGTTATCATCACAGAGCCGTAACAAACACTTTGCATTGTAAACAACGTATAGGGATCTCCCCATGCTGTTTCTCGGATATCGCTAAGACACATGTAATTTTAAAACAATCTTATTTACTGCATGTACAGTATTTACTTCGATATTCGAATACAATGTAAAGTAGCGCAGCGAAGCACGGGTACATTTGCTAGTAAAGCAATAATTACGATATATAAAACTGAGACAAGGGTAGACAAATTGGTAATCTGTAAACGTTATTAAGATTAAATTCAAGACGAAAGAATTATCATTGAAACTATAATGTTAGAAAGCTTTGCATTCAACATTATGACACAGCTAACTTCATATATGTGTATTTGTATCCCATTTGCGCAAGATATGGCTGCCATACATTTTTAAGAAGACTATGGTGAGATTGTCCGGAGGAGGCTGAGCTGAGATGACGGCAGCGAAGGTCTACATTCTCCAAAGCATCCCAGTGACCAACGGCAGGCTGTGATTGGCAAGCCTGAGCAGCAGATGCCGAGTAGAAACTAATCCAATCCCGGAGGAGCCGAAGGATAAAGGTAATTTTTTCAGTAAAGTAAGGCAAATAAATGTTTTAAATTCCAATGTATTCATTGTTAATTGTTTGTGAATAGGTGGTTGATATTTTTCGTCTTTAAAAATCTAAAATATATTAGATTCTCGTGGAATAATGATAAATTTGTGTCAAAATACATGGATATAGGTATTTATCTGAAAGACATAACCAATCCTGGTTAGGGAGTGTGAAGTGAACTATGCATTAGTGCCAGTGCTATGCCATTTAAGCATATTGAAAGGTTATTCTATATGAATTGTGAGATGTATATCGGTAGAATATTTAAGGTTATATGTGAGTGATGATTAATATTATGGTGTATGAAGGTTGAAGAGTGTAATAGGAAATCAGAGTAGGATAATATATGGATATGAGAAAAATTCGAAGTGGTGATGAGAGTGGTTAAGAAGAGATTGGATTGATAAAGTGGATAATTAAGAATTAAATGATTCCAAGCGTCAAGTTGAGATACATTGAGAATTATTGGAAATGCAGGTAAGAAGAAAGTGATATTGAAGTATTAAATGAATATAAGGAAGGATAGAGAGTTGGAATATGTGTTGCTACGTCGGTAAAGAAAATGATTAATATGAAGAAAAAGAGTAGGATATATGACGCAATCCAGGATCATTAATATTCATGATACCATGATTATCGATCGCTGAAAAGTAATCCATATCCTACGATGATGAAAACAAATGGTGATATTTATAATAAGATATGGCATGAGTAGATCTCTACCGTAATATTGAATTTTCATTGAAGATAAGCAGGGCATACGCCGAATCATATGCATAGGCATTATTTATTTTTTATAAATAATTCCAGGAGGTTAGATAATTCACAGACTCTTCATGAATGGTATCCTTTACCTATTTTAGTAAATGACACAAGGTAATGTGTTCGAATTCAGATATTTATGTGAGAATATATCTCATTAGTTACATTTTTACGGTCAAATTGAATAAGATTATTGAGATGAATGATATATTTATGTCGATAAATGATATTAGATATTAATGGAAATATTAGCACATGTTATTGCTAACTTGATACTTACCTTTTTCCTGACGCATTTAAATGAATTGACAATCCTGTAACAAACGAAACCTAATGTTCATCCTAAGTAATTACAAAACGAAAAGTGAAATATGATGCTAACAAGGACTAAACAAATTAATACTCTCTTGTACTTTCCAATTTGATTTGTAAAAAATTTAAATATAGTTTGATTTTGATTTATCAATATTTTTATAATGTGATTGATGATGTGAAGGTGATATGTGAGTTCATTTCAAAATTTCAAATTTAAATAATTTTTATATTGTACATAATGATTATATTTTTGATCAAAAATCCTAGTTACTAAGTCGCCGTAATCGGTTTTCACTTCAGGGTCGGTTTTTCCCTCGGAATCAGCGAGGGATCCCACCTCTATCACCAAAAGGGCAGTGTCCTGGAGATTCAGACTTTGGGTCAGGGATACAACTGGGGAGAATGACTAGTACCTCGCCCATGCGGCCTCGCCTGCTATGCTGAACAGGGGCCTTGCTAGTTACTACGACGAAGCAGAATTAATGTATTTAATATCAGATGATAATTTTCCTTCAGTTATATTTTTCTTTTCTCAATTTTTAGAATTTGAATAAATGATTATGATTAAGATATATTGGTGTTTCTATTCATCATATAGCTTAAGCATTTAATATTTTTAGATTTAAGATATACTAGGAATTATTTTCTTGATGAAAACTAATGATTCATAGGATGATTATGATTATGATCAAGGTATATTGGTATTTCTATTCATCATATAGTTTAAGCATTTAATATTTTTAGATTTAAGGTATAATAGGAATTATTTTCTTGCTGAAAACTAATGATTCATAGGATGGAGACGTCTATCGTTAATTTGGGCAAAATGATTCGTCCGTTAAGAAGTTTTTCGCGTCTTTCCCGGAATTCACGTTAAAAAATAATGACATTCAACTAACCCTGAGAGTATGCTAGTCTGGATTTCTTCGCGACCCGCCCTGGATGCAGAAAAGGCGCAATATGAAGGTATTTTGTGGCTTATTCGTGTTTATATAAGACTTATAGAAATGTAGAAATATCGAATGAGCTTGTAAGTTATAATGTATTCAAGCATTTTGAGAAGCTTTCAAAATCCCCCTCCCCCTCTTTTCTGTGCAATAGCTATCCTGTTCACTAAACTACAGCAGGTATAAGGCTAATTAATCTTTTCTAAATTCCTATCCAATAGAGTGTATGTTGGCGTAAATTCCCGAATATGAAAGTATCAAAGGGTTGGTTTTTCCTGCTTTTTTTGACCACGCTCACTTCGCAATTCGGATAGCGACTGTAACCTCAAAGATATTACGCTAATTGGCGATAACTGTGGATGTGTAACTTGTTTCGACTCTTAAGATCTGTTGAGCGAAGCAAGTTCGGTGACAGTGCCTCATTCCAAAGACTTCTTATTATGTGATTTCAAAATTTTATAAAAGGACACTCCCAGAAAAAAATAATCCTATGATACTTTACTCTTTCGGTATTTGTGGAACTATACACTCAATTTAGAAGAAAAAGTAGCCAAATACCTTCTGCAGTTAAATGAATAGGGTGGCCTTTACGCTTAAAAGAGGGCTGTTTTTATTGGTTCTCAAAATATCTGAAAACATTATAACTCTTAAAATTCATTCGATATTTCAGCGGTTGTTACTCTCACATATTTTTAAATGTTATTATGCTATTACATGATCAAACGACCGTCAGCCCCCTTCGATATTTCCGGGAAGGGATTAACGATCAGGGACCTTCCAGCCTGCCTGGAGGGCATGGCCGATCTCTCCTTGTATTCTGCTTTCATCTGGTTTCCCTCCTGGAGCAGGAGGGGAATCTTCCCTGTCAAGTCGCATCGCGAATATTCCAGTACTTCATCACCAGAGATATAATTACAAGGCCATCGAGAACGGGGAGTTGTTGTTGTTGTTGTGTTTGTGTTGGAGTGTCGAATGTGTGATGTGTATTCCTGTCAGTGTCTGAGTACCGTCATGCTGGAGTACGGAGTACTGTTTGTGTACTAGCGCGTACTGTAGATCGTTGTGGAGTCAGTCTGTGGAACAGCTAGTGTGAGTAGAATTGAAACAGTGTACATTGTCCTTGTTGTGAGGTTAGCACTGTTGAGTAGTTGCTGTTATTGGTTGCCAGTGTTGAGTGGTTCACTGGAGCGGCTACGTGAATTGACTGTGCTGACTATGTGAGTGGCGGACTAGTGCTGGGGACGGAGCGAAGCGGAGCGGAGCAGTTGTTGTGACGTCATCACCCGGTAGTACCGAGTGAACTACCGAAAGAATGTCCTGACGCGGGACGTTTAAACACGTTATAGGTATGGCACTGCGAAGGTATTGCTTCCCCCTATTAATACCCTTCTCTCACAACGTAACAACTGTAAATAACTGCATATATTCACTATAATTGTTATATACGTAACTGCTAGGGAGTAGGAGGTAGTATGTGGAATAAATGTTAGTTACTCGTATAGTTAACTCATTCGAATAGTGAAACAAAGTATGGCGCATACCTACCGAAAGGGTTTGTATACAAGGGCATTGGAAGTTAACAGAAAAGTAATGTATTGACAATTATTTCGTAAGTTCGTGTGATACGGTACACTGTTAATGAAAAGAATAACCTGAATATAAAGAATCTTATCAGAATATAATGGAAAAACACTGACATAATTTCATCTACAGGATGACAAAAGTAATTGCGTAAATGAACGTTCACTGGAATGTCCTTCTTTGCAAATGTGATTACAAAACATATCTGACAACATACTACTATACGTCCCAATGCCAAACAGCTATCAGTAGAATGCTTCTATAAATACAGTTATATTATATTATATTATATTATATTATATTATATTATATTATATTATATTATATTATATTATATTATATTATATTATATTATATTATATTATATTATATTAAATTTCATGTGGCACCACCTGTCGCGTATGTGCGGCCACAAAATTTGCATTTTCCGTGTTTCCTATTATCAGTGATGTCAAAAAATTGCCAGACATCCGGCGGTTTTCGTGGCATTTGTGGAACAACGTTCTGTAAAAATTTCTTTAAATCCCTTAAAATGTTCTAAAAATATAACTACTATCTACGAATTTGTTTAAATATCACACTCACACCACAAATATAATCTAACAGACTTTACATTATCTACAAAACATAACAAGCGTAGGAAATATATATGTACATTCGAAACACACACATTGAATACAGGTACTTTCGTACGTGTGTTGTGCTCTGGTCCTCCGCGAGTACTCGCAGTAGTAAGCGGAGGGGATCGGTGGTGCGCTCTACCGCTACAACCGGATTACTCATCGGTATTACTCGCTCCGTCTCCACCTCTATGGCGGACTTTTCCTGGCGTCAAACCAAGGAACAGTCGTGTGTTATGGTGGTCAGTGGCAATGTGACCAAACCTGTCTACGTGTAGCTTTTGAAAGGAGAAAGGAAACGAGCCACTCGACTAAGTAGTGTGTTCCGAGCTGTCGGTGGAGAGATGGCATGGAATGACATCAGTGGACGATTAAAGTTTGAGTGGTGTCTTTAAAAGTAGGAAAGATCACAATAATAAGATAAAGTTGGAATTCAAGAGGACAAATTGGGACAAATATTCATTTATAGGAAGGGGAGTTAGGGATAGGAATAACTTACCAAGGGAGATGTTCAATAAATTTCCAATTTCTTCGCAATTATTTAAGAAAAGGCTAGGAAAACAACATATAGGGATTCTGCTACCTAGGCGACTGCCCTAAATGCAGATCAGTATTGATTGATTGATTGATTGATTGATTGAGGCGACTTGAGCGTGCGGAGTGAAAGTGAAAGGTGGGGCTTGTTAGTAAGGATTATAGCCTGTGATTCTCCAGCTGGAGTCCTGCTTGCAAATAGTGGAGTGTGGTCATTCATGGTTGAACTTAATTCTGTGTGTGTACTAACTGGATCATCCTGAATTAAAGGAGATCGATAAAACAGACAGTGTCTTATTCGTAAGAATATTTAAAACAAATCGTTCGTTTGTTTATGTATGAATACGGATTATTAGCATTACGCTTTGGTATAAGTTGTAACTGCTTTCAGGGTAATTTTATTTTTGGTTATATTAGTTAAAACATTGCTTCTTTTATTTTATTAACCAAGTTTTCTAATACCTTATTATTTTTTACTTGCTTCGTTTCCCTATGATTTCTTCTTTCATATATCGCTCGTGACACGAGTAAATAAATAATAAATAATGAAAACAGCGGAAAATCTTTTTTAGAGTTACCATGGGTGTCGTTCGAACACACAATGTTCCGAATGTAAGCTTCCAGCTTGACGACGCATACTGCATAGCCAACTCTTTATGCCATTTTCTTTTCACTAATAGTCCCAGCCGCAGGAAATACCCTGTGTTTAGGATCAACAGAATATAGCGTGTGTTTTCAATAGCTTGTAGCCTTCGGCCAAGTACGTGTGTCAACAGTGACGGGAGGAATTTTGAAAGGCACTGCGTTCTTCTTAAGAATATTTGACTTTGTCTCTCCCTGACAGCCAGATTTCTTTTCAGGAGGCAATTTTAAATAACTTCCACATAAGAGGATGTTTTCAACGTTCCTGGGCAGTCGGTCTTGACAGGTTATTACCCAGAATTACGTAGGCAACTTAAATCCAAGATGAAGTTACTATTAAGCAATGGCAATGATCTTACTGTAAGTAACATACTTACCAGAACTTGGTAGGTTACAAAATATGTTTCTTCGGATATTACAAGAAGCATGCACGAATGCCAGCTTCAATATGATTCACCGAGAAAATCGAAGTTACAATTCCACGTCACGAACTCGATACATAAAGAAATCGGACAATCAGCTTTAGGAAGCCACCTTGTCCTGAGATTAACTTAGTCTCAATCAGAACGGACAATCAGCTTTAGGAAGCCACCTTGTCCTGAGATTAACTTAGTCTCAATCAGAACGGACAATCAGCTTTAGAAAGCCACCTTGTCCTGAGATTAACTTAGTCTCAATCAGAACGGACAATCAGCTTTAGGAAGCCACCTTGTCCTGAGATTAACTTAGTCTCAATCAGAACGGACAATCAGCTTTAGAAAGCCACCTTGTCCTGAGATTAACTTAGTCTCAATCAGAACGGACAATCAGCTTTAGAAAGCCACCTTGTCCTGAGATTAACTTAGTCTCAATCAGAACGGACAATCAGCTTTAGAAAGCCACCTTGTCCTGAGATTAACTTAGTCTCAATCAGAACGGACAATCAGCTTTAGAAAGCCACCTTGTCCTGAAATTAACTTAGTCTCAATCAGAACGGACAATCAGCTTTAGAAAGCCACCTTGTCCTGAGATTAACTTAGTCTCAATCAGAACGGACAATCAGCTTTAGAAAGCCACCTTGTCCTGAGATTAACTTAGTCTCAATCAGAACGGACAATCAGCTTTAGAAAGCCACCTTGTCCTGAGATTAACTTAGTCTCAATCAGAACGGACAATCAGCTTTAGAAAGCCACCTTGTCCTGAGATTAACTTAGTCTCAACGAGAAACGATTAGGCCTACAAGATTAATTTCATCGGCAAATGCGCCGGTGCACATTCCTCGAACTGCTAAGAGTGGAACCAATTACTAACCAAGATTCTGAACTACTACTACTATTACTACTACTACTACTACCACCAATGTTTAACGTCCCTCAAACCACAGTTAATCTCGGGAAATATCACAGGGCCGGAACTTAGCCACAAGAATGGGTTCACCGGGTGAATTCGCCTTGTGGTTAGAGTCGTGCAGCTGTGATTTTGCATTCGGGAGATAGTTGGTTAGAACCCCACTGTCGGCAGCCCCGAAGATGGTTTTCTGTGTTTTCCCTTTTTCACACCACGCAAATGCTGGGGCTATACCTTATTTAAGGCCACTGCCATTTTCTTTCCACTCCTATCCCTTTCCTATCCCATCGTCGTTATAAGACCTGTCTATGTCGGTGCGACGTAAAGTAAAAAGGTAAAATCAAATAAAAATCGCGTAACTTACTCGATTCTTCTACTTCCAGCACATGAAATCTGCACATAGCTAATTATGCTGTGCAATAAGTTTGAGATAATAATAATAATAATAATAATAATAATAATAATAATAATAATAATAATAATAATAGATATTCGAGGCCGGTACGAGAATTGAATTCTCGCCGTCTCGTTGAAAAGCGGTAATCCAAAGAGCACACCACTCCGAGCTAGGCTACAGCAACCTCCCTACCTTTCATACTCCCTTAAGGTGGGCAGAGCATGCCGGGGGCATTTTCGATCCCCCATCCACACAGAGAAAATATGCCGGAGAAACTAAAAAATTGAGGGTGTCAGTGGAGAAAAGGGTCTTGCGATGGAACGAGAAAATATAGAATGCCCTAATGGTTTCACACTCTTGAACTACTGCGGTTCTGAGTCCAAGTTATTGGGTTCGATTCTTGCCCAGATCGGGAATATTTGAAGGTGTTCGAATGCGTCGGCCTCCTATAGGTAGATTAACTGGCACGTCAAAGTTCCGGTACCTTGACGTCTCTTAAAACTGAACAACTAGTTAGTGGGACGTAAAACCAATATCATCATCACCATCATCATACTATCATGGATGAAGAAGGAAAACATAATTTGACAAAGGAAGTGAGGCAGAGATGGTAAAGGAGCCCTTCCGAAGATATGGAAGAATGCTGGAAAGATTGGCTGCAGAGGAGATAAAGAACGCTTCAGCTTACCACAACTAGGCAATGTAATTTAATTGTTGATCATTTTCAGGGGTTTTGGATTTTGTACTGTGTAGACCATCAGATTTTGTATTCTTCCGCCATGCCACTTCTCCCGCCCTGGGTAGGTTAACGACACGCTGTATTTTACTTTTAGTAGTTTTATCTTTAGTGCTCCCTTATTATTATTATTATTATTATTATTATTGTTATTATTATTATTATTATTATTATTATTATTATTCTCCCCCTACTACAATTCTTTTATAAATTATGCAAGGGTTATTAATGGGCATCTAATGGGCTGCCTGTTATACCGGTACGTTTTCATTATGCCAATTTCGCTTACTGTAACTTCCCCGGAAATGCACTTACAGTTTATTGTTATCCTTTTCTAATCTGGCTTGGAAATTTATCTTTGGCCTATGTATGTGGCGTTGGAGGTTGTTAATTAACATTTGAGTTCATTAATCTTAAGCTTTCTCATTGTTATTATTATCGTTATACTGTTATCGTAATTTGAATTGTTTTCGAAAACTATTTACGGGTTGTCTAATGAGATTTTAATGGGCTGGCTAGTTTTCCTTTAATTTTCCCTTATGTAATTTACGTTTGCGTGAACGGCTACTCTAGACGTTTTAGTAGGTTATTATTTTTCATCAAAAATAATGTCTTATACGATACTTTAATTCAATTCAAACATTGTTCATTCACTTAATTAACATAAATTTAATCCCAAATAAACAATAAGAATTAAAGATTAATAATAATAATAATAATAATAATAATAATAATAATAATAATAATAATAATAATAATAATAATAACTACGAATATAGTTCCACGAGAGCTTTTTTCTTATCGAGTCGACCCTAACTTAAAAATTTACTAATTCAGATTTTTGATTGCGAAGCCCATCAACAGCACTTCGTTGACATGGAAATATCGTTCAGTCGTCATGGGAATTTGGTTTTGTATTGGTATTACTTTATTGGTATTACTTGACTTTTGTAGCACTCTCTGACTAAAATGTTATCAATCTGGTATCGGCTTCTGTGCCTTGATGAATTTCACGTGCACGTCCTCCTTGAATGAGGCTGAAATCATGTATTTGTAGCAGTTAATTGGTTTCTTGTGTAGAACTCGATCAAGTAGTATCCTCTATTGTTCGTTCCCCAAGACCAAGGTGTCCTGCTGCTGAGCCGTCTCTCCTTTAGCCTATCACAGTATTGCAATTTCTCATGACGATGAGGTTTATATTTGCCTTTATTTCCCTCATTAAATCGTTAAGATGCTCGTATATTCCTTCAACTTCTTCATTGTCGTGCTTAGAAGTATTATTAATATATCAATTGGTTTTGTAGTGTGACGAAGATAATCCTCCTACAGTGCTGAACATATCTTGTAGTTGTTTAGCTCGATCCCAACTCCGCCCATGCGTAGCTCATTTTATGTGGTAGCACTGTGAATGTTTACCACTCCACAAATGGCCATTATCGCGCCATCTCATTTCACCCACCCACATCACGTCAACTCGCATTATTTCCGTTTCCAATTTTATGCTATCTAGTTTGCCACATTGTAGCAAAATGCTAACATTCCACGTTGCTATACGTCTGCGCGTGTTAGGTTTCACATCGTTTGAAGCAAATGCTTGAACTGTCACCGTAACTATTCCGGAACATTTCACAAAAGCACCATTCATAATGAAGTTGAATTTCTGGTTCTTGGAAAATCTAGAGGATCCTTTATGCAGTAGTTTCCCCTTGCCTTCCGCATCCCATGTCGTAGACCATGAGACTGCTTCATTCCCCTTTAGGAGAAATTTCTCACCTCAAGGACATGGGGGTGCCCTGGACCTCTACAGTACCTGCTGAATCACCCTCCTAAGAGGCTAGCGACACTTAATAGAAGGGGACCACTTATACAGGTGGTCACTCGGTTGGACACAGTTTAACGTCATACCTGTTTTTCTTTGTAATACCTAAATTCATCTCTTAGTTTCTACTCGGTTACATTTATAACTGGCTGTGAGCTTGCATCCGGGAGATAGTAGGTTCGAATCCCATATTGGCAGCCCTGAAGATGGTTTTCCGTGGTTTCCCATTTTCACACCAGGCAAATGCTGGGGCTGTACCTTAATTAAGGCCACGGCCGCTTCCTTCCAACTCCTAGGCCTTTCCTATCCCATCGTCGCCATAAGACCTATCTGTGTCGGTGCGACGTAAAGCCCCTAGCAAAAAAAAACATTTAAACTGTCAGGATCTTCAGTCTGCCGAAAACAATTTTGATTAATAAATTTATAAACTATGTGAAAATGAAACATGTGGTAATAGTCTTACATTTGAAAAAGAAAGAACTAAGTTTATAAACTTCTTACTCAAAATTACTTTTGACAGACTGAGAAACCTAACCTTTATAAATCACAACTGTTTGGAAAATTATACTTCTCTGCGTAAATATCAATCGAGCAATCAGCTGACGAATAAAACTCGTTGTGTAAGTTGGATTTTACAAAATTGCATCATGGCAATTAGAGTCAACATTAATACAACTTTTTTTACAATTTGTTTTACGTCGCCCCGACACAGATAGGTCTTATGGCGACGATGGGATAGGAAAGGCCTAGGAGTTGGAAGGAAGCGGCCGTGGCCTTAATTAAGGTACACTTCCTTGATGTGAAAAAGGGCAACCATGGAAAACCATCTTCAGGGATGCCGACAGTGGGGCTCGAATCCACTATCTCCCTAATAGCAAAGCCAACGCGCCCGATACATTAATCTTTTTCATGAAAAACCAGTATTCTCTAATATTAAAACGTTATTAAATTATAAATTACTATGAGAGGCAGTAACATCTATCAAAAGTCTGCGCGTCTTATATGAGTTTTAAATTAATTCACAATGACGATACTGGAATAAATCATCTATAGCCTGTTTTTACATCTAACACCTTAATATGTTACAATAAGGCATTTCTTGTCGTTATTAAAGTATAACAATACTGTACCGGAAACACCGCTACGAGAAAGCAAGTTCGAAGCACGAGAGTAAAACTTCGCGCGAGGTGAAGGATAGGCAAGCCCGCCGAACTCGGTTGACGTACACAGCAGTGACATGGCCGCTTCGGGCCGGCCTCCCTCAGTGAGCATGACCATATATGGTAACATTCCGAACCATCTGTAAAAGGTCTATTTGGAGTTAAGATAGAACTATTTTTATACCACCGACGTTGAGGCTGTAATGACAGCTGCAAACTATCAAATTCTTGAGCAAATCTACGAAGTATTTTAGGAGTTATACTCCACAGTCTCTGCGATATGGGTGATGGATTGAGCTCTACAAGTGGGGCAGACCGAAGTTATGTCCGGCCGGGACTAGGAACTTTTTAGGTTCTGGTAAAACTTAGTATTTTTCTTCAAGGTCCATATTAGGACTTGTGTTTTCTTTACAAACAGTGGCGTTCCAAACGAACATGGAATTTTCCATGTGTCACAATTTCTTCAAGGGTTGTAATTTTTCCAAGTGACATATTGAACTTGTGTCGTCACGACAGACTGTGAGAACAGAATATTTCCGAGTGCCACATTTGAACTTGTGTTTTTGAAACAAACTGTGGGAACATAGAATATTAATGCCATATTTGAACTTGTGTTTTATTCTCGTGAAAGTCCGAGAGAATATAGAATATCCAGTGCGACATTTAAGCTTATGGTTTATATTTCGTAATCATTAATCACAGACAGTGTTAAACACTCTTCAAGTGCAGTTAAACTTCAATAATTATTTGTAGCCAGTGTTGAACATTCCTCGAGTGTCATTAAACTTGTTTAATTTATAACAAACATGCTAATATGCCCTGAAATTTCACGAACTGTAAATATTACGTTCAGTGTTTTGTTCCAATCATAAAAAATGGCGAAGCCAGTCAGTTAGGAACGATGATAATACAAGTTAGCGACCTAATAGAATACACTGACTGACAGAGCAAATGCAACACCAAGAAGGAGTGGTTCGAAAGGGATGAAAGTTGGGGAAAAAACAGAGACGGCACGGACGAATAATTGATGTTTATTTCAAACCGATATGCAGGTTACACAATGCGCACGGCATCGACTCAGTAGGATGTAGGACTACCGCGAGCGGCGATGCACGCAGAAACACGTCGAGGTACAGAGTCAATAAGAGTGCGGATGGTGTCCTGAGGGATGGTTCTCCATTCTCTGTCAACCATTTGCCACAGTTGGTCGTCCGTACGAGGCTGGGGCAGAGTTTGCAAACGGCGTCCAATGAGATCCCACACGTGTTCGATTGGTGAGAGATCCGGAGAGTACGCTGGCCACGGAAGCATCTGTACACCTCGTAGAGCCTGTTGGGAGATGCGAGCAGTGTGTGGGCGGGCATTATCCTGCTGAAACAGAGCATTGGGCAGCCCCTGAAGGTACGGGAGTGCCACCGGCCGCAGCACATGCTGCACGTAGCGGTGGGCATTTAACGTGCCTTGAATACCCACTAGAGGTGACGTGGAATCATACGCAATAGCGCCCCAAACCATGATGCCGCGTTGTCTAGCGGTAGGGCGCTCCACAGTTACTGCCGGATTTGACCTTTCTCCACGCCGACGCCACACTCGTCTGCGGTAACTATCACTGACAGAACAGAAGCGTGACTCATCGGAGAACACGACGTTCCGCCATTCCCTCATCCAAGTCACTCTAGCCCGGCACCGTGCCAGGCGTGCACGTCTATGCTGTGGAGTCAATGGTAGTCTTCTGAGCGGACGCCGGGAGTGCAGGCCTCCTTCAACCAATCGACGGGAAATTGAAATTGTTCTGGTCGATATTGGAACAGCCAGGGTGTCTTGCACATGCTGAAGAATGGCGGTTGACGTGGCGTGCGGGGCTGCCACCGCTTGGCGGCGGATGCGCCGATCCTCGCGTGCTGACGTCACTCGGGCTGCGCCTGGACCCCTCGCACGTGCCACATGTCCCTGCGCCAACCATCTTCGCCACAGGCGCTGCACCGTGGACACATCCCTATGGGTATCGGCTGCGATTTGACGAAGCGACCAACCTGCCCTTCTCAGCCCGATCACCATACCCCTCGTAAAGTCGTCTGTCTGCTGGAAATGCCTCCGTTGACGGCGGCCTGGCATTCTTAGCTATACACGTGTCCCGTGGCACACGACAATACGTTCTACAATGACTGTCGGCTGAGAAATCACGGTACGAAGTGGGCCATTCGCCAACGCCGTGTCCCATTTATCGTTCGCTACGTGCGCAGCACAGCGACGCATTTCACATCATGAGCATACCTCAGTGACGTCAGTCTACCCTGCAATTGGCATAAAGTTCTGACCACTCCTTCTTGGTGTTGCATTTGCTCTGTCAGTCAGTATATTTCAGACTGTCGTGTCAATATCAGTGGACTTAAGTTACAAACTTGATATTGTAAATTTATACATAATTTTCCTAAGTATCAATACGGCTGATATGCAGCGTGTGATCAGTTACTCAGTTCAATTGTTTTCTTTTCAAGTGTAAATTTCATGGACCTTTGACACGTATGATTCAACGAGGTGTTTGATTCAAAGATTCAAGTGTCAATTTCTTTAAAATTTTACGTATCCCACATATAATGAATCAATGCAGTATTCAGAGCAAACATTAATTTACCGGGCGAGTTGGCCGTGCGTGTAGAGGCGCGCGGCTGTGAGCTTGCATCCGGGAGATAGTAGGTTCGAATCCCACTATCGGCAGCCCTGAAAATGGTTTTCTGTGGTTTCCCATTTTCACACCAGGCAAATGCTGGGGCTGTACCTTAATTAAGGCCACGGCCGCTTCCTTCCAACTCCTAGGCCTTTCCTATCCCATCGTCGCCATAAGACCTATCTGTGTCGGTGCGACGTAAAGCCCCTAGCAAAAAAAAAACCACATTAATTTATTCGAGAGTGATACAAGTGAGTTGAATACCATACGGGGAACTTGTGTGCTCATCACGCCTCACCTCTCAGTATTCTCGTGCGAGATCGAAACCCGCAACGCGTGCACCTAGAAATTTGAGAACGTCCAGATCCTCCAGAAATTTGAGAAATTCTAGAACGTTGAGAACTTCGCATCAAGGACGGGCGTGGTCCGTGTCCAGACCAAACACAGTAATCATCCCGGAGTCCGAAGGGTCCAGCGTGCTACAACGCATCAACTCAACTTGTGTAAAAAGAGAGATGAATTTGTTTCAGATGAACAATAAAACCAGATTCTCAAAAGAGTATGAATTCAATGAACTAATACCCCTCTCTGTACCAACTCCTATGCTTACGTTCCACCCCTTAGAAATATCCCATGCTCTTCAAGATAGTATCAGCGGTTAAAGACATTTTCACTGGTACAATACGAATATAATTGAGAAATAATAAAACACATACAATTCTACAAACAATAGGTCTGGATATGAGGTTAGTGTTATTATGCCTAATTCGCAACGGGAAACATAACACCAGATGTTAAAAGCACAATTATTAAAACTGTCAAATGTGGGATCAATTATTTGTGTTCTAAGGTCTTTGTTGCTGTTATGCAACTTTAATACACAACGATCAGTAAATCTGAAGTTAGACAAATAATCTTCAACAAGACCGTGTTTGACATAGGATACTGGGTATTATCAACTCGTCCGGTGCCATAAAAACAGGCTAAATCTACAATAAAAGCCGATCACAAGATATTGGGAAATGTCAAAACAGTAGAAGAAGAAGTAAACAAAGAAAGGGAACAAGAGTTTTATGATGTAACATAAAAAGGTAATGACAAATAAAGAAAATACGATAAATTCTTCCAATCTGTAAGCCTTTGCTCGACTGAAATTCCAGACCCTAGCCAGTTAGCTTAAATATACTAGAAAATAGAACATAGACGAAAAACAACTTAAATTCAAAATATATAAATCTTCTGACATGCCGACGATTCCATAGCAACGGTGTAAACAAACAAGTGTTCACCTAGAAGAAATACTTATAATCACAACATTGTACTAAAACTAAAAGTAATTTGTTATCAAATAATTCAGCCAGTGATAAGAAAAATCAGGAATTGAAGTAGCGAACAAGTAAGGACAGTAAATATTCCAAGTTGATCCTGCGGTAAAGGCGGCCTCTTGGCAAGGAACGTTTTAAAATGTCTCTTGTTTTTCCATGTATTGTTGCAGCACGTGCACAATCATGTCGAATCTTCCTCCAACGCACTTCTGTACACCATAGCACACAAAGGAGAGCAGCTGTTGGATACTTCTCTCAAGTTGTAACTGATACACTCTTGTCTACTTCGTCTGGACTCGGCACTTCTCAGCCCCCGCTTATGAGATAACAGGTTTAAAGTCCTCATTAATTTTACTTCTGTTCCTCTCATTTCTATAGAGTTACATTCCTCTCGAAATGTGAAAGGTTTTCCATACTCAGCATCTTTCTAATAGCAGCAGTCTCCAAGAAACTCACTTCATGCTGACATCAGCCATTTAGAAGAGCTTCGAGACTCGTTAATCTCTATTATCTACCTTCCGGAATCCTCATCACGACTGAACAACCAAATTGAGATGGATTCATATTGGAGAGAAGATTTTATTTTGATACCCTCTAAGTTTCTGAGTAAGAAAGTAGTTCCCATCGTTATTTACTGAAATACTCTGTTTAGCAACTATCCGGCTTTTTGTCTGAATGGTCAGCATCAGGGTCTTCGGTATGGTTAATTCCTCTGGCTCGGAGATCTGGTGTTTGACTTTTCATCTACAAACAACAAGAAAATACCCACCAAATAGCGTTAGTCCCAGGAAGGGCTTCTGGCCATAAGAACAAGTTTTACTTTTACTGTTTGCTTTAAGGGCTGCATGGCCGAGCGGTAAAGGCGTGCTCGGTTCGCCTGGAAGGACGTGGATTCGAATCCCCGTCAGGAAGTCGTAAACATTTAAGAAATGAGATTTCCACTTCCGGAGGTGCATATGGCCCTGAGGTTCACTCAGCTTACACCAAAAATAAATACTAGGTTAATTCCTCGGGGCAAACGCGGCCGGGCATAGAGCTAACCACTCTACCCCATCAAGTGCCGAGGCTACGAATAGTGGAAGCCTTTACCTTCCACCCCTCCAAGGGCCTTCATTGCCTGTACGGAGAAGACTTTGCTTTTTGTACTGTTTGCTTTACATCGCACAGACACAGATACGTCTGATGGCGACGATGGGATACGAAAGGCCTAGGAGCGGGAACGAAGCGGCCGTTGCCTTAATTAAGGTACAGCCCCAGCATTTGTCTGGTGTTAAAACAATCTTCAGGGCTGACGAAAGTAGGGCCCGAACCCACTATCTCCCGGATGCAAGCTCACAGCTGCGCGATCCTAACCGCACGGCCAACTCGTCCGGTGCCATAAAAACAGGCCAAATCTACAATAAAGGCTGATCACAAGAAATTGGGAAATGTCAAAACAGTAGAAGTAGAAGTAGAAAAAGAACAATAATTTTGTCAAGTAACTGACATGAAAAGGTGACGACAGATAAAGAAAATACGATAAATTCTTCCAATCTGTAAGCCTTTCCTCGACAGGAATTCCAGACCCAAACCAGCCTCCCCTGCGTGAATAAATCATTTGCCATGGTGACTAATTAATCTGCCAGAATATCCAGCGGGATCCAGTCAGCTACTAGAGGCGTAGTGCATCCTCCCTGACACAAAAATCGGAGCAAACTCTTAAGCGAAAGAAATGCGTCAAACCCTGTACCTCTCGTCAGGTCCTTTGTGAACAAAATTTATTGTATTACTCTTTGATATACATTTGTTCAATACAAATTTTACCCATAAATTGGTGTACTTCTGCGAAGGAGAATCAAGAGTAAGACGACCTTTTCCTACTGCTCAAAAACGAAGGAATGGAACTCGCTCCAACTTATTTATCCCATAGTTTGTAGTCACATCAATAGATTTTGCAGGGGCATGCAAGTGGACATGCGGAATCTCGACATAGCAACATTTGCAAAATGGTGAATTCACTGAATAAATGGTCATTGGAGGAAGTCGATATAGTGAACAGTATTCTGTGGGCTAATACATGGAACCTGTCAGCATTCACAGGAGGATTGTGCGTCTATACAGAAAGTGATGTCTGCTTAGTAAGAGTGGAAGTGGTGCCGTGAATTTGCAGAGGCTTGAACAACAAAAGACGAATAGCGAATTGGCTGTCGATCAATATCAGACGCATTCGCGAAGCTGAAAAGGGAGGCCTCCAGGAGTGCTTCTAGAAGCTATGTGAATGATGGGTAAGTGTTGTAGTCGACGAACGAAATTACTTCGAAGGTAAAGTAAACTAACTTCCTCATTCCGAGATGGTGCGGATCTTCCATGGCTAAATGGTTATCGTGCTGGCCTTTGGTCACAGGGGTCCCGGGTCGGGAATTTTAACCATAATTGGTTAATTTCGCTTGCACGGGGGATGGGCGTATGTGTCGTCTTCATCATCATTTCATCCTCATCAAAATGCGCAGATCGCCTACGGGAGCCAAATCAAAATACCTATACCTGGCGAGCCGAGCTTGCCCTCGGACACTCCTGGCACTAAAAGCCATACGCCATTTCATTTTTAATGCGTAGCCCGAATGGAGGTGAGTTGCACGTACCATTTCAACCACATACCAGCCCTCCTGTCATTTTTAATGTCTCTGTACCGAGGATCGAAGTCGGACCCCCGAGGAAGGTGGACGCAGGCGTACACTTTGAAGGTAACAGTGTGTCGGTGTCTTAAAGTAGGGAATTAAACAGTGCATCATGTCTCCAAACTTTTGAATTCTATCTCAAGTGATAGCCTGTACGCATGTTGTGCACTCAGCCCAAAGACAGGTTGGATCCCCATAGCTATAATAGAAAGCCTAGGGGTGTCTGAAGAGATGTGCAAAGGAAATAAGGAATTAGTCATTTTCTCGTCGGTTTCCTCACTTAGCCGATGGTGTTGTTACTAATAGTCTGCCAAGATCACTGAAATGTACACATCAACCGACCATATGTGCGACATTTTTAACTATTGATAACAGAGACTGGCTGCATAAAGAGCATCGTTCGTACTTCAGTCACTTTCATATTGTCAAAGCCAAAGATGAGATAAACTAATGAAACTAACAAATTAGTTCTGCCAGAAGACAAAGCGATGCAGTGAGGCAGCGGTGGACATACACCGCAAATACTACATCACGTCAAAATACATATAAATGTACAGTTATTCATCGTAAAGTATTCTGCAAACAAATTTCAACAAGAAATGCACGTTATTTGTTGCTTCGGAACTCTAAGATATATGGAAAGGAAATTAATAGGAAAATAGATTTCAGCCAGTCTCTTGACACTGATGTGTGTGTGTGTGTGTGTGTGTGTGTGTGTGTGTGTGTGTGTGTGAGAGAGAGAGAGAGAGAGAGATAGATAGATAGATAGAGAGAGAGAGAGAGAGAGAGAGAGAGAGTTTAAGACTGGTTATTCAAATTTAATAATAATAATAATAATAATAATAATAATAATAATAATAATAATAATAATAATTTAATAAACTGCTACTACTAATCATGTAATAGGTTAAACGTTCCTCTACCGAGCTCGATAGCTGCAGTCGCTTAAGTGCGGCCAGTATCCAGTATTCCGGAGATAGTAGGTTCGAACCCCACTGTCGGCAGCCCTGAAAATGGTTTTCCGTGGTTTCCCATTTTCACACCAGGCAAATGCTGGGGCTGTACCTTAATTAAGGCCACGGCCGCTTCCTTCCCACTCCTAGCCCTTTCCTGTCCCATCGTCGCCGTAAGACCTATCTGTGACGGTGCGACGTAAAGCAACTAGCAAAAAAAAAAAAAAAAAAACAGTTCCTCTAACTACTTTTACATTTTTGTCGCGTATCCGAATATCTTGACTTGACAATTTTAGAGGCTGGTGCAATATGTCATCAGCTGAACTGTTCCGCGCTGCCACAAACTAGACAAAAGTAGCCATCATGTTCGCGAACATCCGAAACGAATAGGCACCGAGAGAAGAAGAATCCGAAGTTATGTTCCGTAGGAGATTTTTTTAAATAACTGTAGTTCTGTAGACACGAAGTTCACCGTCATACTGAGTCGGGTTCGAGACCTCCAGGACAGTGCTCCACTGTCTGAGCTACACAGCCTAGCTCCTATACATATATTGCCCTTCCTGGCGTTTTGCAATCATCTGAGGACGATAATTATGTAGTTTAGGCCCTGTTTTACGGCCGGATGCCCTTCCTGTTGGTTGGATGTACATTACTCACTATTGTCTGTTCCAGAGTTCGTTAGCAGTGTGATACATTCTATATAGATTAGTCTTTTAAGACGATCGCATACACCTATTCCCAGAGCCAGGGGAATTAAACTATATTTAAAATCCTAGACCCGGCCGCGAATCGAATTCGGGGTCCCCTAAACCGAAGGCCAGTACGCTTGCCATTCACCCAAAGAATGTCTCCTATATATATTGACAAATTGGCCGATATAATAGAATTTGAAACTCATTCAGGATGATGAATTCTCGCTCTATACACATTCCTCACTTATTGCTCCATTCCACTTTAGTCTATTGTATTATTTTATTTTATTTTATTTTATGAAATACTTCCTCTCATGCAGAGGCTGCCTTGCGACAAAGTATACTTTTACATTTATTTTTAGAAGATATATATACTGTACTCGATAAACGTTGAAGGTAACCTACTTGTAACAGTGATTTCTTAGAATTATCAGTGAGCCCCTTAAGGCTATGATGGCAATCTCCCGTAACGCTGTAACTGGCAGAGACATCTGTTTCCAGAAATTAGCGGCAAAGGCGGGAATCGTTCCCCTTGCTCCAATCATCAGACCTACTATGTCGATTTCATCTATCTGGTATTTCTCCCTTTAGTAAGGTTAACATCTGAGGGCTGCGACTTATGGCTTTCAAAGCGAATTGTGGGGTCGATGATGTAACCTCTCTTCTTATTCTTGAAAGCAATGATGTCAATCCTTCTGTGGCTTCCGTTGTCCGCTAAGCCATGAACCTCTTCAAATACCTGGAAACCATGGTCTTTTAGCGTTGCCGCAATTAACGAGCGAATGTTATGATGACGCGTATTCCTTAAAAGTTCACCATAAGGACAAGATCCCAGAACATGCGCAAGAGTTTCAATCTCCTTGAGGCAGCGCCTACAAAGGGAATCGTTCTGAGATCTTCCTGGTACCGATCTAACTGCTGAAATGTTTGCTGTCATCTTAATTGCTTCACGCCATTCACTACATGATGCCCTTGATGGTCTCGAATCCAGGAGTTGGCAGGAGTATATTCATAAACGTTGAAGGTAACCTACTTGTAACAGTGATTTCTTAGAATTATCAGTGAGCCCCTTAAGGCTATGATGGCAATCTCCCGTAATCTCAATAGTACCTTTCAAGAATAAGAAGAGAGATTACATCATCGACCCCACAATTCGCTTTGAAAGCCATAAGTCGCAGCCCTCAGATGTTAACCTTACTAAAGGGAGAAATACCAGATAGATGAAATCGACATAGTAGGTCTGATGATTGGAGCAAGGGGAACGATTCCCGCCTTTGCCGCTAATTTCTGGAAACAGATGTCTCTGCCAGGTACAAACATACACCTCTTCCTTTCTGCTGCAAGTTACACCACTCACTGAATGCCCTTTCACTCAGTACTCTTCTCACTTTCCTGGCATCTGTTATTTCTAGGCGTGGATGCAGCAAATTGTCAGATGGAGGGACATTGAGGGATTTTAGTGAGGGAGTTATTTCTTCTTTCAGATTTCTTGTAGCACGGATGTATTCGTCACCTGAGCTCAATAGTACCTTACAGATGTTAATGTGCTGAAGATGAGCTTCCCAAGTGGCGCAGAAGAGTCCCAACCCCTTATATTTTTTCTCATTGTAGACCATTCCATTAGGAATGTCTGCAGGTATTTGAAGAATTTCCTTAAGAGAACTTCGAATTAGTATGTCTGTATCAGCAAGGAACTTTTTCGGAATCTTCTCTGGCTTGATAGTTTGGAATGGGTATATGAGAGATGGGCATATAACTGTGTTTATCTTTAAATTTCTGGTCAGCCTGTAATAGTGGAGAAGAGACTAATTTCTCCATTTTATTCCGTAATTTTTTAAGCTCCTGTGTAGGTTGAAAAATTATTTCATTTGAAAAGTTAACTCCCAGATAGCGGATAGTTTCCCCACGTCGCAAACTCGATATATCATAGCTCTTAAATTCAGCTGGGTCTTCGATTAACTTTCCGCGTTCGATGCAGATTGCCATAGATTTCATTGGGTTCATATAAAGCCCTATTTCATGAAATATCCTTGTGACTATATTCGAGAGCTCAAGTGCTGCTGTTCGACTATTTCCTATGACAACCAAGTCATCAGCGAAACCCATGATCGTTAAAGGTGGAAGATGTGGTACTAAAGAAAATCCATAGTGGCTTGTGAGAGAGTCTTCAGTTAGTTCGTTTAAAATATGATCTGTTGCTAGATTGTAGAGACAGGGAGAAAGAGGTGATCCCTGCATAACACCCCTTTTTAGGCTTAAGGTGGCTGTCTTCCCAGTTACAGTTTCTATTTTTGTAGTGTTTCCTGTCTGGAGATTAACTATTAGTTCCTTTAATTTCTCAGGTATTCCTAATGTCCTCAAGGTCTCATATAAATGAAGGTGCCCAATGTTGTTAAACGCCTTTCTGACGTCTAGAAAAATCACTGTTAGATCAGTTTTGTTCAGTTTCGCGGAATTTAAAACCGAATCGAGTGTAGAAGTATTGATATGTGTACCGGCTGAAGATATAAATCCCCGTTGTTGTGGATTAAAAGCAACGTATTCTCTCAGGCGTTTATCAAGAGCTCGCTCAATTACTCTCCTAACAACAGAAAATATTGTGATTGGTCTCCAGTTTGCAATGTCATCAGGGCCACCTCCCTTGTGTATAAGAACGGTTCTTGCCTTTCTAAAACACGGTGGTACCTGTCCTGTTTGAAGCATACGAGTGGTTATTGTGGCAATTATCTCGGAAGCGATGTCACTTGTAATAGCTCTAACGATGACGTAATCAGGTCCAGGTGAAGTGTCCACCGCAATTCTACTTGTTGCAAACTGTGGCTCAGGCGGCAGCGCGCCAGCCTCTCAAATCCTGGTCACTCCGTGTGATATTTGTGATGGACAAAGCGGAGACGGGACAGGTTTTTCAACTTCGGTTTTCCCTGCCATCATTCATTCCAGCGACACTCTACAGTATCATTTCACTGGTACAATTCATATCCTCGCCGCTTGGTGGGGCTTCATTCATTCCATCCCTGACTTGGCCGAATGACTGGAAACAGGCTGTGGATTTTCATTTTCCATTTTCCGGTGCTTACACTTTGTACAGGTACATAGTTATTTTTTTTGCTACTGGTTTAATGTCGCGCTAACACATCGAAAGTTTATCGGCGACGCAAGAAAGTGAAAGGGCTAGGATAAGAAAGGCATCGCCCATGGCTTTGACTGAGATACAGACCCATCGTTCGGCTGGTGTGGAAATGGGAAACCACGGAAAAAGGTCCCGAATGCAGTACTCAGTGTTGTCACCAATCATGTGGGATCACAATGCAATGTCCAAAAATACTGCTACTATCATTACAAATAGCTCATCATTATTTCTGGGTCCCAGGTGTTACTTTTAATGTGAGAAACTATGATAATTAACTATTATTTACTGTAATAGTTACTTTATATTGTTTTATGTTTCGATGAAAAAGTAAAAGTTCGAATTATCAATTTATTTATTTAATCGTATGGTGATTATAACAAAAATGCATAAGTCCAGGTCCAAGCACTTTCTGAAAGATGAAACAGGCCGCTGGAGCTTCCGGAGTAGGTATGAAGAGGACATGGTCCAAGGTCTGCTCCTCTTCACTGCATTCACACATTGGAGAATCCATCCAACCTCACTTGTGGCGTAAGAAATTGCAGCGTCCATGCCCAGTTCTCAGTCTGTTGAGGCGACACTATAGTTTTCTTGGGAGGTCGAATCCCTTCATTTTCCGAGTTGGATTTAGCCCATCAGTTCCAGATGTTGAATTTGATCACTCACCCCTCCAGCTCTGGTTTACATTATAATTATCCCTTAAGAGTCGGCCAGCCGGTATACTTGCTGATCCCCTAGATCAAAGTCGTTGTGGCGATGGGTAACAACATTCCTGGTGAACTGGTAATTAGGGACATGACCAGATCATCTTTGCTTCTCTCAGCAGAGCATCCTTTCTCCTTAGGTGAGGTGGTGGGATATGACTAAGTACGGGTAACCAGTGACGAGGTGTGGACTTTACAGTACCAGTTATGCAGCGCATGGTATCATTCAGCTTAGTACCCACTTTATGCACATGTGGACTTTCCATCCATACCAGGGCACAGTATTCCGCCGCAGAGTAGACAAGACTGATACATGTCAATCGTAAACAGTCAGTCGAGGCTCACCAGGAACTGCCACAAAGCTTGCAGCAATTTTGTGAGAGAGCTCGGTGAGATGTTCTCTGTAGCTCAGAGTTCTGTTCAGGGTGACTCCTAGAAATTTCGGGAACGAGTTTATTTTAGTTTTTCACCAATGAATAAAACAGAAGGCTCGTAGATTGTGAGTCGATTGGTGAGATGGAAACTCGAAACCTCGGTCTTAGAAGCACTTGGGATCAATCGCCAAGACTTGAAGAATGTTGACATTTTGCCCAAGTCTGCTGAAAGAATGCCTTCTCCTTCCTCAAAATTTCTGCTTCGAGCTACCAGTGCAATGTAATATGAATAGATGAACTTAGTAGCTGTAGTTGATGGTAAGTCATGGATGTAGAGGTTGAATAGACCTGGGGCTGATACTAATCACTGTGGTAGATCGTTATTTAATTGTCTTTTGCGACTTTTAGAATCACCTAGGAATATTACAAACTCTCTCTCTCTCACACACAGAGTATGTTGGAAATTAGGTTTGCAATATCCAAGCAGGGAATTACTTCCAACACTTTAAGAATTAGTCCATGTCGCAAGACATATGCACTTGTCAGGTCAATAAAGACAGTTGTTGATTTTAACTTCTTTTGGAAGCCTGTCTCGATGTGAGTGGTAAGAGCCAAAACTTGATCAGTACAGCTACGATTTCTTCAGCTTGTTCTGGAGAGACTACAGACTCAATGAGTGGTGCTGTTCTAGTGAGGAGAACTCGTTCTAAGAGATTATAAATGCAACTAAGAAGTGCTATTAGACGGTAGTTTTCAGGTTTACGGCCTGACTTTTCAGGTTTAAGAAAGGCGATCACCTTTGACCGTTTGAACTGCTTTGGCAGTATGTTAGTCAGAAGGATGTAAAAAGGGAAGTGATCCATTTTGTGCTATGTGGACCCATATTTCTAAGGAATTCATTGTAGATATTATCTGGGCCAGCGGCCTTATCGGTTTTTAGCATTTTGATAGCAGCTGCAACTTTCTGAATATATAATCGCCTACACAGTTCGTCATTCTTCTGAGTTCCATGTTTCAGCTCGGTGAGCTAACGTTTTAAAGTTTTCGTATGGCATTTATCTCTCTTGGTTCGGATGACTTCAACCATTCCACTTGCAATGGCATAAGGGCTCAAGTTAGTGCACTGCTCTTTAGAATTATGTTTTCCAGTAAGTCGATTTAATACTCTCCAAGTTTTTCTGCTCGATTTTGCAAAGTACATGTCTTTCACTGTTGCTTCCCACTTTTCTCTCTAATGACCGTAGAAGCTGTGAACCTACTTTATGGCTGCCTATTGTTTGATATTCTTCATACAGCGTCTCACTTTCTGGATTCCAATCGGGCACATAATATTTTCTGAAACCTTCTGAAATGTTCAATTGGCAGCTGAAATGACTAAGCTGACGAAGTCATCATAGTTACTGGTAGTTAGTTCTAGATTTTTATCAGATAGCTTCTGATCAAGATCTTTAGAGAATTTATCCCAGTTTGGACGATTAAAATTACACCTGGGTAAAGGTACTGACGTCACCAGGGGTATCTTCATACCTGCTTCCAACAGGAGTGGTCGATGCTGACTCTTTGGGAAACTCGACAATATTGTGCGTGTAATACTGAGAGATTGATCAAAGCAATCGTTGGACACAAATCTTAGGTCAGGTTTGTAGTCTCTTCTTCAGCGAGCAGATTGAAAACTGCCCTCATTTTTCGCATCAGAAACTAGGTGCAAATCGGATATTTCATGATGATGATGATGATGATGATGATTGTTGTTTAAAGGGGGCTAACATCGAGGTCATCGGCCCCTAATGGTACGAAATGAGACGAAATGGAATGACAAATTAAAAGTCTAAAATTCTCCACTGACCAGAATTCAAAGCGTGAGAACGAAGTATAAATGGATGGAAATGAATTTAAAACAATCAGTGGATGCGACCCGCGATGCTTTACATTCACACAAACTGACGTACAAGAATAGGATTACTGACCAAGGCACTGCTGCTATAGCATAACACTGAGTCGATGATGCTTGCAGTCTACAGGGGGCCCAAAATCCAAGTTATCGGCCCCTCATAACGGTACTGATCGCTAGGATGGTAGAACCATGGTATTTGTCCTGTTGCGGTACTAATCAAAAATAGCAGAGACTTGCGGTATTCCACACATTATTGTACTACTCAGAGGTTATGAAATTCGACATATAATACAGACCTATGTTTTTCTCACTTTGCGGCGCTATTTACAGGCAACGCAAACCTATGGTGTTCATCACATAAGAGTAGTAACCACAGGGACCTTCCCCTATCCCGTGGTGTTCCTCATATAGTGGGTATTAATCACAGGCAAGGCAGAACCATGGTAGTTATCATCCCATGATCCTGCTCATATGATATTACTACTCACAGGTACTGCAAAAGCCGACCGCACGGTGCTCCTGTGTGCTACTAATCACAAACCTATTTGGTACCTAATATAGTGGTACTACGCGCAAGTAAAAGCGACCCATGAAGTTCTCTGCGTGGTGGTACTAATCACAAGTAGTTTCATGATTCCAAGACAATCATCCCTTGGTCGCCCCTTTTAGTCGCCTCTTACGACAGGCAAGGGATACCGTGGGTATATTCTTCGTCGGCGGCCCCCACCCACAGGGGGGCAGTGTGTTCGGTCCGCGAGAGGCATTTTATTTCCCTCAAGTCCGCCGGCAAGCCGGTTAGGAACCCCCTATCCGCCACCTGGGACGTGCCACGTGGGAGTATCACCTCTCCCCTCGCTACGCCAGCGTAGCAGGTTCGTGGACGGATATTTCAGCCCACTGAGTAAATGCCTTACATCGTCATCAACTGTGTCATATCACCAGTTAGTATAATGGCTGTTAAAATCTCCGGTGTAAATGCAGGGATGGCTGAATGTTGGCAAATTCTGGGAGACCATTTGATGCTAGGAGGCTTATACACGTTAACAACTGGTAGGTTATTAACCTGTATTACTATAGAGAAAATGAGATCCTTGACACTTGACTCAACAACATGAACTTCTGTAAGTCTGGATTTGGCGTAGGTGGCAATCCCATATTGCTGATGGTGGATAGCGTCGACTAGGGTATAGCCCAATGTTCGTCCTCTTCTATCAAAGTGCTGTTCATCTGTTGTGTGTGTCTGCTGAATGTTGAAGATATCAATGTCGAGGTTGTTCAACTGCTTTCTAAGATATTCACACTTAGCATGACTTAATCCTTCAATATTTAGTTGGAAAATAAGGACTAGAGGTCCGTTGTCTATTGTTGAGTGGTTATGAAAAGAACCGTTATATCTAAAAGTTTGAGACATTATGTCATTCAATTGTATCACCTTATGTCGCTGTTGCTCGTTTAGTATCACCCGGGTGACACGTGAAGGTCAATCAATAGGTAAAATCCTGCCGCCGTGAGCAACGGAGTCCGAGGCCTTGGGGTTAGCCGAGATCCGGTCTCAAAGCTACAGCAGAGATCATTTACTACATTCCCTGCATCATCCGTGTCAGCCAATCAAGAATCCGAACGAATTATCAAAGGAAGGGGTGATTAAACGAGATAACATTCCCCCTTCGCTCTTACGTGGGCCATTGCTTCCTTCTCCTCAGAGCTTAGATACACGATGGAATTTTGAGAATTTTATGCTACATTTTACGCAGGCATTCACACAGTAACAGAACTGTAGCGCTTTGCCTCTGAAATGGATTTAGCTGCGATACCTAACATATTTCTTTACCGCTCCAAAATATCTCTCAAGACTATTCATCTTGGTTGTTTCCATGGAATGTGAAGCAGTCGTATTCTTTGCATATTTATTGCTTCCACATATTTCACTCCATATTCTGTGTCATTCTATTAGTCACTGTTCCGTTTCTCTTTCGTTTGCGCTCAAAGAGAGCAAATCTAACCGAGGTCTATCTATCCTTGTTCTTCTTCTCCTCTATCTTTTGCTCCAAGTTAGTTATGAGTCGAAATATCTCGACGGTATTCCAAGGTCCTTGCTGAAGGAGGATACATTTACTGAGGTGATGTGTTCGATTTTCGCTTAAATGAATTGCCTAATAAACGCAAGAAAGGCGTTCTTGACATCATTATTCCATGTTTCAAAGTGTGTCAAGTCAATCAGTGCTGCCTAGTAGATACCTGGTTTAGAAGTAGAAAATACCCTTCTCGATGATGATGATGATGATGATGATGCTTGTTGTTTAAAGAGGCCTAACATCGAGGTCATCGGCCCCTAATGGTACGAGATGAAATAACCAAAAGTTCGAATTAATCCATTGTACAAAATAAAATCAAAAATGTCATGAAGAATGAATGGATGGATATGAACCCTACAAAAAAAAAAAAAAAAAACAGTGGATCAGACACAAAAAAAGGTCGTGAATAATAGTATTACTGACCAAGGGACCATTTATAAAGCACAATGATGCTTGATGTCTACAGGGGTGCAAAATCAACGACTAAGGCCCCACAGAATGGTACGTGTCGCGAGTCAAGTAGAACCATGGTATTTGTCATAGTGGGGTACTAATTAAAAATAGACCGGGCCAGTTGGCCGTGCGCGTAGAGGCGCGCGGCTGTGAGCTTGCATCCGGGAGATAGTAGGTTCGAATCCCACTATCGGCAGCCCTGAAGATGGTTTTCCGTGGTTTCCCATTTTCACACCAGGCAAATGCTGGGGCTGTACCTTAATTAAGGCCATGGCCGCTTCCTCCCAACTCCTAGGCCTTTCCTATCCCATCGTCGCCATAAGACCTATCTGTGTCGGTGCGACGTAAAGCCCCTAACAAAAAAATTAAAAGTAGCGAAGACTCACGGTGTTCCACACAAGATGCTACTACTCACAAGTATTGTACTTAGTACGGGTAACGCAGACCTATGGTGTTTCGCACACAATGGCGCCACTCATAGCCAACGCGAACCGGTAAGGTTCCTCACCTAGGTGTACCAGTCACGGGCGCCGGTATTCCCGTGGTGTTCCTCACATAGTGGGTACCAATCACAGGCAACGCCGACCCACGGTGCCGCTCATATAGCGGTACAACTCACAGGCTACGCCCAGACCCGCGGTGTTGCTCACATGGGTACGACGCACGGGTACTGGAATCCACCAGGCCAGGCTTTTTACTGCAACTAATCACAAACCTATTTCGTACCAATTTAGTGATACTACTCGCAAGTACATGCAACCCATGGTGTTCCCCGCATGATGGTACGAATCAAGAGTAGTTTCATGGCTCTAATTCAATCATCCCTTGGTCGCCCCTTGTAGTCGCCTCGAATACCCTTCTCAGTTGACAGTAAGGAATGTGTTACTGTGGAATATTTTACGTTCATGAATGAGCTGCATTGTTTTATGAAATAAAATTGAACGTCTAAGTGAGATTGAGATTAAGAATTCCTCTCTCCGTCCATCCATCCTGTAAAATGCCTTTTAGAGTTCAATTTGCAATCTTCTGTGAAATACCTATGCTCCTCCGCAATGCGCTATTTGCAACCATCTCTGTGGCCTCATTTAGTTTCACTCCTCTGATCTTTCAACAATTAAGAACTGAAGTAAACTTCTGCCCCTATTTCTCTTACCCTTCATAGCCAAGTCCAATATTTTTCTCGGTGTCCTATCCTCAAATGATGCCACCACCAAAGCCAGATTATAGGCAGCTTATCCATCGAGTTCATTCTTAAGTTAGCCTTCATTTTCTCATTCCCAGTATCCTTACGCCATTGTTCCCACCTCCTTGTACCAGCGATCATTCTCACTATCTTCACGTCTGTTACTTCCAAGTCTACACAGATTTCATTCCCGTTCAGCAAAGTTGGTCTGAAAACATCGTTGTAAAGTAAATTTTGTTTGTTTGTTTTCTTACAGAATACCGTAAAATAATAATACTGAAGAAGAAACAATGAATAATAAAATAAGTATATGTAACGATTAAATAGGAGACATGCTATATGTAGAAATATAGTGATAGCTCCAGAATTTATCTGGAAAGAATATGGAGCTCGACTTGTACAGAGTGGTCCAAAAAAAGTAACAGAAACCTCTTTCTGATAGTAAAGTAAACTCGCGTCCTCATGCCGAGGTGGTGCAGCTCTTTTCAAGCACACCCCCAATGGAGGTGAACTGCACGCGCCATTTTAACCACATACCAGCACTCCTGCCATTCTTAAAGTTCTGGCAGTACCAGGAATCCAACCCGGGCCCCCGAGGACGGCAGCTAATAACACTAACCGTTACGTTACGGAGGCGGACTTTCTGATAATGATATTAACTCAAAGCATTTTTGTTACTGATCTGAGGAGTTCATCCTGTCAAAGTACACCACAGCTGAACGTGCCTGGACTGTAGACCATTATTTACACAGTTATGGTGCTGGGCCATCTTTTCAATTGTGTTCTCTGGTTTTCAGGAGACATTTAATAATAATAATAATAATAATAATAATAATAATAATAATAATAATAATAATAATAATAATAATAATAATAACTTTACGTCACACTGACTACTTCTTACGGTTTTCGGAAATGCCGAGGTGCCGGAATTTAGTCCTGCAGGAGTTATTTTACGTGACACGAGGCTGACGTATTTGAGCACATTCAAATACTAATACTACCGGAATGAGCCAGGATATAACCTGCCAAGTAGGTGTCAGAACGCCAGCGCCTCAACCGTCCGAGCCACTCGGTCAGGAGACGTTTCGCAGATCCCCACCACCAAAGAAAAACATTTTTCAATGGGTGGAAATCTGTAGGAGTACCAGTATCGTCGGTATGGAAGGTCTGAATGGTCAAGAACGACAAGATCTAATGACAGTATAAGATGGGTGATGGAAAAATCCCTTAGTTCTCTGAAGAAAAGTGAACGTCGCACATCAAAAAACAACCTTTGTATAGCTCGCTCTAGTGTCTACCGCATGGTTGCAGATAATGGAGCGCAGGTATTCCACGAGCTGAAAGTAGTACACTGACTGAGCAAATGTCATGGGGTAGCGGAGCACTGATGCGCAGGTGTGTTGTCTGCGCACCACACGCCCTCTGTGCCAGCGGCAGTTGTATAAGAGACCTTGTGAGCAGTGGCTGTGCATGTGACAGGTGTAACATGGAACGTCGTCATGAGCTGACACCGTTCGAACGGGGTATGGTGGTCGGTGCTCGACGGATGGAAAGTGAAGTTTCGGAATTGATGTGGGAATTCGGCTTCACACGATCAACCGTGCCCAGGGTGTATCGTGAATGGTTGAATGCGGGTGTCATCGTGCACAACAGACGAACGACCGGCCGTCCAGCCACAATCGATGACCGTGACCGACGACATCTGAGAGGATTTTCAATAGTGACAGACGGGCAACCGTGCAACAAGTCACGGCTCAATTCAACACAAGTCGTGCCAGACACGTCTCCTAGTGGACAATCCGAAGGAACTTGGGTTCTATGGGGTATGGGAGCCGGCGCCGCACACGGGTGCCACTGTTAACCCAACGTCATCGGGCACAACGACGCGCATTTGTCGCTAGTCACCAGGGATGGACACTGGAACAATGGCGTAACGTGATATGGTCGGACGAATCACAGTTTCAACTGCACTATGCCGATGGGAGGCACCGTGTATGGCGCAGACCACATGAAGCGATGAATACCGCCTGCCTCGAAGGTGTGGTCCAGGGCGCTGGTATCTCTCTTATGGTCTGGGGTGCATTTTCCTGGTATGAAATGGGCCGCCTAGTTGTTCGGGAAGAGACTTTGAATGGTACGCGGTATATTGAACTGCTCGGAGACCATCTCCACCCATGTTTGGCTTTCTAGCGCCCAGACGGTTCTGCGGTGTTTCAAGATGATAACGCGCCGCCACATCGCTTCCACGTCGCCCGGGAATGGTTCCAGGAATATGCAGTGGAGGTCCAACGACTGCCATGGCCACCCAGGAGCACCGATATGAACCCTGTCGAGCATATCTGGGATGTCCTGGAACGCAGGCTCCGTGCCATGGATCCTGCACCCACGAACAGACCAGCATTGCCGGCCGCTCTGCAAACGATTTGGTGTCAGCTGCGTCCAGAGGACTACCAGGGGTTTGTCGACTCACTTCCACGGCGTCTCACTGCAGTTTGCAGGGCCAGAGGAGGTCCCACACGCTATTAGGTGACTATCCCATGACATTTGCTAAGTCAGTGTATACCTCAGAGCACGTGTTCTGGCCTGTGTGGATGAAGGTTCTCAGTGTCTCTGAAACTAGTGGTGGTCTGATGAATATCATGTACTACTCAGCGGACATGCCAATAAGCAAACTTGCCATTTCCTCTCTTGGGAACGGACGGAGGAGAGTGAAAAGAAACCATTTCGTTCCGATAAAAGTTAATACGGGCTGTTGTGCCCAACCACGGTATCACTCGGACATATTCACTGAAGATGATACGGCAACGCGAACACTGTCACTGCACGTTTCCAAGCAGATCTGGCAATATTCTGTGAGCTACACAATCTTGACATGGACAAGCAAGTATTTTAATAAGATGAGGCTGCCGCCCGTAATGGCCGAAAGCATGGTTGTCTACTGCAAGGGGCGTTTCCCGGTCGGTTGATTTCAAGAGGTACAGATTTTCCATATCCTGCACGAGAGTGATGCACTTTTGTGAGAATTACTGAAAAAAAAAAAAACAGTACTTCATATATATTGCACGTAGTTTTCCCACATCTTCGAGAGAAGATCGAGACAGTTCTGCAAAATATCAGCGAGAAGCAGGGCGAAGCTATAGTTACGAGGCTTACCGAGCGTATGGACCTCGTCATAAACAATGGCGGATTGTATATCGACCGCATTGCTGTTTGATAAGTAATGTGCTAAATGTCAATTATTGTGTAACAAAACGCACAGAATTAATGAGATTTCGGTTACCTTATTTTGGGCCACCTTTTATTTACACTGACTGACAGAGCAAATGCAACACCAAGAAGGAGTGGTTCGAAAGGGATGAAAGTTGGGGGAAAAACAGAGACGGCACGGACGAATAATTGATGTTTATTTCAAACCGATATGCAGGTTACACAATGAGCACGGCATCGACTCAGTAGGATGTAGGACCACCGCGATGCACGCAGAAACACGTCGAGGTACAGAGTCAATAAGAGTGCGGATGGTGTCCTGAGGGATGGTTCTCCATTCTCTGTCAACCATTTGCCACAGTTGGTCGTCCGTACGAGGCTGGGGCAGAGTTTGCAAACGGCGTCCAATGAGATCCCACACGTGTTCGATTGGTGAGAGATCCGGAGAGTATGCTGGCCACGGAAGCATCTGTACACCTCGTAGAGCCTGTTGGGAGATGCGAGCAGTGTGTGGGCGGGCATTATCCTGCTGAAACAGAGCATTGGGCAGCCCCTGAAGGTACGGGAGTGCCACCGGCCGCAGCACATGCTGCACGTAGCGGTGGGCATTTAACGTGCCTTGAATACGCACTAGAGGTGACGTGGAATCATACGCAATAGCGCCCCAAACCATGATGCCGCGTTGTCTAGCGGTAGGGCGCTCCACAGTTACTGCCGGATTTGACCTTTCTCCACGCCGACGCCACACTCGTCTGCGGTGACTATCACTGACAGAACAGAAGCGTGACTCATCGGAGAACACGACGTTCCGCCATTCCCTCATCCAAGTTGCTCTAGCCCGGCACCATGCCAGGCGTGCACGTCTATGCTGTGGAGTCAATGGTAGTCTTCTGAGCGGACGCCGGGAGTGCAGGCCTCCTTCAACCAATCGACGGGAAATTGAAATTGTTCTGGTCGATATTGGAACAGCCAGGGTGTCTTGCACATGCTGAAGAATGACGGTTGACGTGTCGTGCGGGGCTGCCACCGCTTGGTGGCGGATGTGCCGATCCTCGCGTGCTGACGTCACTCGGGCTGCGCCTGGACCCCTCGCACGTGCCACATGTCCCTGCGCCAACCATCTTCGCCACAGGCGCTGCACCGTGGACACATCCCTATGGGTATCGGCTGCGATATGACGAAGCGACCAACCTGCCCTTCTCAGCCCGATCACCATACCCCTCGTAAAGTCGTCTGTCTGCTGGAAATGCCTCCGTTGACGGCGGCCTGACATTCTTAGCTATACACGTGTCCTTTGGCACACGACAACACGTTCTACAATGACTGTCGGCTGAGAAATCACGGTACGAAGTGGGCCATTCGCCAACGCCGTGTCCCATTTATCGTTCGCTACGTGCGCAGCACAGCGGCGCATTTCACATCATGAGCGTACCACAGTTACGTCAGTCTACCCTGCAATTGGCATAAAGTTTTGACCACTCCTTCTTGGTGTTGCATTTGCTCTGTCAGTCAGTGTATTTTGACTGTTTATCGAAAAACTACAAATTAAATAAGTGATGGCAATAAAAGTATAGAAATATAAAACAACCCAAGTACATATGTACCTATAGAGAGAACAAAACTTCCAGCGCGGAATATAATGTTTTAATTTTGCTATTTAACTTTCTGGGCAGTAGTCTCCAAATATGTCGGCTGTTGGATTCATCAGAATAACAGGCATTCGTATTAGTGTTATTCAAGACAACTAAAGCGTAATAATAAGCTGTACAAGTGTTTGGGTGCGCTTACTGATGAATTGCAGGTATGTGCGATAAGAGGAAAGGAAGTTGGGATTGTACTGAGGCGACAGACAACTGATGATTGGTTGAAGTCATTGGAGCCATGGGATACTCATTCATTTTTGTTTAGCGTGGCAGTAACAAAGACAGGCTTCTGATGATCCTGAGATAAGTTGTCGAAGCTGACAGCTGTGATCTTAATTAAGGTAGATCCTAATCATTTGGTTCTGAAAATGAATACCACAGGTGAATATTCTATCACACGCAGTCACAGGGAATGCAATTTGTTTTACGTTGCACAGGCACAGATAGGTCGGCGACGATGGGATAGGAAGACTTAGGTGTGGGAAGGAAGCGGCCCAGTCCTTAATTAAGTTACAGGCCAGCATTTGCACGGTGTGAAAATGGGAAACCAGGGACATCTTCAGAGCTGCCGACAGTAGGGCTCGAGCCCACTATCTACCGGATGCAAGCTCACAGCTGTGCTCGCCTAAAGGCATGAACAACTCGCCCTGTCACATGGATTAGAGCCACAGTCATGAAAGAGGAGAGCTGGCGTCTAACCCAACAGCCCTCATAGTGCGCTCGGAGCCATGCCTGTCTGCTGACTGAGCATTGCCAGTGGGCCGGTGCTTGTGTACAGCAGCAATCATATGTACTTACATCATATTACGAACTTAGTTGTGGATACATTTCAATGTTCAACCTACAAGGAAGGTACATTTGACGGATACCGTTGCCTACTGGCAACGCAGTACTGGACATATTGCTACCTCTCATCAGTTGATCATATGTGGTTCTGTCTTTTAGCAGCTATAAGCGTGACTCCGACCTCCACGTCTCCTTGCCTGCATTCTGCCCTTTCCTTTATCTCTGCATATCCTTGTTTTCCTGTTCTAATGTTGTCTAATAGCTGGCATTCCCTCCTGCTCCTTCCTCGTTTCCCTTTTACCATACTTTCGACTGTTACTTTTAATGAGGAATGACATCGAAGATTATATCCTACAAAATTTTGCTTTCTTTTTCGAATCACGCCTACCATGCTTCTTTCTTCTCCTACTCTCTTCAGCACTTCCTCTTTCGTTATTCGCTCCCTCTATTCATCTCCATATCGACATCTCGAATACCTATATCCTTCCCTGTTCTTCCTTCCTCAGCGTGCATGTTTCTGTACCGTATAGAACTATACTCCATACACCGTACCGTGTTTGTTTCTTCCTCAGATCTTTCTCTAGTGGACCGCAAAGCATTTTCTTCTTGTTGAAGCTTTCTTTAACTATGATAATCGGTGTTTTTTATATCCGAACGCACGGTGTTTGTAAGAGACGCTACGGCTGCTGTCTCAGCCGAACTTATGTTGCGCTCGGCCGTCCTGCATTAAGCGTGTATACAACCTTATATGAAATCGTACCTTTTAAAAGTGATGGAACTGTCAGACATATATTGCAACCACATTCTGGCTGATGCGAGTGAGTTCTGCCACTGTAATATTTCTGATTTCATTCGTAATGTTTTCTTTCGGATTCCTCCAATGTGTGAGGATTTGTTCAATACACAATTTCTTTCAGTTTACTCCTCAAGTCAAAATCATTACACTGTTAGATTTGGAGAATGAGGGACAAATAGACCAGCACTGATCACTACGTTTGGAATCACTGCCGAGATTGTGAACCCATGATCAGGGTGCAATTGTAAGAAGGGAATCTTCTGCTGTATGAGCAGGGGCTGAATCTTGTTAAAACCACCCATGCGATTTTTCTTATTCCGTTAACTAATGGAAGAACGGTGTAAAAATGTCATCTTGATACCTCTCTGCATTCACTGTCGTCTCGAAGAAAAAAATACGCCCAATTATTCGTCTTGCACTAACATCACACCAAACACCAAACTTTCTATCATAAATGAGGGACTTCATAAACACCATTAGGATTTTCTGCACACCAATAGCGAGAGTTACGACCACTAAGATGAAACCAGAACGTTTGCGTACAGTGTTGCAATGATAACTGTCTCACCATGTCAACAGGTGAGATTCAGACTGGCGACTGATGCTTGCGAGGTCGAACACGTGCAGACTGCTTGCAAGGTCAAGAACTACGTGCGCGCCTCACAAACAGCAGCTGCCATAGCCCAGAGTGCAAACATCGAGCATTCGGTCTGGGTTTATAAGCGAGACACTGTAGAGTGGAGATCTTCAGTTTCAAGGTATTTAAACTTGTTCACCTACTCAAACGTTTAGATTTTTCGCCTTTACCTGTAAATATCATGAATTTTCTTCGCACTTGTTGTTTAGTTATCTAAGCATTTTGTAGATGACATTAGCGAAATGGGTGAATTCAATTCTCTTGCCTCTCTTTCAATCCAAAGTTTCGCATTTGATTTCCTCCAAGTGCAGGTTAAACAAAGTAGGTTATAAGTAGCAACCCTGTCTAACTTCTCTCTCCAGTACGATTTATTCTGTTACGTAGCTTCCTAAATCTCACTCTTGTTATTTGGTTGGCTTAATATAAAATAACACAGTTGCAAGAAAGAAAAAACAGCGATAGCGCGCTGTATGAGTGAGTGAAGGGAGAGTGGACAGGTACGAGCGACTTTTGGTTCTTAAATTCTTTTACGTCGCACCGACACAGACACGACTTTTGTTATCGATGGGGTAGGAGAGGGCTAGGTCTGGGAAGGAAGTGACCGTGGTCTTAATGAAGGTACAGCACAGGAATTTGTCTGGTGTGAGCATGTAAAACCACGCAAAATCATCTTCAGAGCTGCCGACAATGAGCTCGAACCCAGTACTTCCCGAATGCTAATTCACAACTACGTGAAGCAAATCGCTCAGCCGGCTAACTCGTACTTTTTTCCAGTCACTACTGATCTGCATTTAGGGCAGTCGCCCATGTGTCAGATTCCCTGTCTGTTGATTTCCTAGCCTTTTCTTAATGAAATTGGACGTTTATTGAACATATTCCTTGGTAAGTTGTTCCAATCCCCAACTCCTCTTCCTATAAACGCATATTTGCCCCAATTGGTCCTAATTTCCACTTGTACTTTGTACTTTACGTCAAGTACAAACTGGTATCGCTACCTCGGCGCTGTTGAAGCACAGGGCATACATTTTATATTATTTCATCTTATTGATTTTCACTGGCTTCAAATTAGTCAAAAGAAAAGGTAAAATATTTAGGTAAGTCACCCTGTATAAGAAATACTGTATTTCTTATGGTGATGTTTAAGAGGTTCTTCATATGTTCACTCTCTCCTGTGACATCAAGGTAGCCGTTGTATTTTTGATTTTCGTGCTAACGGCAGCCATAAAAGCGCACAATTTAAACAATTTTTCCTTCGCAAGTGTTGAACGTGTGACTGTAGAAACAATAGCATCGCTGAATGTGGCTCTTTATGACCAATCATGCATGCAACAAAAATGAGTATAGTTTTGCTTAAAGAATCGCTGTATCGAGATTATGGCCGTATGTTTTTACGTAAAACATAGTGGAAATGGGCAACGACATAATATGTGTCGTGTAAAATAATGTCGATTGAGGAATTGGTTTGAAAAAATAATTAAAATAGATTTAGTTGATAAAGATTAGTAACAATTTTGAAATTATCTGAAATTTAAAAAATTTAAAATAAAGGTCTTATTTAAGATTGTTTTTGGAATAGTTAATAGTTTTTAGTAAGAAAGGATTTTTAGATTTAATTTCGTAATTCTAAACTGATTTACACATCTTCAGGACCATGAATTACAAATCATTTTCCACTAATGGGATAGGGGAAGTCCGTACAATGTGGACCACTTAACTTTAAATGTCCATAACTTTATTGACCTTGATGAAAAATTTCTCGAGTGTTTTACACCGTAATTAGTACAATATGTAGTATGTATTGCACCCATAATCGAATGAGCCTAATGGAAATGTTAGTTTAATTATTGAAATTCGCATATGTGAACACTGCAAAGGCAGGGAAAAGCTAGCAGTATCACAAAGTACCACCCAGGAGCCGTGTTGGCTGGAAGTACATCCGTCAAATATGCTTTAAGTCACGAACAGGAAATAGCTAACTAAAAGCCTCCGTCTAATAAAGTTTTATTGCGCCGAAGTATGCAGACCTTGTATCTGGTTTCTCACGGGAAATCGGTAATATGGAATGTGCCCATCCCTAGTGTGCGACAAAGGAAAAAGAAAATACCTGTCACCCCTCGGCAGAAGGTGGTTCAACCCAAGCTACGAGGAGCGGCAAAATTTCAGCCAATCACAATTTACGAAATTTATGTGTCATGTCCTAGCGGGAATCTGTATCCAGTTTTCTGTGATTTGGTGTCGAAAGTAATAATGGAATACAGTGTCCTGACTAGCAAATAATATCTAACGAATATTTCACGCAAATACGTGGTTAAATATTTCTCAAAACAAAAGTTTTCAACATTGTTTGGAAGAGTGGTTGCGCCCAGAGAGCGGAGTGTCATGGTGGCAAGGCGCCATGTTCCCAGCGCAAATAGGCCCTATGACGCTTTTCAATTTAAAAATTAAGCTGCGATCATTCCTGATAACGCAGTGCAACACTCAAAGCAAACCAAATTTTGGAGTATTTAGAGTGCATTTCCAAACATCTTAACCTACGGACAAGTGTAAAAACAATCCAAGGTACCGTATCACTACGCCACATTCCCTCCAATCGGACTATTTTGAAGTGGGGGTGTGAGAATTTACAAAAGCAGTAGCCGCAGTGTGGTGATATCTCAGTCCTACTTGAAATTTCAGTGCAGACAGGTGATACTACAGTGAGTTAACACTTGTGTGAGTAAAGACTTAGGCAAGCAAAGAACACTTACGTAGAACTCTAAAATAATATCAGATTTTGGGAATCAGTCAAACAATTATCCTAGCAAAATGACAGTTGTAGCTGTTTTACGAACTTTTCATAAATGAACATTTAATGCAATGAGGCTGGCAGACAACAGAGACGGACAATAGGAGTTTGCTTAATCTGTATTTATACAACTTTTCTTAGCTCACAATTAGCTTGCACGTTACGATTCTATTGGAGAAGTATTGTTTTGGAGGACGGTATTTTCATGAACATTTCTCCATATCTTACATGGGAACATTACAATTAAACGTGAACAGTCTATAAAATGATTTCATCTGGGACATTTGGGAGCAAACATTAGGTGAGCTAATTGCAGGGTTAGACTTTGTTTACTACTGGAGCTTAACGGTACAAGGACTGGTATCCACTTTCATTTGTCAGAGAGAGGTCGATGCCTGCTAAAATCCCTTGTGTAAACAAGCGGTAGAAGGAGGGTGCTGCACAGAGACGACCAGCAGGAGAATCGCCAGGTAGATCTTTTCTTCCAGTGCACGTCAACTCATCGAGAGCTATTGCAGTGTAATTTATGTTTTTCTTCATATAATTGTTAAAAGGCGTGTGAAATAATCTTACGTGTGCAACGCAAACATGAGAATGGATCCAATTCGTGTGCATAAAGTGTTGATTAGCTTGCGAAGATGAAGATGGAATAAAATCATGTAGCGGGGACTGTGAGGATTCAGCCCGCCTTCCAGCACAAAGGTAATGTGAGCATATTATAATCATGTAACAATTTACTTGAGGGCTATGAACAATCAGTGGTCAAATTTAAGGTAGCGATTTCTGTAGGCTTAATAAAATTAAATTTTACGTACCGGATGGTGTAATTATATTCTTCGATGTTATTTGTAGTTAGAGTTGGATGTGACACCAGGACAATCATATCTGACGACTCGGGATGTGAATGCCATGGTGTCATGATGATAATAATAAATATAATAATCTAATAATCGTATTTTCTTGGTGAGCTTCTCTCACGCATTTTTGGATAAATATTTGATATGAGTTACCATTTTACAGTCGCGAATCTAAATATTTCTGTGGATATTTATGCTCTGTACCAGTTCTGATTTTTAACATATAATAATATGGTGTTTTGGTGATACTTTGATTTTGTGGACGCTGCCGAGTTGTTTTGGGATTTTTAACCAATTGTAATGATAGCGCATCCAATTTTATTATTCATTTTGCACTATTACATTTTAGATGATCGTTTTTCGTTGGACATCTTACCTGTTATTTGCGGTATTGTGTTTATTTCGTATATAAATACTTATATTTTTTGTGTACGTGGATTCACACTTTCGACAACTGGGTATTTGACAGGCAAATCTTGTTGTTACAATCAATAAATAAGGATAGGGAAACCATTGCAGGTCAAATCTGATAATCATGGCATGTAAATGTGGAAATAAGATGAAATAAATGAACAAAGAGATGGTAATACCCCTGATGATAACAATTGGAAAATGGAGAATATGAAGCTTGAGGTCCATGTTGTATTATGGTGTCGTAATAAATGAATGCGTACGACACAATGTATTATTAATGATTGACCCGTATTCAAATGAGTGAGGCTACATTGGCAAATAAGTGCCACTTTGAGAATAATGAGATGAATATGAATTGAGAGATAAACAATTTAACTAGGATAGTTAAATCTTCGACGATATATGTGACATTCGTAGGTAGAAGGCTTACATATTTATAATTTTTCCAGGGATGAATAGAACACTCGGAAATATGCAAATCAAAGACCGAGTTGAAACATGGAACGGACTGACCAAGCAATGTGTGAAATTTTTGAAAGTCAATCATAATTGACATGTAATATTCCTAGTTAGTTTTTTTGCTAGGGGCTTTACGTCGCACCGACACAGATAGGTCTTATGGCGACGATGGGATAGGAAAGGCCTAGGAGTTGGAAGGAAGCGGCCGTGGCCTTAATTAAGGTACAGCCCCAGCATTTGCCTGGTGTGAAAAAGGGGAACCACGGAAAACCATTTTCAGGGCTGCCGATAGTGGGATTCGAACCTACTATGTCCCGGATGCAAACTCAGAGCTGCGGACCCCTAACCGCATGGCCAACTCGCCCGGTAGTAGATAATTTTGAAGCCATTTATTGTCCATATTTTGCGATACCGAGTGGAGTGGCCGCGCGTGTTAACACAGTACGGCTAGGGCGCCCAGCTCTGCAGTCGGGAGGCGAGTGTGTTCAAATCCCACCGTCGGTTGTCCTTAGAATTGTTTTCTGTGGTTTCCCATTTCCATTTTCAAGAAAATGCCCGGACTGTTCCTATTCATAGGCCACAGCCGACTTCTTCCACCTGTTTACCCATTTTCGTTCACCATCATTGTTTTATCCTTCATTAGCTCCTCAACCGAGATTGGCGTGAGGAAGGATATCTGGCCCTAAAAATATGCCGTATAATTTCATTTCACCCCATGTCGACGCCGTAGCGTGAAACGGGACTAAGGGGTTGAAAGACATTTTTCACATTTCTTCGCAAAACAATTTTCTCAAATACTAGCTAGTTGATTTCGTTTCTGCCGTATGCATGTAGAACCTACTGAGACTAATCAGGAGAAACCTTATACGGCATGGTACCACCACACCTGAGTCCAGAGCTACACTATTATAGTTTTTGTTCTGCTAGTGCCTTTACGTCGCACCGACACAGGTAGGTCTTATGGTCGATTCTTCTTTTTTTTGCTACTGTAGTTGCTTTACGTCGCACCGACACAGATATGTCTTATGGCGACGATGGAACAGGGAAGGGCTAGGAGTGGGAAGGAAGCCGCCGTGGCCTTAATTAAGGTACAGCCCCAGCATTTGCCTGGTGTGAAAATGGGAAAACCATTTTCAGGGCTGCCGACAGTGTGGTTCGAACCCACTATCTCCCGAGTACTGGATACTGGCCGCAGCTATCGAGCTCGGTATACGGCCGATTCTAGTACCTCAAAATGGTAGCTCTATTCCATCACCCGATGACGTCGTACTGAATAAATACTTTTGTTTCTAGATACAATGATCCTTCCTGTTTAAAATGAGATATTGAACATTATCGTCCCACACCTCTTCCAGAAATTATTTCGATTTTCAAACTTTTTATATTTACGCTTCCAAAAGTACACAAGTTTTGAACGTCAAATACAAACTAGTATTGCTACCTCGGCGCTTATTGAAGCACGGGGTACATATTTCATGTTCTTTCATGTGCCTTAAAGCTCTGCTAAACAGGAAGTGGACTGTGAGCGCGGACTGGCTGCCTTCGTCCGCGCGGACTCTGTAGACTGTGATATTGTATCATCCTGGTCAAGCAGAAGGCGGCCTACCGCATCGGACCTGACTAGTCCGTAGCGGACTGGCGGATATTTGTAAATTTTCACAGAGTTCGCGCGGCCAACACTGAACAATATCTCCAGAAGTTACGGAGAAATGAAATGATCTAATGCATGATCATGAACACCTGTACGACACATGGCACTTCGATTACAATTTCTAATGCCATCACCCCCTTGGTCGCCCCTTTTAGTCGCCTATTACGACAGGCAGGTGATACCGTGGGTGTATTATTCGTCTGCGTCCCCCACCCACATGGGGTGCGGAACATTTGATTAAAGCAACAAAGTGATAACACCAGTTCAAGAAAGAAGAAAAAATGAGTCGGTACGCACTTGATTAAGACTGCTTTCATACTGGTTCACCCTGACTTGTCCGCATTCTACGCGACTACCCCAGTCCGCGCGCAATGTCCGCTTCCTGTTTGAAAGAGACTTTATTGTTATTCATTGAGGTGAAAACCACCTTTCGCTGTCTGCAAATTAGTCAGAAGAAAAGGTGAAATACAGTATAATAGGTCCTTTCAGAGTGCATGCACTGGTGCTTTGCGCGGCACAAGGTGCATAAAACGACTTCGCTGGGTTGACCAGTGTGCAAACCCCCACTCCTCGATTTGGAACACTAGCGCTGTCTCTCGCTTCTCCCACGCCCGTCTCGCTAGCTCCGCCTGTTTCCTTCTTCGTCACTCGGTTTTCAACACTCCACCATCCGAACCGAGTTGTTCCGAGCTTAGTCGAATTCGCCCCGAGACAAAACAGTAGTCCGAACCTAGCCGAGTCGGACCGATGCATGGTGCACAAAACCACTGCGCCTCGTTTTGCGTACGTGAGATTTAGGGCGTTTGAGAGGCCGTGCTTTATAAGAAATACTGTACTTATTACAAAAGACCTTGGCACGGGACGCAGTACACAGAATGTGACTCCGTCTTCGATTTTCTTTCTTTTTTTCTGCTTCTTGTCAGATAACAGGTTTTTAGTAACGATGGAACGGGAAACTGGGAATGAACCGGCTGTGGTCTTAAGGAACTGTCTTGTCTTGTGTGAATATGAGAAATCACGGGAAACCATATTCGGGAGTGTCAAGAGTGGGGCTCGAGTCCACCATCTCCCGCTTACACACTTTCAACAACGTAGCGTGTAACGCAACAATTCAATCCGTTACGCAGTTTTGACGTGAAACGCCATTCAAAATGGTGTCGGGTTCTCCGGAGAAACTTGATATGATTAAAGCTTAAGACGTATTACATGTATGGGAATGGTTTTTTATTTTAAAGTAGAAGGATGATTGCACTAGACGTGACGGAAGTCAATTAACACGCGGTGTAGCTTGTCATGTAGATGTTGCGCAGAGACGAGTGAGGTGTAGTTCTCAACGAGATTGTCAGAAAATATCAGAAGAATTAGGATGTGACTGTAATGTAAACTAAATTAAAAATCAAGTACTTTACTAAATTTTACATGAAAATAAAAATCCGCACCCTGTTTCCAGTCATTCGACCGGGTCAGGAATGGAATGAATGAAGCCCCATCTAGCGGCGAGGATTGTAATTATGCCGGCTGCCGAAGCCTATCGCACTCCTCTGGAGCAATGATTAACGAATGACAGATGAAATGTAACGATATTGGAGAGTGTTGCTAGAATGAAAGGTGACAAGAAAACCGGAGTACCCGGAGAAAAATATGTGCCACCTCCACTTTGTCCAGCACAAATGTCAGTTGGAGTGACCGGGATTTGAACCACAGAACCCAACGGCGAGAGGATAGCGTGCTGCCTCCTGAGCCACGCAGGCTCTAAATTTTTACATACTTAACAAAAATGTCCGAATATATGACTAATAAGTGGGCTAAGCCAATAGAAAATGTAAGGAGTAAGGGATCGAATAAGTACGTCCGCAAATAGAGACATTTACGGGTATGTCGCAAACTTGAGTCTAAAGTGCTGGTCTCTTGTAAAATCAAACAACATTGGAAATCATAAAATACCTTACATCACTCAATAACATTCAGAAAACTGCTAAAAAATGTCCAAATGAAAATTTATTTTAACTGCAATAGAAAATACAGCCTACCAGGTGTTTTTGTATCAGGAAGTGTGCACTCCTCAGTATTCAAACAGTTCGTTTCAGTTTTATGTTCATTATCAATACGTGTGAGGTGTAACGCGGGCTTGCTTTCCCCAAATAAATGGAAAGTGCCAGTGAGCAGTGATAGGGACTAAAAACCTCCCCGTTCGTTTAATTTACATAACAGAGTCTACTATGTTGCCCTCAACGGCACTGTTGCGTTTGTTGGCAATTTCGAGCACGCAATGTGAAAGTGGCTCCTCACAATGAGCCTGCCTACAACCTGACTCAACTGGCCGTTAATACCTCCGGGGATATTCCGTTCTCAGACTAACTTCAGAGCATTCACGCTTCACAATGCTCCTATCTATGTAGTTTTAGCTGGAAAACTGAAACAGTCCTACGTCTCACGCATCGCGTATATTACTATACTATGTAAAAAGCGATAATTAACAGAATTTTTTTTTTTAATCTGGCAAACAGCGGCGCTCATACGTATTCAATTACAGTACCCGCACTGAAGTACATTTTATAGATTTGTGCAGTCTGCTTTAGATGGGGGTTAATAATAATAATAATAATAATAATAATAATAATAATAATAATAATAATAATAAAAATAGTACTTCCGTAATTATCTGGATTACTCATATTTCCTTTTATGTGGAGTAGGTGGATTATAGCCGTGGTCCAATTTTTGGGAAATTTTTCTGTTAACCAAATTTTTGATAAAGGCGTGTGTAGGGAGGTCCGAGCCATGCCGCTGGCATATTCCCACATTTTTGCAAAAACTTGCTCTTCTCCGCAGGCACTGAATTCTTCCATTCCTTGATTTCCACCTCTTGGACTGTTTATCTACATAATACGCTTTTATAAAATTATTATTATCTTAAGAAATACAATTTATAATTTCACGTGGTTGTCAATATCGTATTCATAACTAAGGAACCTCCAGTATTATATAAAATTCGAACAACATGGACGAGAATTTTCATTTTACAAATCCCACATGCGTTCGCAGAGATTAAAACAGCATCCTCCTGGATGCGAAGCCAGAAACTATGTCACTTGGCTATCACTTGCCGCAATATATGTATGCTTTTTGCTACTGGCTTAAAGTCGCACTGACTTCGAGGGGTATTTTGACGACGATAGGATAGGAAAGGTCTAAGATTGGGAAAGAAGCAACAGTGGCCGTAAGTAAGGTTAAGCTCGTACATTTACTTGGTGTGAAAACGAGAAAACATGGAAAACCTCCTTCAGGGCTTACAACAGCGGGTTTCGAACCGTAGTCGTTTTGTTGGTTCCACCAGTGTACCAGTGGCCTACTTGACGAAGGATATCACGAGCGAACAAAGTCCGTGATAAGCGTTGGAACCATTTTTCAACGACGTTTCTGACTCACCATTGTTTGCAAACCGGCTTCACTTGAAATTTCCAGTACTAGTTGAACACTGTTCAGCGTAATACGCACTCATTTCGATACGCATCCTTCATGTGACGGAAATCTCAGCTCCCCTAACACCGCCTGTCACCATAAACTGAATAACCGACACCAGGCAGTTCTGGATGAATTTATGGCAAAACTGTACCTGGTTAAGTTGATTCCACACGTACAAACATTACACTAACACTTTCCAACGAAACAAAATATTTCTCCCTAACTACACATTTTATCAAAGGTTTTCGGACACTCCTCTTTAATGGCCAAGTTGTCCGCGCGGTTTGGGTCGCGTAGCTCTGAGCTTGTATTTGGCAGATGGTTCGTTCGAACCCTACTTTCGGCAGCCCTGAAGATGGCTTTCCGTGATTTCCCACTTTCACACCAACGTTGAGAGGCGTGCTTGGTGGTCCGTAGATGACTGCAGAAACGCGAATTGTGGTGAGGAATTACGTTATACTATGTGGCAATCACATGAAAAGATTTGGGTTGATCGAATGTCAGGCGAATTATGCACGCCAACCTGCACAGTGCCCACAGTAAGAGGTGGGGTGACAGAGGAGGGTGTGTCTGTGTTTTTGTGTAGAAGGTGCTTCGTACTCTCAGAGTACTACACAGCACAATGAAGACGGAGAAATATAAGGATATTTCGGCCAGCTTCGTGTTTTCTACGTAGGAAACCACTTCGACGATTGTCAACGTGTATTTCAGCATGTTGAAGCTCCCTGCCATAAAAGATGCTCTTCGTGAATGGTTTGTCGATAGTACGGTTTCAAAAATGGACTGGTCAGCCCAGAGCCCCGACATCGGTCCTACAGAACACCTCCGGGATGCATTAGAACGGTCACTTCGTTCCCGACACCAACGGCCCTACAGTGCTGCTGGAAGAATGATCGGCCACTGAAGACGTTTCAACACCTGACCGGCAGTCACTCTCGCAGTGTTCGTGTTGTAATAGAGGCCAAGTGTGGGCTTGCCATTGTTGGGTGGTACATCCGAGGAACAATTAATAATAAGTTTCACGAAGCCATATGGCCATATACAAGTTTTATTAGGCTATTGTAAATAATCAAATAAATTACTCCTCCAGGCAGAATATTGTTACAGAGGTCTCTCTTTTGGGGCAGTCTAGAATGTGATGTCTCTCACAATGTTGATTGCAACGGTCACACGCACAGTCTTCATCAGGTGCTTGATAGGTTTTCCTTCTGCATAATCTGTGGTGGAAACCGTGAACTGCGATTCGAGTCACCAGGTGTCGCTGTTCGCAGTTAGCTTCCGCCCACCTGTGGGAAGGCATGGTCTCTGTGGCATAGAATTACACCCATACATCTACTATCTTTTGCTTTAATTCCTTGAGTAGCCGGTTATTGGCTGGAGTAGATGGTAGCACCATGAGGCATCGAAGATCCTCAATAAGAAATGTCTCCCTTGTCATCCTATATACTAGACAGGGCATTGTGTACTTTGGTAGCCTTAGAACCTTCTTTAAATATGTGGCCTTCACCTTTTCTATCTCTGTCATGTCTCTCAAGGTGAGGTGATACCATATCAAATTTAGGACATAAATCACAATTGGTATGATCTTGATCTTGAAGAGTTTAAGCGCCGTTTATAGAGCAAGCTTGTTTAAGTGTGGAATGTCACTCGTCGCAATACTTACAGCTGAAACCTTTTCTCGTACATGTACTGCGAATATGTCCCCACGACTCTGAAAAGATGATACCAAGATATTTGAAATGGTTAACAAAGCTTTGTCTTAAGTAAATGTATACCATCTGTTGTGGATATTGGACCACTCCGTCGAAATATCATCGTAACTGTCTTCCTTTCGTTTATTGTTAGGTCGCTCCTGTTCGCCCAATCTATTAATCGATTAAAAGCTTCCTGTAGTTTCCCATTGTTGTGGGATATTGGAACCATATCATCGGCACATACATACATTTTTGCCTGATCGATCTTTAGAGCTTCTACTACATCGTGTGTGGCGACATTAAACAGCCAAGGGCTTATTGGATCCCACTGTTTGAAGAATAGACTTGGGCATCATGATATTATCACTACTGTTATGTAATTCTCTGAGAGTGTGCTTTCCAACAGTCTGACAATATAAGTTTGTACTCCAATGTATTTTTTAACTTATCCAGTAGAACTGATCTGTATATGGAATCGCAGGCTTTATTGAAGTGAATAAATACTGCATGGAGCTTCCTCTTCGGCACTCTTAGTGTTTGCTGGATGTTTCCAAGAAGACATTTAGCTGCTTGCAGAGTATATCTTCCTGGTCTAAAACCGAATTGTTCATCCGGGATAAAATTTTCTATTTCCACTATCAGTCGTCTCACCAAGAGCTTCTTTAGTATCTTGTGGAGTATACATTCCAATGCTATAATCCGGTGGGAATTTCTGTCACCTGAGTCTCCCTTTTCTTTATACATGACTTGAGCGTTCCTTCCCTCCAACTATCTGGGGCAGTTCCCTGCAGGATACATTGATCCATGAGGCCCGTTATCACCTCCTTTAAAATAGACCAACTAGTTTTCAAATGCTCATTGAACACCTCATCCAGCCCATCACTGTTCTTTTACTCACTCTGATGAACTGTATTTTACACTTCTTGAGTTGTGAAGAAAAGTATATTAAGCGGGTAGTTATATGTGCTAGTTAACATCTGCCTGGTCTATTTGACTTGGAGAACAGAAGTGAAATGACTCTCCAAGACGTCCGCTGTTAGTTCCTTCGTGAAGTTCGGTATCGTGAAAGGTTCCTTTTCAGCCAATCCTACCATATTTTTTCTATTCCTTCTGATGGTATTTATCTTTGAATCCTTTTATTATATTTTTAAATAGTTTTCTCAACTGTGCATTTTCCTGTAATATTTCCTCAGTGTGTATTTGTTGTGCCTTATGCAATGCTGCTAAAACTTCTTTCCTGGCACTGTAACATTCTGTATTAAACCCAGGTTTAGCTCTTCGCTAGGTTTGGATTCCCTGTTCAGTAGCCCTCTTTATTATGTTTATGATTCCATTTGAAACTTCATTTATATTTCTGAGTGTATGTTGTTCAAAATTTCTTCAAATGTAACTGAGTCTTTCTCCATATTTTCCAAGTTTAGTATCTTGGAATGAGTTTGTCTATTTGTTACTGGATTTGGAATTTAATTCTTCATGCCTATAATCAACTCTACTTGTAGATGCTTTCGCGTACTAACGTTCCTTATGGTCTTCATTTCATGGTTGTTCACACTTTTCAGGTTGCTGAGGAAAATGTCTATGCTCTTACCTCCATTCCTGCATATGTATGTTTTCCTGGTCTTATCACTGAGGAGTGAAAATCCTTCTCCTACCACGTGCCGTGTACTTTTGATCAGCTACTGTACGTAGCCTTCCACGGATCCTCAAGCAATGTTTTCGTCCCTCGGATGAAGACGCTCGTACTGAAGTCTCAATTTCATGTGGCAACCCTTATATCAGTAGCAAATAGCTTTCCATTTAAAATATTATTACTCTTTGTTTGTTTGTTTGTCCAACCCTTATCCTGTTTCTCTACGAGGTCGGATAGGAATGAGATGAATCTGTCGTAGCGGGTTTTTACGACCGGATGCCCTTCCTGACGTCAACCACATCAGAGTGGTTAATGAGATGAAATGATATGATAGTGGGAAGGGAGAGAGTGAAACTAGGTGCCGGCACACAGCCTACTCCTGTCGAATAGCACCAAGGGGTCTGTTCAATGCTTAACGTCTCCATCCGACGGATGAATCACCATCAACAGCGCCATATGCCCTCACTCCATATGAGCTCTGCGGAGAGGTTTGAAATTTAGTCCAGGCTTTTGGCACGCAATCTAGTGATTAAAAATTGTATACCATCCTCTCCCCTAACCTGCCGGCCAACATTCTGATGGTGATTTTTTTTCGACCAACGGGATTCGAACCGGCTAACCACGGCGTCAGACGGTTTAGACTTCAACGCCTTAACGATCATGGCCACCAGGCTGGCTTTAAAATATTGTTACTAACACGAATATATAAATAAATAAATAAATAAATAAATAAATAAATAAATAAATAAATAAATAAATAAATAAATAAATAAATAAATAAATAAATAAATAAATAAATAAATAAATAAATAAATAAATAAATAAATAAATAAATAAATAAATAAATATTCTGCTTCAGAGTACTTCTTTATTCAGTTCGATGCGATATGTTAATTTGTTTCATTACTGCCCTAGTGACAATCATGTAACATATGCTCACAAAACCTGTGGTTCACCTTCGGTCCTTTGTACAGCATCGTGGTGTTTCTCATCAACCGTCACTTCCTCGTTAGACTTGTGCTGCGTGATAATCTTCACTGTGGTTCAACAGATGTGGCTCACAGAAATTTGTCAGCCAACTTAACAATGTTATGCGTGTTCTCTCTCACATTAACTGCTTACTCAATAATGTTGGCCTTATTACTCCACGAAACTAGATTTCACAGAGTTCAAACACTCTGAACTCAGGATATAGAATTATTTCTGTACATTCCTACTCGCCTACTTAGGGTAATGATTTCTTTCACCTGTGTGTGTATTTGGGCAAGGGATACTTTGATGGGAGTAAACAGAATAAGATTTGAAGTGTGTCGTACATGTCGATTTGGCCGTGTTTGTCGGCTGAATGCCCATCCTGACGCCAATCCTGTATGAAGGGATGCATTCACTACTGCCTGTTTCTGTGGTGTTTGTTAGTGTGGTCTGTTGTGTGTGTGGAAAGAGTTACGTGCTGAGACAGAGGAATTAAACCAGACGTGACTAACAGGCCCTACCCGGTCGAAAATTACGACGCTGGTCATATAGCCAATGAGCCGGCATGAGAGCGAAAATATATTTCAGTGAGATGAAATGAATTCTGGAAAAATATTGGCTAGTTAATTCCATAGCAGGGAGTTTACTTGAGACCGTGAAGAAATCATAGTATGAAAGCAAATTTCAGTGGAGTATTCTGAATTATATAGGGCCGCAATGAATTCTAGGCGGGAAGTGTAATTTCCAAAGGCCAAAGTGAATTTCTGATGCGCGTACTGAGTTTCAGAGTGAGCTACTGGGATCCATAGCTGCACAGTGGATGTATGAGGGATACAGTGACATATTAGCGGTGGCGGTGGCATCAGGAGATGTGGTGAAATGAATTTCAGATGGCCATTGTAAACTCCACAACAAAATCGAGGCATATATCGTATTCCAGAAGATCAAGTCAATGGATGATTGAAGAAGTGAACTTGTTGATGATGGTACTGTAGTTCTGAAGGCCAAATATTAAGTGCGTTGGACCCAAGTGGATTCTTGTAGGACACAGATGTAGGAAGCCTAGTGATTTTTAAAAGGATAGAAACGCCTAAAGAAGGAAGAGGGGAATTAAATATTTAACAGATAAAGATATCCTCCTCTTAGGACTGTTTATTGTGCCGCAATTAATAATCACATCTATCTGTGTTGACTTGTGAGAGTGATGTCACATTTTATAAATTTCAGGCAGTGACAGGAAAATGAAGAGTACCTAGGCCTAATGACAGGGACGGAAGAGAACGTAAGGTAGCTCCGAGCAATAACTCTTCAGCTCTCTGCAGACTCTGAAAGTTCAATGATCTTCAGTTGCCATCGGCTTAAGTACTTAGAATAATAATAATAATAATAATAATAATAATAATAATAATAATAATAATAATAATAATAATAATTGTACCGGGGGTTACATCTTCCCTGGCCAGTTCAACTTCCATAAGGCCGCCTATGTAAACAAACTTGAATTGGTGTACTAAAAGATACTTTGGTCTTCAACTGTTTGATGTCTCTATCATCAATTTAATTCTTCCCTCTAGTGGGATGAAATCTAATTATTTCACTAACGAATGTTTATTTTTGCAGGTTTTGAGGATTGTTTTGTTTATGTGTCAAAGTTGTCAACACTTCAGTTCGTTCCTTCTTCACAAGTAATCAGCCTATCAAAATCCTGTACATATTTTATCTAGCCGATTAAAATTGGGAGTGTATACTGGAACCTAGCCTATCAGTACAGAATGCTGGAAGCATCCTCTGAAAAATACCATAAAAGCAGGGCGCTTTAGGAACGTATTGTTGGATTTGCTGCGGTGTGAGGAGGGTTAATTTTCGCGAACCAGGAGGCAGGGGCGCGGCCTGCGTGAGGAAGGCCCAGCGACTCAAGGTAATGCCAGAATGTTCATAGCTATGTGATAGTTCCTGCACATAGGTTCAGGGGAAGATTTCAACCTCCCTTATTTAACGTAAATTTCTTGATTTGGTGGTTTAAATGTAGGACTTACGGCAAGTCTGAGGGCTCTACCCCATTTGGTACTGGGAAATATGTAATGTAAGGGAACGAAGAGTGATTACCCTCTCTCGGTTCCCATTCAACTTGGCATGGGGTGACTACAATTTTCAACATCTCTAAATTCCTTCAATCATAGTTGGCTTTAATAGTTCTTATTTAGTCACCCCGGTGTAGAAGAGGTTTAACCTCTATATCATTGGGGCACACGCCCACTTACGGTTTTAACTATTTATAGAAGGAGAGTAAGGGTTTCGCTTCCTAGTCTGCTGCTAATGGCCAGTCATGTTCAAACTTTTCTTTTTACATTAAGGCCATTTGGTATGGGTGATTATGCTTCTGTTTATTCGGTAATTGTTTCTGGTGTTAATTCCCTTTAGGAACAGTGAGTTATAAACTGTTGAGCAATAGATAAGCCCACATCTGGGCTACTTGGTGTGAATACTTTAATTGAGGACAACCGATAGACTGCCAGGTGTAACTTAAGTACGCCATAACAAACTGATGCCTCTGCGAGGCGGAGCTATAGTTCCTTTCGGAGCGCAGAATCCTATGTCGTATGGATAATGGGGGCAAAACGTGCTCTTTGTAAAACGTGTTCCTGTCAAGAGTAATAATGCTCTTTTCTATATAAATCAACTAAATTGTTAACAATTGTAAATTTTTACCTGATTTTCGGACTTTTAAGTCCTTGTTATTGCTAGAGCAGACGAGCTCATTAATATTGTTGTTATTCGTTCAGATTTTCTATTTATCAATTTTTAAATTAGAAAAACAAAAATCCACGGAAACCCCGGAGCAATTGGTAGCAGAGCGTGGTTGAATGGGCCTTAACAAAGCCTCTTTTGATGGTTTCCTCTAAAATTTGTGAACACTAGAAATTCTTCGGTATTTCGATTGTTCAAAAATTTGTCAGAAATGTTTTTCATTATGTCTGGTTCTGGAGAGGTTATTTTTCCTTGGTATTTGCGCGAAGAGGAAATCATTTATAAACTGGTTATTCGAAGGGTTCAGTCTGGTGGCACGGTTGTGACAGATGCGTCTAAACTCAAATATTCTTTACAGTTACCTATTTGTACTGTTTATGGAGGCTTGGTGAGGCTTTATCCACGATCATCACCGATATTGCTGGTCTTGCATTTGTTGTGAATTTTTTCGAAGGAGGTGAGCCCTCCGGTAACGAACTTAAACGCGTTTAGGCTAGACTGTTTCATTTTTTAATATAATGGGGGACATGTTGTCTTTTAAGCTTAGTGAAGAACATTCTACTATGGCTAACTTCTTGAGTCAATATAAATTTCCGAGCTGTCCAGTAAGGTGACCAAGTTGTTATCTGGAGTTGTTAGTGGTAAGAGTGACTATGTTACCTCATTTTAAGTTTCCTTTCAGGGTGATTATTATTTTGGTTGTGTGACCTTGATCTAGCCATTCGAATCTTATATCTTCTTAACACGTATGCTACTTCTAACTTTCCTAATCGGTCGTCAATTTAAGGTGTAGTATTTTCTTCTGTGATATCGTTGGGTATGCCCGTGTGATAAATTTTCAGGTGTAGACCCAGTCTTTTAGTACTGGTGCTGCGGCTTTAGACCACCTGCTCCTTGTCCCTTTGCTAAGCTCAATTGGTTCTCGTTTCTAGGTTCATATCTACCATTCTAATATGTGTTTATTTCCTTGCACGTCCTGCCCTACTTATTCGGGCGTTTCTATTTTCATTTCTTGCCGTTTATAACATGTCTGTCTGTTATGTCCTAGCTATCCTTAAAATATGCTTTCTTTTGTTAGAGTGGAAATTGGTTTCCTTTTGGCAAATATCCTTCTCAGTTCAAGTCCTGACCTATTCTATGATGCAGGCTTATCATTTCCTACGCTGGATCACAGTTTTCTATGATTTGGGGTTACTTGGTGAATCGTATGTCTTCTAATGATTTCTAGGGTGTCGAATGAATTATTTGCTTCTTTCGGTTGGGATTCGGATATTCTTTCTCCTTTCGAACCCACTTCGATTGGATATTGGTCATACGGGGTAGCCCTTCTGGCATACTTGAATTGTGCTCATTTATGTTTACTGCTTTCTCCCTTTCTTCTTTCCTCACTAGATACATATTTTCCGACAGTTTCTTATCGGTGTGGCCTGCTTAATATGGAACTTCTTGCTTGTGTTCGGGATTAGTTTCTATCCTAAATTTCCGCCGGCTATCTCGCCTTCTTGCTTGGTTCACCCATGATGTCCCTTGTATTGATTATTTGTATGAATATATTTCGTGTGAAATAAGACTTTGTGTGGGAGTTCTATGCACTTTTTTGGATACACATTTCCTCTTTTGTGAGTGGGGTATTTTTGATGGGAGAGGATGGGAAGATGTATTGGGAATATGTTGCTCCTTTTTGGGGATTGATATATCTTCTCTTGATATTTTTGGTGTATATGGTGAGGTTCCGGCTTAACCTCTTTGATTGTGAATTTTGTTCTTCGTCCTATTGACATGGGTGTGATGAGGTCATCCCGGAGTGGTTATCCCTGGTAGGACAGTTCTATCGATAGGAGGCTTGTTTGGTTTTTTGTATTTATCGGTGGAGTTCTGTGCGTGGATTGACCATCCCGTGGGAGCTGTCCTGTTTTGACACTGGCATTAATTGATGAGGCAGTAAACCATGTTGTTGTTGTTGTTGTTGATATGGCGTTGTTTATCACTGTGAGGTTCCCGACTTTTACAGAAGTAGCTTCTGTGCAGTATGCGCAATTATCCATTGAAAGACTTCCGTTCGATTCCATTGTGAGTTAGACATGGTATCACTCCCTCATGGATGTTCTGGAATGTCTGTACTTTTCCGATTTTCTGTTTCTATTTTTGAAATTCTTTTGATGAACTTTCCGTATTTAGTGGCTTGGCATCTGAGGTACGACCGTGGAATAAAACACGCGAATTTAAAAGTTGGAGATCATGTCATGGTTATAAACTTTGTTTCCGCGGGCAAGCTTGCCCAAAGATTTCATGGACCCTGTATTATTTTACTTACTCCTGTCACCCTTTTGGTGAGTAATCCGGAGACTGAAAAGATTTTTCGTGTACACCTGTTTCAAGTAAAGCCTGTGTGAAGGCCTTACCCTTGTTCATTAAATGCCACCAATTGATTATATTGCTGAATTAATTGTATTTATTCCCTTTGGATATTCATTAGTTTAAATATTATGGGAAGTAAAATGATGGAGGCCTTCTGCTTGGTTATCAGAAGTTATGCATGTAAACTAGAATTTATTCGTATGTTCAAGTTATATCCTTAGTTAAATTTGGTTCGTTGTTAAAATTATTTTGTAAAATACAACCTGCGTCTGAAACGTTCGACGAATGTTCTCATGAAATAAAGACAACGTAAGTTACACACAAAACTCCTTTACTGGCCTTCAAAGTAATCTCCATTAGCTACAACACACTTTTAACAGCGACTGTGAAGCTGCTGGAAGCTGGCAGTAAACGCTTCTTTTGGAATCTCCCGGAGAATCCTTGTCACGCATTGTTAGATACCTGCTACACTGTCCAACCGATGGCGTTTCAGGGCTAATTTAAGACGAGCGAACAAAAACATCTGCCGGCGCCAAATCCGGGGATTATGGAGGTTGAGGAAGACCAGTCACCTGGCGTTCAGCGAGAAAATGTGTCACGCCGATCGTGGTGTGCAGACGGGCATTTGCGTGGAGGAACGTCCACTGTCCATTCCGGTAGAGTTCAGGCCGAATCCGTCTGATGCTTTGCGGTAGCCGTTTCAAAATTTCCTCGTAGAATTCCGCGTTGACAGTTGTACCCTAAGGTACAAATTCATAATGAATGACACCATTGCTGTCGAAATGGGCGATCACCATTGTCTTAATCTTGGACTTTGTGCGCCGACTTTTTTTGGGAGGCGGAGAAGACGCTGAACACCACGGCATTGCATGTCTCTTGGTCTCCGGATCATACTGGTAGCACCACGACTCGTCTCCTGTAATGATGGTTTTCAAAACCTCCAGATTTTGGTCACAAACGTCAATGAAATCTCCCGAAGTTTCCATCCGAGTTTGCTTCTGCTCGTCTGTCAGGTTGTGCAGTACAAACCGGGTGCAATTTTTTCGCGTTTTCAAATGTTCGTGAACAATAGTCCTTACACAGTCCTTACCCGCACCCATTTCATCTGCTGTCATTCGTAATGACAGCCGCCGATCATTCGCAAGCATCTGTCGCACTCGTTCGATGTTGTCTGGAGATGTGCTTGTGGTTGGTCGACCCAAACCCGCCTCATCCTCAACACCTTCCTCTCCATCTCGAAAGCGTTTAAACCAGTCATAGACGCACTTTTTACTCACTGCTTGAGCGTGGCAAACTTGCACTAACATTGCCTGTGTTTCCGTAGCCGTTTTGCCTAAGTGGAAACAAAACTTCTTGTTAACGCGTTGCTCCGTTTTGCACTCCATTTTGCAATGCGATGAGTTCTCACACTGACTCCGTGTGATGTGTTGCAGCGTTCAACTCCGTTTAACTGTTTTGAGTTGACCGATAGGGAGCACTTGGTGTCATGTCTCGCAATGAGTATGCGTTAGCGCATCGTCCGAACTAGCACGGTGTACAAACTAAGAGACCATTCACCGAACTTTTCAGACACAGGTTGTACTTCCCTTCTATAAGTTATACACAATTTGCCATTAACGCCCCTGCCTCCAAACATGAGTCAGAAACTTCTTGTGCTCCTCCTCCAAAGTCGCCAACCTTATCTACATCATTTGTAGCACCCCTTGAAAAACAGTTGTTGTCGCCCCAAAATTGAATGTTACAGTGCCCAACTTTCACCCGATGCTATGTGACATCAACCTGGGAGAGACGCTGGCGCAGGGTGTGGGCCTGCCTCGTTCCGACCAAGACTCCAGACAAACTGCCTCCTTTGGGACTGTCATCATTGGGAGATGCCAGGAGGCTGGACTCAACCTTCCACTCTATCCTTGGGCAGGACTGTGCTACTTAGTCTTTGGCTGTCATCACTGTAACTTCAGCTCTCAATATATCGGGAGGATGGTATCCCATGGTACCTAAGGCGTTCGAGCGACCCCAGCCAAACATCGCCAGCGGCGACCGCTCTTGCCGTCAACCCTGGCACTATATATTTTCTCAAAATTGATGTATATCAAGGTATCCAGATTTCAGAGCTGTTCATCCCATCGTAAAACCGTAGGGTGTGGAGGTCATTTCCGGGCTACATCTTCCCCGGCCAGTTAAACTTCTATAAGCCATCTATGTAAAAAAACTTAAACTTGTGTACTACAAAATACTTTGTTCTTCAGCTGTTAGATGTCTCTATCATCGGTTTAATTGCTCCCTCTGGTGGGACGAACTCAAATTATTCCACTAAGGAATGTTAATTTTTGCAGTTGGCAAACCTTAGGTTTTGAGGATTGTTTTGTTTATGTATCAAATTTGTCAACACTTCAGCTCGTTCCTTCTTCAATAGTAATGAAACTATCAGAAACTTGTAAATATTTTTTCTAGCCAATTACAAGTGGGGGTGTGTACTGGAACCTAGCCTATCAGTAAAGAGTTCTGGGAGCTTCCCCTGAAAAATACTCTATAATCAGGGCGCTTTAGGGCCGTATTGTCGGAATCGTTCCATTGTGAGGAGGGTTAATTGTCGCGAACCAGGAGTCTGGGGCGCGGCCTGCATTAGGAAGGTCCAGCAACTCAAAGTAATGGCAGAATTTTCTTAAACATGTGATAGCTCCTGCGCATAGGTTCAGGGAAAGTTTTCAACCTCCCTTATTTAATGCAAATTTCTAAATTCGGTGGTTTAAATGTAAGACGTTCGGAAAGTCTGAGGCCTCTATCCTATTCCCTACTGGGAAATATGTAATAAAAGGGAGGGTGCTAGGAATGAGGAGATAAAGCCTAAGTTAGAAATGAATGTCCATATAAGCAGGCTTTATTTTGGGGTCATACGAGACGAATGGAGGAGAAAAATTTGCCTGGGAGAGTAACAGAGGGTAAGAGAAGTGATGTGTCGACTCAGGTTTTAGTGATGATGGTGTGTGGCCTCTGGTTTTAATTTAAATATAAGAAAACTGAGACCACTGGGCTATCTTGCCGAACTTTTGCGAACAATGAAAATTGATTACATCCTCTAATACGCATTTCTAAGTCTTATTTAGGCTCTTCCCATTAATAATTATTCGTACTACATTTGCTGTATGTTGTATGGAAGCTACATAATATACATGTTGCGTTAATATTAAATCAAGCTATCTAGTAACTGTTACATTCTTTGCCGGAAAAAGTTTCCCAGACCAACGCGGTATGTGTATCAATGTGTCGAGTTATGCAGATATTTCCTTACAAAATGGTAGCGCAGTTTTCATATAAGCTTCAACGATGGTGGAATGTGACCATCTTTGTGTTCATAAAATTATGCAGTATTTTCTCGACAAAACACAATCATAATCCACGATGGCCTAATCCAATCCAAAGGAATCCAGCAAACAAACGGAGTATTCCAGTGAGATCCTCTAAGCCCCATTATGTTTAACGTACTTACCCATGATGTGATATAAAGGATACAAACAGAAGAAGTGAGGATGGGGTTGTACGCTGATGACATGATCCTGCTTTCAGAAAGAAGAGAGCCCCTGCAAGAAGCCATAAACAAATTGGAAGAGTGGTCCCACGAAAATGACCTAGTTATAAATAAGGAAAAGACAAAAATAATGAAATTCAGAAAAGGAGGAAATTTAGCAAACACTGATAGATTCACTTGCGGGGAAGAAGTACTAGAAATAGTCAAAAGCTGCAAGTACCTAGGACTCACACTGCAAGTGACAGGACATGCCTTTTCCAAACACATTGAAGACAGAGCTGTAAGAGCAATAAAGGCGACTTTCGATATAAAGAAACTGAATCTACTATCCGTCACAACAGCCCTGAGACTATTCGACATAAGGATTGCTCCCATTGCCTCATACGGCATACAGCTTATATGGAACCAACTCATATACTCGAATCTGAAGCGATTAGAGGGAATTAAAACAGCCTACCCAAAAAGAATGCTCTGTGTCTCAAAATACACGCAAAACAGAATAACGTATACCGTGGCAGACACAACCTTCTTTATAGAAAACCTGATGAAAGCTCATCATCTGATACCAACACCACAAAGCACCAGATTCCTAGAAGACAGGCGACAGAAAGCGAGGGACATCAATCCCGGACTCCTCACCATCCCAACGATGACAAGCAACGAATGGAAAAAGGCCAACTACCAACTGCGCCATTTATATACGAGAGTGGCAGCCCACGGACTACATCACCGAATATGTTCAATCAAGGGATACCACAGTCCCACCGACAGATGTCAGTGCACCATATGCGGAGGACCATGCAACACGTATCATATCATTGAGGGCAAAGACAGGACATTGTCACACTATGCAAATGATGCTAATTTCGTTTAATTAATTAATAACTTGTCTACAATGTGTTTAATAAAATTATATAATAAAAATTATGCAGTATAATAATATGTTAATATATATGAAACATACGCTCTTCGCGAATGACTAGAACGGACGGCAGTAAATTATAACTGGTTTACGTTTCATGTACTGTGTTCTAGTCTTAGACATTTTATTTCCATTCCCGGTACTTGGAAATTATTTAACCTTTTCTTAGGGGTAACTTGGGTATGTTGGATATTCAGCCCGAAGGCTGGTTTGATCCTCCACAGCTCCACCAACAGCTGTCTTAGATAGCCTAGGTGTCACTGAAGAGGCATACTAGGGAATTGGGGAGTGAGACAGTTTCCCGTTGCTTTCCTCACCGGTCCACAAGTTTGCTATTACATACAGGTGTTAAATGAAGTCATTCTTATTATACAAGATAGGTCATTGAAGACTTGAGCTATAGAATCATAATAATTTGTTGGCTGGTCACTTGGTCGGTTGTACTTTGGATATAGCAATTTGATGATGATAACGATGATGATGATGATGATGATGATTGTTGTTTTAAGGGCCCTAACGTCTACGTTATCGGCCCCACTATTACAGTTTATTATTATTTATAACTGTTCTCTTTCCCTTCCACTTGAAGAGATTTGTATTTGAATATCATCAAATGGAGTTGTTACAGAGGACAGAAGTAGCTAGATATGAATCTCCCGAGGAGTACTGAACAAACAAGTGGGAGAGAGAAATGTGTATGCTAGAATTCAGTATAGCTCGCTTAGTTTCCCTTATCTAGTTTTTGCAGGAATGAGATCTTCCTTGTAGAGAAGAGCAAACCTCCATCTAGAATCAGCAGCAAGTAGCTTAATCAAAGGAGAGGTTCAAATATTCACATCTGACTTTAAAGTTAACAGTCCCACTTTTAAAAAGATAAAGAATACCGATGCTCTGTATAGCGTAGAAAGGACGCTCTTGAGAGTGGAAAGAGGATAGTCTCCATATCTCTCAAAACTAATATTATAGGGAAAGGAAAAGGACACGATTTGGTCAAAGGAGGGTAAAATGACAGAGTACAGTATTTCTAACTAGCTGCAAGTCGCCAAATAGATTGATGCAGCGGTTGTCCGAAGGTATCATTAACTTAAATTCGTTCATTTCGTGAGACTTTTCCGATTGCGTCCAAAAAAAAAAAAAAAAAAAAAAGAAACAGTAAATAAGGGATATAGCCACTACCATGGAAACAGAAGGAAATCAACTAATCGATTAAGGTCTTACCCTTTCGATGCCTTCAGTGGACGTACTGAAGGGTATCAAATATCTCTTCTAACCACTAGTTAGCTTGGGATGGATTTGACGCATAGGGTTTCATAATTCGAATAAAAGAGACGAGATTTATCCTCAGTTTTGGATTGTTATATTGACGACTTCACTCTTAAGGCATAACTCAACATCGATGTACAAGTAACAGACATCTGTTTCTATCAGATATTACTTGGACAAAGCTCTGTTTTGAATGTCACCCGTCGTACTGTACTAAATCAGCGAATCTTCTTGTTCCTCACAGGTTTGGATATGCAGTAGATGTATCATTTTAGTCTTAGTGCTTGAATGTAATACTGTAAGGTCTTAGCTACAGTTTTCTAGAATTAACGCTAAAGGGGAAGAATTATCTTCAACGTAGCCCCACTGTCTCTAATCCATGTTCGGAAATCGAGAACGATTCAGACGTATTAGAATGCTGTAACGTAGAAACGTGCCCCGTTGAGATCTTCAGTGTGCACTGTAGTTCTTTTTCATATCGCTGTTATTACTCTGGTCGGAACATCATCGAGCAGGTGTCATACTGCAAGTGCCTAGGATTTGGGCTAACGTAAGAATAGAATCCAGATGACGTGATACTGTTTTACGCTGTCGGGGGCTCAGTGAACCGACTGATGGCTTTTGAAATGGGGATGTATCACAGAATGGGTAGATCGCGTCGCTAATGAGGATGCTTAAACCTCGAAAAATACAAGAAACCAGCAAATTTCTTTTGCATCTTCCAAAATTTCAAATGCAGGCTCATGTAATTGATCATGGAAAGTAAGATAAAATGGAAACATTGGTGTGGGTGGAGAAAATTAATCGGAGCGTGGAACATCCGACAGTGTTTCGTCTTCCAAGATAAATCTACCTGGATACTTAGGATCAAATAACTGGGTAGTGATTGTAAAGCAAAAATAGAAAGAGAAAGAATTTTATACAATTATACAATTGTTAAACAATGAATGGATCGCACCAGGTAGGGCAGCAACATATACATGGTAAAGGAGAATCAAAGAAACCAAGCACAAAGTTAACTTAGTTTTATGGTTATATTGTTGTTATCAAAGTTAACAATGTGTTAATTGCACGTGAATTTGCTTAGGTTACAATAGATTAAATATTCCTTCCTTAGCTACTGGAGTTCCGTAGCTGTAGGCTGAGAGCATTCTTTCATTGATTCATCCATTCATCCATTCATCCATTCATTAATTAAAACTGTACCGGGAAGTACACCTCTAAGCAGCACATTAAAGTCTTGCGCCAAAAAGAACTCCTCTAGTGGAGAAATCGTGAACTTGAAGCTTTTTTTTTTTGCTAGTGGGATTCGAACCTACTATCTACCGAATACTGGATACTGGCCACACTTGAACTTGAAACTAGACCTACTTCAACCTTTACTCAGAAGATGTCACTACAATAATTGGACGTAATTTCCTTATTGTGAAGTTTCATGTACTGTATGAAATTCTACGTGTTTTGTTTACCAGTCATCAAGAAGTTTGGACCTTCTTCAACAGAGGTCACTGCTAAAAAACTATCATGCACCCTGGTGCGAAGTGGAAGAACTTTGATTTGAAGAAGTTTTGTATTCATAAGTTAGTTTTGTACTATATTATGTTCATTCATTTTTGGGTTGGCAATATTGATCTTTTCTTTCCGCAAGTTTTGAATTTAGCCAATCATGAATTTCATTAATTAATTTTCTGCCTATCACAGGCTTCTTCCTTGATTCTGAGTGTCACTTTTGATGTTATCCAATAAAATTGAGAGGGTGTGGCTGGTTTATTCGTGAAAGGTCTCGAACTTTCCCCGAGGGTTTATAAACTGCAGATTTTCTCGTCTCTTGGCCATTTCATCGTCGTCTAACTAAGAGTGTGTGTTAAGCAGGAGGCGGGAGGCGCCTCTTCCATCAGGCAGCAGTTCTTCAGCAAGGTAATGGCCATCTAACATCTTACTTTTGCTATCTCCGCAGTTTAACCTGAGGGAAAGGTCCGAAACTTTAACTGTGTAACCAACTTCTCTAAAATGTAAGTTCTGCCGGCTAATGTAAAAAATTTCATAACATCTCAAACTGTAACTCGGGGAAAGAGAGTGATGAACCCTCTCGAGCTCCACTTCATATTGGTTTGAGGTGACTACGTTTTGTAACTGGTTTTCTTCCTTTCCGTAATGTCTTAATTTATTCTTGTACGAGTCACCTCAGTAGTTTGGGAATAGTCCTTGTTTCATCGGCCTAGGGCCCCTTAGGTAAGAAATCATATCTAGGAGTGCAAGTACTCGCCTCCATTCAATTTGTGTTTCGGGCCATTTACTTAACCTGTTCTTTTCTGCTACGGCCCAGTATGTTGGGTACTAGATACCACTGTTTCAAATTTTGTAAGTTGTGCCCTGATGGCAAGTAATTAAAATTTTCTGATATTGCCTTGTGTATGCTTGAGAACTGAGAGCACGTTAGCTCTTTTTCAAATGTTGTAAAAGTGCCTCTGGGAAGCCGGATTTTGTAATTGCTGGAGCAAGGGCTCCGTGCATTAGGGGATTTCTGTCCTTAAGTAAAGTTGTGATCTTTGTAAATTCGAGCGTGTAGCTGAGGAAATGTAAGCGAGGGGCTTGAAGCCCAGGACTTGTGGAATTCACTACCTTGTATTTTACTTGACTCATTTCTAACTTGCCTATGGGACCTGTTATATTGTTATTTGTTGATATTTTTAGAAATTCTAAAAAAGAAAAAGTAACCTTTGTTAAAGTTTTAAATTCCATTCTTGACTTTGTAGTTAGACCCATTCACCCCGGCACCTTCTTTCACCTCTGCGTCCACGGGTAACCCCGTAACAAAAACAATGAATCATTCATTAATAAATGCTCTCTCTCAAGTTGGTGGCTATCCGTGACTGGGAGAGAGGAATGGTCATGCACTCATGCATGCACGAATACAATACAATCAGGGAATCCATTCATTCATTCAATTATTCATTCATACAGTTAATTCATAATGTCTATTGCAAGCTAAGGTTAACACAGTTCAGACTCGTGACGCAAATAAAGACTCGCACTAAACACGAATTTCTAGGGGTAAGATACATGTTGCCCTTTACTACTGTATATAGCAATGTTAACGTCTAGGATTAAAAAAAAAATCTTATGCGCTACAATTTAGAGATTGGGCGTAAATAGTGAATAGACGAAATTATAACATTTGAGGTAGTAATAGAAAAATTAATATTAACAAAATTATGCATTTATCAAAATGATTTGGATTTCAGTAAATGATTACCCCCTCCCCAATTGCTAGCGATCCGGAACTACAGGATGGGAGTGCTATATTATATTATTCAGACTACCTTGATAGTGGAAGCACAAAATACGAATAATTACTCTATTATTGTCACTATTCTTCTGAAGGGAGGCGATACAAGAAGAGGAAGAAGAAGAAGAGAAACATTTGGTGAGCTACGGAATTTTGCGTCATCAAAAGCTCTCGAAACACTGACGAACATAAATTCTCTGTCTTGGGAACCAGAAAATTACTGGCTAATCAAACGATCCTTGTCATACTTTTCAAGTACTTTATTCTGTTCACAGTATGCACGTTAGGATTCTTCTTCTTTTTGTAAAGTTTCTCCACAGAAGAATGGCGACAATCATTGAGTTATTATTCTTAATTTACGTTTCCAGTATCATGGTTTAGTCAAGTCCTTTTTCGTCAACCGTGATCAACAAATTAATGCTCCGGTAAGTGGTCCAAGGAATCAATATACTGGTTTCTGTGTAATGGGTATTGGCATTTCGGTCACATTATGAGCCATCTTCCGACAGCTTAGGATATCCAAAGCACTGATGGTTAAAATCTCATTTAAATCGTGTGTACAGTCTGCGCACTTACAAGTTTTTTAGTAACTCTTGGGCCAATGGCAATTCTAAAGTACCATTTCCATACGACATACCAGGGAATCGTTAGAAACATGTTAGGAAATAAACCAAAGTTCATAAAGTACGACTGGATGTGATGGATATTAGCAATATTTGGACAAACGAAAGGAATAATATTGTACTGGAATCACATGTGGATACCATACTTCACTCTTACTGTCCATATTTTACATGGATTACTTAAGGAAAGAGATAAAATGTCATAACTTAATGAAACCTATCTCATATCTTTGGCATGGTTATAATGGCAGAAATATTACAGTTTGACATCATAGAGCTTGCAATAAAGAACAGTGAATTTCATTTGAGATTCTGCATTTTCAAGGTTTTAGTCATTTCCGGTTGAGAAGAAACCTAAAGCCCTAAAGCGATTGATGGATGGATAGGAAATACTACTAACTCAGAGCTGGTGAACCGTTTCTAACATTAAGTTGCGCATCACTCAAGATGACAGCATGGTAAGAGAAATTGCTTTTCTTTTTTTGCTATTTGCTTTACGTCGCACCAACACAGATAGGTCTTATGGCGACTATGGGATAAGAAAAGCCTAGGAATGGGAAGGAAGCGGCCGTGGCCTTAATTAAGGTACAGCCCCAGCATTTGCCTGATGTGAAAATGGGAAACCACGGAAAGCAATCTCCAAGGCTGCCGACAGTGGAGTTCGAACCCACTATCTTCCGATTACTGGATACCGGCCGCGCTTAAGCGACTGCAGCTATCGAGTTTGCTAGGAGAACTTGAATCAAGGTATAGGAAAGCTAACTTACACTGTGAGTTTACAAAGTAGACAAAAGGTATTCTATTTCAAGAATGTGATTTAACAGATCAAATTATCCTTAAATTATTCTCCTTTTTGCGACCTCGATATACACTATTAAAGTCTGGGTAGACCGAGGATATCACATGACATAAAATAACCTGCATGTAGCATGCATGCTGCTTCTCGTGGAATTTTACCAATTACTTAGGGTCGGTAATATGCGTGAACTTGGCTCAGTTTTACTGCCGGATGCCGTTTCCGACGCCAACCGTATATTCAGATATTTATTACTGTTGTGTGTTTTTGTGGTGGCTGGTAGTGTAATCTGCTGCATGTAAATAAATGCGTGTGTTAAGGCAATCACAAACACCCAGTGCCCGTATCAGAAGAATTAATCAGACACAGTTAAAATCACCAAATTGGCCAGGAATCAAACCCAGGAACCTGTAACCCGAATGCTGCTACGCCGACCACTCAACCAAGGTGCTAGAGGGTCCTAACATACATTACCGTAGTGCGAATAACCTTTACATACCAAATGGGTAGGAATAAAGGTAGGGCCGAACGAGTTGATCATGTGATTAGGGTCCCGTAGCTGTGAGCTTGCATTCAGAAGATGGTGGGTTTGAACCCCACCGTCGGCAGCCGTGACGATGGTTTTCCGTGGTTTCCCGTTTGCACACCAGGCTGTACATTAATTAATGTCACGGTCATTGCCTTCCCATTCTTAGCCCTTTCCCATCCTTGCGTCGACAAAAACCTTCCATGTATTAGTGTGACGTTAAAACATTAGCAAAAAAAAATAACGTTAGGAAATTATACTCATGCAGAAGTAAACATTATTCCGACTGTGAGATGACGTGAGGCGAATAGAGGAGAGTAGTTTACCTACGATACTAATGGACTCCCGTCATCGGATATAACACGAGTGGAGGCAAAACTAACCCCTATTAACTACCATGATCACCATTTGAAGATTCGTTTGCTGCATAAATTTGGGAGTAATCTAATCCTTAGGTAGGCAGTGACTACTTGTTCTTTCCCTTGCTACCCAGAACTAGTTCAGGATTGTGCATGAAGCGATCGTTCAATTATTAAAAGCATGTAATTGTAGAGAATTACTTGCAGAAAGAACACAGGTTCTACCAGGTTTCTTCACCTGTGTATTCTTTTAAAAGCAGTGATTCATATTATTATCTAGGAATTCATATTATTATCTAGGATTCTACTTTGTTTCTTATAATTTATAGATCACATGTAATAGTATTTTATTTCCACAACAAATTTCCTGTAGCTGTGGCGACTCATTCTATTTGGGGCTCGTTCAAGACAAACTAGCTCAGTGCGTTGTGGCACGGTCAGTTATGGTCGCTAGCTCTGTACTCGGAAGATAGCGGGGTTCAAATACTTCGTCGGCCATCCTCGTGGATTGTATGTCAGAATGGTGCCTATCTTAAGATTATGGTCACTTTCTTCTCATTATTAGCTCGTACAATTACACCCAGAGTGACATATAATATTCTCACACAGGGGTACGTGTACATCACCCGTACGGTATGTATCGGAAAAAGCCCGTAAATAGCTGGGGAGTCGAAAATGTCCTCGGACACTCCCAGCACTGAAAGCAATACGTCATAAAAGGGGGGTGGGTAATTATCATAACAGATGATGATCTTTCAAAATACGTACTTAGTGTTATTTTTCCCTCTAAGAAATTTAGGTAATTATGAAATTTAAGAAATTACGAAACAGTTTAAATTACAGGAAGAAAATGTAGCAGTTAATGGCTTAACTCGGTGCATTCGCTGCTTCATTCACAGAAAGGCGTTAACAGCTTATTTTATTACTTAAATTATTATTGTTGTTATTCTATAATTATTTATAAACTCAGCTAAAAGATGACAAACCTTCCACGTGGACGATACTGTTGCCAATTTTCATGTCCAGTTTACACTGCCATTTGGCAACAAATATGTGGAGCACTACTCGTCGATTTCTAACGCAGGGTAACTAATTTTATTAGGTACGCACGTAGTGTGCCATCAAGGTCCTTATTACGCGAAGATGGTTCCCGTCCTTTAAAACTCGAACCTCCGAGGGAGTGAGGACGTACCTAGACAAAATACATCCACGATATCTCCAGGCTATCGAAAGAAACGAATAAAAGTCTCAATCAAGGAACGTGTGTTGCAACCTTAGCGGAGTCAGGCATTTCTTTCACTTACTTGTGCCAGGCTCTCAACTTTCATCTTGTTTCTTTCCAACCCCTGGAAGTATTAGGTTTGTGAGACAGGAAGTCATTCGTTCTCACCCCTTTTGTGAGCTTCCCATTCTTTTGCTGATAACTTCATTATCCGAAGCGCCGGACCATTTACATTTCTTCTCATCGGTTAAAAGGGAATGGTTATCGAGTTGTACGTTCCATTGAAACTATGGAAACAGGAACAGGGAACTGTTGCTGAGAAGTGTGCAAGTAGGAGTAAGGGAAAAGATAGGAAAGGGAAATGCAGAACAGAGGATAGGAAAAGACAGGTGGAACAGGGTATTGGGAGGGAGAAGAGGGAGGAGGAAGTAGCTTCGGCAGCAGTGAGGAAAGATACGGCTGATAAGGAGGGGAGGGGATCAAATGAGGTGGGTAGGGTTGAGGCTCTGGTCATGGGGGCTCCATTGTTAGACATGTGGGGAAAGTGTGTGGACGAAAGGGAACCAGGGTAGAATGTTACCCAGGAATTAAGTTAACACAGATGTTGACGAAAGTAGAAGAGAAGGAGGAGGGAAAGGAGAATGTGGTAGTATTTTACGTTGGTGCAAACAACGTAAGGCAAGCACGTATAAGTACCAACATAGTTGGGGATGTGTGGGATCTGGTAAATGCAACACGGGTGAAATTTAGGGAAGCGGAGATTGTTATCAGTGAAATACTGTCTAGGAGGGATTTTGACTGGAAGGTGTTCAGGGATTTAGTTGAGACTATGGAGTGGGCATGAGGGAAACTGGGAGTGAGATTTCTAGATCCTAATCGGTGGGTAGGAGATAGGGATATGCGCTCAGATGACCCTCACTTAAACTGGAGTGGCACATATAAGTTAGGAAATTTGTTTAGAGTGTTATAGGGAGGTAAATTCAGGGAAACGGGGTGGTCTAGGGAGCGGTGATAAGGGTACGTGAATCTGGAAATCAATTAGGGATGACATAAAATGTCAGTGTTGAACTGTAGAAGTATTGTAAAGAAAGGAATAGAATGAAGTAATTTAATAGATATATACTTACCAGATATTGTAATAGGAGTTAAATCATAGCTCAAATGATATAATGGACGCAGAAATGTTCTCACGGAACTGGAGTTTGTATCGTAGAGATGAGATAGGAATGGTAGGAGGGGGATTATTCATTCTGATGGATGAAGAATTTGTAAGTAACGAAAAGGTGAAAGATGACAAACATGACATTCTAGATGTAAGGCTCATCTCTAAAGATAATAGACAACTTGATGTCTTTGGAGTGTACAGACCAGGAAAGGGTATCGCTGACGCTGAATCAGAATTATTTGATAACATAATCAGCTATGTGGGAAACGATATGGAAAGAAACGTGGTTGTAGCGGGTGGTCTCAATATACCAAATGTCAATTGAGAAGGTAATGCGAACGACAGGAAGCATGACCAACAAATGGCAAATAAGTTAATATGCGAAGGGCAACTGATTCAGAAAGTGATAGAACCAACTAGAAGGCAGAATATTCTGGACGTGGTGCTGGTAAAACCAGATGAGCTCTATAGAGAAACCGGAGTAATAAATGGTAATAGTGATCATGAAGGAGTTTTTGTCGTAGTTAAAAATAAATGTGATAGAAAAAAATGTCTTAAAACGAGGGCTATTAGGAAGTGCTGTATGGCTGATAAAACAGGCATGATGTAATTTATAAAAAGTAAATATGATCGGTGGAAAGCGGTAAACAAAAATGTTAACAGAATCTGGGATGGGCTTAAAGCAATTGTTGAAGAATATGAAAAGAGGTTTGTACCTTTATAGGTGGTCAGGAATGGGGAAGGCCCACTATGTTATAACAGGGAGGTAAAGAGGCTAAGAAGGTGGTGCAGGTTGGAAATAAATAGAGTTAGAAATGGCTGTGAAAGTAAGGTGTAGGGGACAATGCGTCCGCTTGTCACCCGGCGGCCCCGGGTTAAAATTCCGGCAGGGTGAGGTTTTTTAATTGTAAATGATTAATATCCCTGGCCTGGGGACTGGGGTTTATGTCGTCCTAAACGTTCCTTTCCTCACATTCAACACTTTGCACTTCCGCCATTTACAAAATACACGCAGGTTAACTCACACATGGTGCAAGTAAGGACAAAACATCTTTCTAGGTCGACGCCCCGAACAAATAACATTAAGAAAAGGAGAAATTGAAGGAACTTACTAGGAAATTAAATCTAGCAAAGAAGTCAGGTAAGGATAACAATAACCGAGCTCGATAAATGCAGTCGCTTAAGTACGGCCAGTATCCAGTAATCGGGAGATGGTGGGTTCGAGCCCCACTGTCGGCAGCCCTGAAGATGGTTTTCCGTGGTTTCCCATTTTCACATCAGGCAAATGCTGGGGCTGTACCTTAATTACGGCCACGACCGCTTCCTTCCAATTCCTAGGCCATTCCTATCCCATCGTCGTCATAAGACCTATCTGTGTCGGTGCGACGTAAAGCAACTAGCATTTAAAAAAAAAAAAGCAGTCATACAAAATTTAGTAAAAAATGGAAGGGTATGTACAGGTACCTTAAGGAAGAAACAGGTTCCAAGAAGGACATTCCAGGAATCATTCATGATCTTAAAAAAAGCAGAAGTATTCATTCAGCAGTATATAAAGATTGTTGGTTACAAGGATAATGTCCAGATAGAGGAGGTGACTAATACTAAAGAAGTATTCAAATTTACGTTTGATAACAATGATATTTACAGTAAGTTAGAAAAGTTGAAAACTAGAAAAACAGCTGAAATTGACGAGGTTTAGGGTATTACACTAAAGACAGTGGGTTGGGATATAGTACCATAACTGAACTACTTATTTGATTATTGTTTGCATGAAGGAGCTATACCAAATAAATGGTGAGTTGCTATAGTAGACACTGTGTATAAAGGAAAGAATGATAGACATAAAGCTGAAAATTACAGGCCAGTCAGTTTGACATGCATCGCATGTAAGCTGTGGGAAACCAATCTTTCTGATTATATGAACCATGTTTGTGAAATTAATAACTGGTTCGATAGAAGGTAGTTCGGGTTTAGGAAAAGTTATTCACTGAAGATCAACTTGTAGGATTCCAGTAAGATATAACAGATATCCTGGATTCAGGATGTCAAATGGACTGTACCGCGATTGACCTATCTAGGGTATTTGATAGGGTAGATCATAGGAGGCTAGTGGCAAAAATGAGTGCAATTCGACTAGACAAAAGAGTGACTGAATGAGCGGCTATATTTCTAGAAAATATAACTCAGATAATTAGAATAGGTGAATCTTTATCTGACACTGTAATAATTAAGAGGGGAATTTCTCAAGGCAGTGTTATTGGACCTTTATATTTTCCTTGTATATATAAAAATGATATGATTAAAGAAGTGAAATCAGAGATGAGGCTTTTTGCAGATGATGTTATTATGTACAGAGTAATAAATAAGTTACAAGATTGTGAGCAACTGCAAAGTGACCTCAATAATATTTTGAGATGGACAGTAGGCAATGATATGATGACAAACGGGGTTAAAACTCAGGTTGTGAGTTTCACAAATAGGAAAAGTCCTCTCAGTTTTAATTACTGCGTTGATGGGGTGAAAGTTCCTTTTGGGGATCATTGTAAGGATCTAGGTGATAATTTAAGGTAAGATCTTCATTGGAGTAGTACATAAACGGTATTACAGATAAGGGGTATAGACCTTTGCACATGGTATGAGGGTATTTACATTTTGTGGTAAGGATGTAAAGGCATGTTAAGTCTCTAGTAAGACCTCAACTAGAGTATGGTTCGAGTGTATGGGACCCTCACCAGGATTACTTGATTCAAGAACTGGAAAAAGTCCAAAGAAAATCAGCTCGATTTGTTCTGGGTTATTTCTGACAAAACAGTAGCGTTACAAAAATATTACAAAGTTAGGGCAGGGAAGACTTGGGGGAAAGGAGACGAGCTGCTCGACTAAGTGGTATGTTCAGAGCTGTCAGTGGAGAGGGCGTGGAATGACACCAGTAGACGAATAATTTTGAGTGGTATCTTTAAAAGTAGGGAAGATCACAATATGAAGATAAAGCTAGAATTCAAGAGTAAAATTGAGGCAGATATATTTTGTTTATAGGAAGGAGAGTTAGGGATTTGAATAACTTACCAAGGGAGATGTTCAATAAATTTTCAATTTATTTGCAATCATTTAAGAAAAGTGTAGGAAAACAACAGATAGGGGATCTGACACCTGGGCGACTGCTCTAAATGGAGATCAGTAGTGATTGATTGAATAATAACCACCACGCTGAATAGTTGGTTTGGTCAACATCGAACCAAGATCTTTGTTGCGATGAGTCTGATACTCTTTATCTGATCACTGAGGCAATTAATAATCTACAATGGAAATCTACTAATATTTATCGATATATGAAGGAGAGCATCAACATTCCATAAACACTGAAAGAACTATGATGTTGCAGCTTACACGCAGTTCAATTCTCTCTTCAAACTTCAGCAAGGATACTATCTGTCAAAATGCTTCCTGTCTCGGTGTACTGTAAAGAACAAATATTCAACTATTCTAAACATTTGCAAAGCCAGAGTGGTTTAATGTGCTAGCCGTGCTGAGATTAACAATACCCTGACGCGGAGAATGGAATGTTGTGAACTGTATTTACTGTAGGTGGCAAAAAGTGGTGTTAAGTCTCTTTTCCTCCTGCATACGTCAGCGTACTATCAGCGAGCGCAGAGAAGGGGTAGCCGACTAAAAACCTACTACAATTATGTACAGCACGTAATTCCTAAGTACAACGTAAAGATCGTCAAGAAGTGTAGGAAAGAAATAAACAATGAAACTGTGTGAATCGTGATACATGTTCTACGGAGCGAGTTTTAAGAGGAACTAGTTCAATCTTTTCTTATGAAAAGTTGGCAGAAAGTATGTTAACAAGAACTTGTGCTGAATGGTCTGTGTGTTCTACGGACTCAGTGTTTCGCTGAATGCGTATTGCACAGAATTTATGTTAACCGGAATACATAATATCCCGTGGTAAGAAAAATAACACTGAATAGCAACCTGTTTTAGACAAAATTATAGAGGAGTTAAACGAAACCTGCATTAAATGGAGTATATGCTTTATCGAACGAGCCTAAAGGAAGAGTGAGAGATAATTAGAATCTTTGTTGAGTGGAATACGTCTTCTACCGAATGGTAAAAAATAGAATAGAATAGAACATCTAGATAGAATGTACCGGCTGGTTTACTCCATGCGATTTAGTTTTATGCATCCCGCCGCTTTACTACAATTCTGAAATACATCGGCCCGTCTCCCTAATGCGTGGTAATACACCGATTGGCCGAAAGTCACGGGAAGCGTTGTCCCATTAGAAAACGTGCCGTGTATGGCCCCTGAACGTTGCGGCTAGCTGCGGCGTAGCTGATCAGTCTGTCACAGATACAAGTGTCGTGAAGATGGCAACATGTTACGAGTTAAGCGACTTTGAACGTGGGATGATCATCGGCGCTCGGCGCATGGCGGAGATTGCACGCGAATTTGAGTTTCCGAGGTCAACAGTGTCGAGGATGGATCTTCAATATCGCAGAGAGAATGTTACCATCCACGTAAACCGCCGCACGGGAAGACCACAGGTGCTTAAAGAACGGACATCACGTCGCCTCCGCAGAACAATACTTGGCGCTGGACGGGTTACTGTGAGTCAGATCACTGCCCAGTTGAATGCTGGGAGTCAGGAACACATTTTTTACCAGCACTGTAAGGAGCCAACTGCACCGCATAGGCTTAACCAGCCGACGACCAACTCGTGTCGCTTTGCTGACACCTCGGCACAGAGCTCACGATGGGCCCGCGAACATCGGCAAAAAGTGAAATAGCGTATGGCTTTTAGTGCCAGGAGTGCCCGAGGACATGTTCGGCTCGCCAGGTGCAGGTCTTTTGATTTGACTCCCGTAGGCAACCTGCGCGTCGTGCTGAGGATGAAATGATGATAACATATACACCCAGCCCGCGTGCCAGTGAAATTAACCAATAATGGTTAAAATTTCCGACCCTACCGGGTATCGAACCAGGGACCCCCGTGACCAAAGGCCAGCAAGCTAACCATTTTGCAATGGGGCCGCACAATAATACAGGGAATCATTGGTAACCCACAGCCAGTAGGCTATACGCTTCAAGCTGTTTTCAAAACTAACGTTATAGAGCCTACTTCAAACTACCGTTATAGTAATAATGTTATTTGCTTTACGTTCCACTAACTACTTTTATGGTTTTCGCAAACGCCGAGGTGCCTGAATTTAGTCGCGCAGGAGTTCTTTTACGTGCCAGTAAATATACCGACACGAGGCTGACGTATTTGAACTGCTTCGAATACCACCGGACTGAGCCAGGATCGAACCTGCCAAGTTGGGGTCAGAAGAACAGCGCCTCAACCGCCTGAGCCACTGAGATCGGCTCAAACTACCGTATTCTAGTTACTAACTCATCAAGGTGTTAACAGGGTCCCTAGCCATAGCATTTCGTTTCATGACTTTTTTGCGAAATGAAGGTGAGGTATGAGGTATTTACATTAGAACCTCTTTTTCCCGGTCATAGATAGGCTTACAGCTAGTCAGAGTGTAATATTCCTGGGGTGACGTAACATGTCTAGTTCCTCAAGGTTATGTCCTGGGCCCAGCGTTCCTGATATTTAACAAAGAAAACCTTCAGTTTCCCCCTGTGGATGGGGACGGTAGAATAAATCCACGATATTCCCTGCCTGTCGTAAGAGGCGTTTATAAGGGATTCTTAACTTAGGAGTTTGGATTGGTGACCACAGAGCCAGTTATTTGTTTCAGGCTCCTCAGTTTCATCATTCCTACCCCTCCGAGCTGGATGGTATTAGGCTTGCGAGGCTTATGGAGTCTTTCATCTTCACACTCTTCGTGGCCTTTCTCTTTCTCTTGCCGATACTTTCATCCTTCAACGAGTCGGACTTCTTCAGTGTTTCCTCTGATTAGTGTTTAGAGGGTGGTCTACCAAGTGTCAGAGCAAACCGAATCTCCGTAGGGCGATCTGAGTTCTAATTAATTTTGTCGGGTAAACACCAAATATGTTACCACACATCGTATAACATGGGCTCTTTCCGAATACCTCTGACAGGTTTGAACCTGCTGTCTTGGGATGCGGGAAAAGACACTCTACCACTCATACACGCAGGGCTGCTAAATATTAACGCATGCAACATGAGTTAGCTCTTGAGAACTCTTCATCTGTCACAATGAGCAATCCTGATAACACAGTTCAACTCCTCACATTAGCCGCTTAATTTTATACGATAAATTGACGTTTTTCTCTCCTTGCTCCACCAACTGTATTCTCATTCGAAGATTAATTGTTCTTCTTTGGGCAGGCTCATATCTTTTGTTCGTGTTCAGTCGGCGTTAAATGCTGAAGCACAGGGAGTTCTTCATGCTCATATCTCACACAGCGAATCCGATGATGTTTCATCGAGGCAGTACCACACCAGAAATTTATCTCCAGAATTTCTCTCAATGAATTTCCATATTTTATCGAAAGTAATTCTTCTTACTTCCTTACTTCCATGTACTAATATATTTACTACGATTAACAATAATAAACAAACACTATGTCCGTTTTCTAGACTGACACATCAGCAATCTGTTTTTTCTTGAAGTTCATGACGATCCAAGTACTTGATTCTAGAACTGGAAAAGATCCAAAGGAGAAAAAGACATCAGTTCAAGGTGATTTCCGACAAAAGCGTACGACAGTGTTGCAAACTTTGGCTGGGAAGAGTTGGGAGTAAGAAAACGAGCTGTTTCACTAAGCGCTATGTTCCAAGCTGTCAGTGGAGAAATAGTGTGGAATGACATTAGTAGACGAATACGTTTGAGTGGAGTTTTGAAAAGTAGGAAAGATCATAATATGAAGATAAAGTTGGAATTTAGGAAGACAAATTGGGAAAAATGCTCTTTTATAAGAACAAGAAGTAGGGACTGGGGAATGTTTGATAAAGTTCAAATTTCTTTTTGAATGATTTAAGAAAAACTTGGTAAACAACCTGTAGAGCATCTGCTAACTGGGTGACAGCCCTAAATGCAGAGCAGTGGTGACTGATTAATTGATTGATTGATTGATTGATTGATTGATTGATTGATTGATTGAACTCTGTCGCAATGTAATCATTATTAATAACGATGTTACTGAGCAAGTTGGCCATGCGGTCACGGGCGCGCAGTTGTGAGCTTGCATTCGGGAGATAGTGGGTTCGAACCCCACTGTCGGCAGCCCTGAAGATGGTTTTACGTGGTTTCCCATTTTCACACCAGGAAAATGCTGGGGCTGTACCTTAAATAAGTTCACGGCTGCTTCCTTCCCACTCTTAACCCTTTTCTATCCCGTCGTCGCCATAAGACCTATGTGTGTCAGTGCGACGTAAAACAACTTATAAAATAAAATAAAAAATAAAATAAAATAAAATAAAATAAAATAAAATAAAATAAAATAAAATAAAATAAAATAAAATAAAATAAAATAAAATAAAATAAAATAAAATAAAATAAAATAAAATAAAATATGATGTTGTCGGGCTGAGAGGTTCAGACGGTTTAAGCCCAAGTTGGCAAGTTCGAGCCTGACTCAGTCCGGTGGTGTTTCAAGGTGCTCAAATATGTCAGCCCCGTGTCGGTAGATTTATTGGCACAAGAAAAGAACTCCTGCGGAACCAATTTTTGGACATGTCTGCGTCTTTGAAGTCCATTAAAGTAGTTAGTCGGACGTAAAAACAATAAAATTATTATTAATGATGTTTTTTTTCTCGCCACACTGACTATTTCTGCTCTCTGCGGAGGCACCGAGTAACCAGAATTCTTTCCCACGGAAGTTCTTTAAGAGCTAGCAACCATATCCGAAATCAGATGAATATCCTACGTGAAACAATCCTCAAAGCTTGAAAGTAGCAGTCCAAAATGGCGGTTATGACCATCACATGTTTTATGAAATATTGAAAACTAAGATCCAGTCACTTGCGATAGGTATTCATTAAAAGTTAATAAATACTTGTATCTATTTTGTTTCTTGCTGTTACTTGTGCAGCTCATCCCAGCTATTTCTGTTCATTTCCTGTGGATTAATGTGTCTTGCTTGGAGGTCAGCTCTGCTCCGTGCATGCCATGTGTTGGGCTAGACGGGAACACTCATGGATATCACTGGTTGCTGTCTGTCGCAATAGTCGGGAATAATATCCTTCGTATACTTTGAAGCCAGATATTTTTCCAACTACATTCCAGTATGCTGAATTATTTATTTCTAATAAAACAATTAAAGGTATTTCATGAATATCAGTATTTTTATTTCCGTAATGTTTGTCTTGTTACAGGTTATTTCTTGCAAAGGTAACTTGTTTTTAGGCTTTATGAATGAAGATTATCATTATCAATAAAGTACACCGTGCAACTATGGCTTGAAACAGATCCCTGCATTCGGGAGGCAGTCCCACTGCCAGCTGTCCTGAGAATGGATTCCGTGGTTTTCCATTCGCCTCACTAAGCTAAGTGCCAGAACAGTTTCTTTCATAGGCCCCGGTCCCCTCTCATCCTTGCAACATTGCAACACATCTCTCGGCCTTCAGGAGACCCACCGCACCCCATGAGGTTAAGGAATAAAACCTTTTAGTAGATAATAAAAGTACACTGAGCCGTGCGGCTCTGGAGCCTAGCCCTGCATTCGGAAGGCGGTGGGTTTTCTGTGGTTTCCTTTATCACATTCAGGCAAGTGCCGAGACAGTCCATAGCGGCTCCCTTCTCACCCATCGCGTCACCTCAAATCATCACCACACACAGGGAGAGGACGTGTGGCCACCTTGCCCCTTCACAGTAAACAATGGGAAAAGTAGAGTACATACATACAGATGGAATTCAATACAGTAACAAGGTAAGATATATTATGAAAACTCAAGACTTGGACATTTAATTATGGTCGAACAGAAAGAGTCGTATGCTTCTTGCCTATAGTGACATTTATTAAGACGCGACTACCTTCATGAATAGACTGTAAGCATAATATATCATTTTAAAATAATTATAACGATGTCTATATAAATAAGACCACGGAAGTGGTCCCCCTGTGGGTGGGGGGCGGTAGAATAACACCCACGGTATCCTCTGCCTGTCGTAAGAGGCGACTAAAAGGGGACCCAGGGCTCTGAACTTTAGAGCGTGGGTTGGCTACCACGGGGCCTCAGCTGAGTCCTGGCATTGCTTCCACTTACTTGTGCCAGGCTCCTCACTTTCATCTATCCTATCCGACCTCCCTTGGTCAACTCTTGTTCTTTTCCGACCCCGACGCTATTAGGTTTGCGAGGGCTAGGGAGTCTTTCATTTTCACGCCCTTGGTGGCCCTTGTCTTTCTTTGACCGATATCTTCATTTATCGAAGTGTCGGATTCCTTCCCTTTTTCCCTCTGATTAGTGTTATATAGAGGATGGTTGCCTAGTTGTACTTCCTCTTAAAACAATAATCACCACCACCACGGAAGTGGCTGCGCGGTTTGTGTCGCGTAGCTATCAGCTTGCATTCGGGAGATAGTGCGTTTGAACCCCTCTGTCGGCAGCTCTGAAGATCGTTTTCCAGGGTTTCCCACCTTCACACCTTAATTAACGCCACGGTCGCTTCCTTCCTATTCCTAGCCCTTTCCTATCCCACCGTCACCGAAAGACCTATTTGTGTTGATGCAACGTAAAGTAAATTGTAATATATACACAGGGTGATTCCAAACAACACAGACGGCGCTCAGTATGTTATGTGGACAACAGAGAGATAATTTTTCAAGAGAAACCCGTATTAAGAAATTCATGGTTTGGGCGTCGCTGAGTGTCGAAGGTTGGTAATGCCTCGGCTGTTGGGGATGGGCCTCCGTTATACATCTTGGAAAGAAATCTCCACCAACAGTCAAGAGCGTCATATTGTACATTAAATTACAAAAGGGGATCGAATTGTCGACCTCCTACTTGATCATAGAGCTTACACGTACTGGAGTATTTTACAAAGTGCGTCAATCTCTGCATCGCCGATGTAGGCTCTGTAATCAAGTAGGCGGTCGACAATTCGAACCCCTCTTGTAATTTAATGTACGATGTGATGTATGATAATGTAGGGTTGGTGGAGGTTTCTTACCAAAATGTAGAACGGACATCCGTTACCAAATATTGCCACCCCACAGGGCCCAAATCATGCATTTCCGGATGTGGAATCCCGTTTGAAAAATATCCAGTTTGCACAACATACTAAGCGCGTCAGTGTTGTTTAGAACCACCCTGTATAATTATGTGAAGGTAAGCGTTCGTCGGTCGGTGATATATCACTTTTGAGTGAGCACTCAAATGGTGAAATAAGATCGTACATGACTTCTTAAGTTCAATGGATTGTGAAAAACTTACAACCTGTTTTCCAGTCATTGACCGGGTCAGGGATATAATGAATGAAGCAGATATAGGCTGTTAGTACGATGGGGTCGCCACTATCAAAGTGATTTATTAATTACTGATAGATGCTATGAAATGAGAATGGAGAGTGTTGCTGGAATGAAAGATGACAGGGAAAACAGGAGTACCCGGAGAAAAACCTGTCCCGCCTCCGCTTTGTCCAGCACAAATCTCACATGGAGTGACCAGGATTTGAACCACGGTATACAGCGGTGAGAGGCCGACGCGCTGCCGTCTGAGCCACGGAGCCTCTCAATGGATTGTATGTACCACAATTTAATATCGATGTCATACACATAGTGGAATAGATTCAGCTCCTTGGCTGAATGCTCAGCATTGAGGCCTTCGGCTCAGAGGGCTCTGCGTTTAATAATCGGCCGAGTCGGGGATTTTAAACACGTCTGATTATTTCTTCTGACTCGGGGACTGGGTGTTTGTGTTTGTACAAACACTCTCATCTTCATATTCGCATAACACACCACAATACCAACTACAGCAGAAACACGCAATAGTGAACACATCCCCCATACAGGGTTGGTGTCAGGAAGTGCATGCGGACGTAAAACAGGTCAAAGTCCACATGTGTGATCCCACAGATTTGGGAACAGCGGAAGAAGAAGAAGAAGAAGAACATAGTGGAATAAGTAATGAGAACAAGTAGCCATCATTTACGTCACGTCACTTAATGGAATTTTGCTTGGTGAATCATGAAAGCCCCTGAAATTGTTACTTGTGGAAAGAAGAAAACATGTCTTTGTTAAGATTAACTTAATTGCATTGTGGGACGTGATAACCGAATGGCATTGTCATTGGTCAGGTGTTCGCGATGCATATCTTGGTTAATAAATATTGCAGTTTTAAAAATGGATATCGCGTCCCTGTCATTCGGATTCCACATAAAACCGAAGGTCCCCAGATTATTATCACGATATCGACGGCCACGCAAAACTATAAGCAAAGTTTCTTGCTTGTAGATTACACTATATAACACGGATATCCCTGACAGTTGCAGTACACGGGTAGATTGTTTGAACGCCGATAATGTACACATAGCGCGTACATATTTGATATTCTCTATGAATTCCAGTTTTCGCCTTCGTGACTTGTCAATATTACCCCAAAAATCTCGCAGCTGTATTCTGGGATTCAACAGCTAAACTAGGCGGCAGAAGGGATCAATAAATTCTCACCGTGGAGAGTAAATGTTTGTTCAGCCATCGAGAATTGTCGACATTTCGATTTCCCTCGTCTGGCCTTAGCCTGGACCAGCTACTTGTTATTCAGGACGAAACATCGCAGCTCAAATTACTCGTCGACTGGATTTACCGACTCTGTTCTTTCCTCATTTTTCTCCATTCGCTCCTCGAGAACGTCGCTGCGGAGTGTCTGTCCCAATTTTCTTGTAATGCTCGTGAACGTTTAAGCCCGTAAGAGGATTATAAAGATTATTTCATTGATGAAGCGTTGAATTAGGGAAGCACTACTCGAGTGTGATCCCAGATGTTGTATTTTATGGGAAATAATGTTTGTACAGCTGTGCTCGACAAGATTTCAACTGCACTTTTTTGATAAGAAACTAATTACAGGGTTAACGAATCTTCACAGAATTTAATTATTAGACAAAGGAAACAGGAGTGGTGGTGGATATAAATGGAAAAGTTGGAAGTGGAGAGGTTATGTCGGAAAAAATTCCCTTTCTTGACCCCATTCACACAAAAAAAGAAGAAATCCTCTCAATACGCAAAATTTTAAATCCATACAATTTTCTTTCTTTAGATATGTCCTGTTCTGACATTCTGCTTATAATATTTGTGTGCAACATATTGTTATACTTAGCCTACTCTTTTCTTTCCTAACATATCTTTTTCAAGTTCGTTCATGAAAGAACTACTGTACTTATTCAATTCCCTACTTTTCATTTTCCTGCGTACTATTCCCCATGTATATCGTGTTTCATTATACAAGCATTTGTAAAAAAAATAAATTGTTGTATTATTCAAACCATTACATATGCTTCCATTGTTGCTACTTTTCAATAATGAATGGCAGTAATTATTCAGTTCTGCCTCTGTTGCATACTAAACGTTGACATTGTAAGTTGTAATCATGATGATGATGATGATGCTTGTTGTTTAAAGGGGCCTAACATCGAGGTCATCGGGCCCTAATGATACGAAATGAAATGACAAAAATTTCAAATTCATCCACTGACCAAAATAAACTAAAAAATGTCATGAAGAATGAATGGGTGGGCATGAACCCAACAAAAAAACCAACCGAACAAACAAAAAACAGTGGATCAGACTCAAAACAAGATCGTAAATAATAGTATTACTGACCAAGGAACCACTTATAAAGCAGAATGATGCTTGATGTCTAAAGAGGTGCAAATTCTATGTCTAAGGCCTCACAGAATGGTACATGTCGAGAGTAAAGTATAACCATGGTATTCGTCATGTTGGGGTACTAATCAAAAGTAGCGAAGACTCACGGTAGTCCACACAAGATGGTACCACTCACAAATATTGCACTTCGTACAGGGAACGCAGACCTATGGTGTTTCTCACCCAGTGGCGCCACTCATAGCCAACGCAAACCGATGAGGTTCCTCACCTAGGTGTATTAACCACAGGGACTCGTACTATGTTCCTCACATAGTGGGTACTAATCACAGGCAACGCAGACCCACGGTGCCGCTCATATAGCGGTACAACTCAGGCTACGACCAGATCCGCGGTGTTGCTCACATGGGTACGATGCACGGGTACTGGAAACCCACAGACCAGCCTCTTTACTGCTACTAATCACAAACCTATTTCGTACCTAATTTAGTGGTACTACTCGCAAGTACAGGCAACCCATGGTGTTCTCCGCGTGATGGTACGAATGAAAAGTAGTTTCATGGTTCTAATTCAATCATCCCTTGGTCGCCCCTTTTAGTCGCCTCTCACGACAAGCAGGGGATACCATGGTTGTATTATTCGCCTGCGTCCCCCAACCCACAGAGGGTAAAGAGAGAGAAAAAAGAAGAAAGAAGGGATTCATCACCTCGAAAAATGAAGTAACGGACGAAGAAAGGCAAGGGCCACGAAGGGCGTGAAAATGAAAAACTCCCTAGGCCTCGAATGCTCTAATACCGACCAAGGGAGGTCGGATAGGATAGACGAAAGTGAGGAGCTTTGCACAAGTAAGTGGAAGCAATGCCAAGACTCAGCTAAGGGCCCCATGGTCGCCAATCAACACTACCAATTGAGAGCCCCTTGGGCTCCTTTTAGTCGCCTCTTACGACAGGCAGGGGTACCACGGGTGTATTCTACATGTGCGTCCCCCACCCGCACGGGGTAAAGTTGTAATCAGGGAACGATGAAACTAATCAGCGAAAATCAGAATAAAGAAGACAATAAAATATGAAGAAAACGGTATGTGAACGTTGTCCCAGAAACAGGGAAAAGAAAGTAATTCAACTGTGTGAAACCCGCAAAGATCACACTAAAGTAAGGGCGATTTTTAAAATGTGTAGCTGACCAAGTGGACTTAATTGGTGGTGATTCAGGGTAATGAAATAAAGAGATACAAGCATCTTTAGAAGTATAAATAATAATATTCTGATGTACTTCTAACACATTCAATCAATTTTGATGAAACATTAGGGCCTACATTTATGTAGGCTACAATATTACAAAATTAATAACCTTTCCTTACACAGGTGAAAGTGAAAATTTCCCATTACTTCACTAATTAGACAAAAGCAATAAGAACACCGTTCGGATTAAGAATGATTTCATCTATGCTGCGTGTACGTACGCTGTGAGGAGAGTGGTATCGTCTTCTGCAAGAAATCATTCAAGAGAAGACTGATGGAAGAAGGGGCTGCTGTAGAAGATGAACTTCTTGGTTGTACAACCGTAATATTTTGTATAGTTTAGTTGTTCCAGTTAACTATTCAGCGCTGCTAGATCGAAGGACTTAATTGCTGCGATGACTGCCAACCCTCTTAGAGGAGACGATACATGAAGAAGGAGGTGCTGTGAGCGTTAGCTCGAGTTGCCAGGCGTCCCGTATTTAAGAGAAAGTTGCTCTGTCATTTTCAAGTTACTTACCCCGTGATCTATAGTGTTGTTGGTTGAACTTTACTTACACAGTTTATTTGTAAATAATTATATCCGTTCTTGTTATTGTCGTTTACTTTATATTTATTGTATTTTATTGTGTGTGTTTTGATGGTGAAACCTTTAACACCCTTCCAATTCTCCATGGAACATTTCCCAATTAATTGGGATCGGATCGGCACATGATATGGATTTCGCCCAGTTTTACGACCGGATGCTCTTTTTGACGCCAACCCGATGTGGAGGTGTGTTTCTGTGGTAGTTGGTTGTGTGGTGTACAACGTGAAACTTGTATGTAGATGAGGAAAAGCGTATTACGACGACCCAGTCCCCAAGTCAGTAGAATTGACCATACGCAGTTAAAATTCCCGACCCGGCCAGGAATCGAACACAGGGCCCCCTGAACTGCAGGCTAGTTCGCTGACCATTCGACCAAGGAACTGACCTTTTTTAACATCCTTATTAATACAATGAATATCACAACTCAGAGAGTACTTCTGTTTCTTATGGATTCCCCTGTGGGTGGGGGCAGTAGAACATATCCACGATATCCAGTACCTGTTCTAAGAAGTGACTAAATGGGAACTCTTAGGGGGCTCTCAACTTGCAAGCGTGGGTAGACGGTGACAGGTACCTAGCTTCTCCTTACTTCTATCAGTCTCCTCACTTTCCTGACCGACTCTTTACCATACGTTTGCGAGGTCTGGGTTGTCTATTGTTTTCACGACCATTCCTTTCTTTCGCCAATAACTTCATTTTTCTAAGTGCCGTTCTCTCTTATTTATGGTCAGAGAGGATGATTTCCGAGTTGTGCTTACTCTTAAAATAATAATTGCCATCACGATTGCTACATGTCTCATATTTTAAGGGAGAGTGCCGTATTAAAGGGCAATACTCTCTCCGTGCACCTTTATGGTTCAGAAATATCGTTTCACTTCTTTTGTTACGAGCTCCCTAATCATTCCACTACCTTCATGTTCGATCTTACCTTCTGCCGACTTCGCCGGCTTGCTGCTGTCTATACTGCAACTCAACTCACCTTGCTCCGTCTGCTCACTCGGCCCACCTGCGACTGTTTGTTGACTCTACCTCCCGGCCTGTATTCTAATACGTCACCATGTTCTCGTATGTTCTTCGCTCCGCTTCTCTTGCGCTATATAAGTCGCCGCTGCCCTGTTTCAGGCAGTCAGGCATTCTGTGTTTACTCGAGCGGTGGGAGCAGAAACTGTTACGCACGGCTGGTAGGGTTGGGCAGACGGGAACATTCACTTGTTCCGCAACATTAGGAGCTTGAGGCGGAGTGTTTCGGTACAGAATGCCGGGACACGGGACACAGGACTGTAACCGCGTCCTAGAGAGAACTTCGAGACGCAACATCACATGCTCCGCTTCAGCTGGAATGTGCCTGAACCAAACGTGCTGTGTCAAGGCCGCACTAGATAGATTAGTTGGCTGTGTCTGACTCTCGATACCGGCTGTGTGCCGCCCTGTGCTGGAGTGTCAACATTTCTTCATCCAGTTATATCTTTAATTTCAAAGCGATGACCTATATTTTTCTTGGGCTTAAAAGTTTCCTTAAAGTCCAAATTAATTTTTAACGTCAATCCCCCAGATAGTGTTGAGGGAAATTTTCGAGATATTAAAGAAAGTAAATGGAAGTTGAGAGGGAAGGGATTCGAAGTGCAGAGAGCATAACAGCACGAAAGTACAACAATATATTCATCCAGTTATATTTTTAATTCCAAAGCGATGACCTATATTTTTCTTGGGCTTAAAAGTCTCCATAAAGTCCAAATTAATTTTTAACGTCAATCCCCGAGAAAGTGTTGAGGGAAATTTTCGAGATATTAAAGAAAGTAAATGGAAGTTGAGAGGGAAGGAATTCGAAGTGCAGAGAGCATAACAGCACGAAAGTACAACAATGTTTTCATCCAGTTATATTTTAATTCCAAAGCAATGACCTATATTTTTCTTGGGCTTAAAAGGTTTCTTAAAGTCCAAATTAATTTTTAACGCCAATCCCCGAGAAAGTGTTGACGGAAATTTTCGAGATATTAAAGAAAGTAAATGGAAGTTGAGAGGGAAGGAATTCGAAGTGCAGAGAGCATAACAGCACGAAAGTACAACAATGTTTTCATCCAGTTATTTTTTATATTTTTTTAATTCCTTGCCGGGCTGAGTGGCTCAGACGGTTAAGGCGCTGGCCTTCTAAACCCAACTTGGCAGGTTCGGTCCTGGCTCAGTCAGGTGGTATTTGAAGGTGCTCAAATACGACAGCCCCGTGTCGGTAGATTTACTGGCACGTAAAGGAACTCCCGCTGGACTAAATTCCGGCACCTCGGCGTCTTCGAAAACCTTAAAAAGTAGTTAGTGGGACGTAAAACAAATAACATTATTATTTTTAATTCCAAAGCGATGACCTATATTTTTCTTGGGCTTAAAAGTTTCCTTAAAATCCAAATTAATTTTTAACGTCAATCCCCGAGAAAGTGTTGAGGGAAATTTTCGAATATTAAAGAAGGTAAATGGAAGTTGAGAGGGGAGTAATTCGAAGTGCAAAGAGCATAACAGCACGAGAGTAATTAAACCGTACGAAAGACGGTAAACTTTGCATAATGTCGCATAGGAGTCCTGTTCAGGACTTTTACTAGAAGAAAACCGGACAGAGTGAAATGCAATTTATGTTCTATTTTGTCTGCAAAGGGACCTTCAACCGGCACAATGACAAGACATTTCAAACTTAAACATCCCACAGTTTTTATTTTCGTGTTCCGCTTGTATATTGTGTACATGAATAGAGCACTGACGAATGTTTCTTCAACTGTGGGAGTATACTTTTAATTGGTGAAATTAACATTGTGACATTTGTAAACAACTGTACTGCCAGTATAACCGTGACAGGTGTATTTCAGAATGAATGAAAACATTCTTATCCTAAAAATAAAATTTTTGACATGATTTTTTGGGTGAGTATTTCATTCAGAGTTCCGACTGCTTTCTCACGTGCCGTGAAGTTTTATCCTGGCACTAATTACTTACAATACAGGCCAATACATTCAACTGGTGAAAATATTCTTGAATTAGTTACTTTTAAACACCTGCACTGCCATTGTAACCGTGTTATGTGCACTTTATATTGACCGGAAAAATATTAACCTAAGAGCAGCCTTTAAACGTGATTATTGGGCGTGAATTTCAGTGTTCCGACTGTTCGTTCACGTTCCCTGCAGCTTTATGCTGGACCATGGCCATAACTACACACAGGCACACACCACACAGCACGTTCCGTACAGGCACATTCCCACTGGCGCGGAGCATGTAATGTTGCCTCTCGAAGTTCTCTCTACACTGCGCAGTTACAGTCCCGCGTCCCGTGCGCCCACTGCACAGTTCAGCTAGTAGGCGAAGGGCAGTGCATAGTGGCGCTTCTGACGGGACAGCGAGTCAGTGTCTCCGGCTCGCTTGAGAATGTTTCGGAACAATTGACACTTGGTGTTCTGGAACAGCGAAACATAACTGTGCACCGGCACAGTGCGCCGAAACAGGGACATAGTGCCCAACCCTAACGGCTGGTCCGTTGCGATTATAAAATTTTTCCATCTTCTACGTGACTTTGTGTTATCATCACTATGCTGGGTGAGCAGAGTTTTATTATGTTATTCTGACACTTTGGACTATTCTTCTCTAACATTGCCCCTCAGGCCTTAATATGTATATTTCGAACTCTGGCCCACTCAGGGCACTTCTTACTATTTATTTGATGAACTTCAAATCATCAAGAGTTATAAATCTTGCAGAAAGGACTCATAGCTTGGGCGAACATTTCAGAATTAAAGTGAAAGACTGACTGATACAGAACTTTTATAAACGACCTGAGTGCGTGTGTTAGAATATCTTTGAATTATAGCAGCCTGATTTTTACAATCTCTCACCCTTGCCATTCCTATGTTTCTTTCCTTTCTTGTCACTGTTAACATTGCTTTTCTTATTCCCTGTCTTTTCCTTTCCTGTCCCTCTAATCTTTGTTCTTTTTCATAATTTTGGTGTTTCTAAATTTGTAATAGTGGCCTTCGCGTTTCATTAACTATGAATTTTAGTGTGTAACTGTTGTGCCTATTCTTCTAAGGTGTAAAAATAACTATTTTGATCCCTCCTTAATGGTCGATAAATATATTCTATCTTCAAAGGAGTCTAGTCACGATCACATAAGCATTTCCTTATAGGGACATGTTATTTGTATTTACGTAATTGTACCTAGGTCTAGTCATGGCCTGATGAACGTTTTCCTTTTTAAAATTCTTCTTTGTATTGCCAAAGCAATATTGTGAAACTCTAGTGACGATCTTAATCAAAGGTTTTCCTTTAATGAGCTCCATAAAACTTTTCGAATTCTATTTTGTGGTTGAAAGTAAAGCTGTCACAATAATTTAGTCTTGGTATTTGTGGAAATCTCTGACTGTAAAATACTTTCTTCCGTTGGTGTTATCAATACATTTTGTAACTTGAACTTTGTTGTTTGAGCTACCTCAGCTATCCCTACTTCCCGTCTTTTCCCGCTTGTTATGTGCTTACCACGTCATACCTTCTGGAAAATAGCCCAGCAAAACCCTGCGCTAATTCTGCTGATATCTGGAGGTTTTGGTTTCTGATTTATGCTTCGCTCTTTTTTCCCTGAATGATCTGGCACTGGAGCTTGACAGTACTTTGTTTGCCACATAACGTCTTGGCTGGTGTTATCTATTGCACGCGTCTTTTGGCCCAGTGTTTTATGTTTCGGTTCTACGCACTGACAGATTTATATTGCTTGTAGCATTCGTACATCATTACCCATATTATTAGTCATCACCGACTATTCACCAAGTTTGTACTGTTTAACACACCTAATCTGTATCTACTAAATGTATCTCCCGTCTCACCACCACAAACCGATCCGTATCACTTTCTAGAATATGATACACTTTCTTCAAACTGGTGGAAAATGAATGTCCACTACATCAAAGACATCCATATACATTTTCACGTATATAATTTGCTACATCCCACTCTGTCGTATGTTTCTTGCAGATTTTCTGTAACTTTCATTTAAAGGCACTTTGACGTGGAATTTGTAAGTTATGTTTCAAGGCACATTTTGTTGGATCATATGTAGCAAGGAGACCGACGTTCTAAGATGATTTATTTGCTAGTGTTTCCACGTAACACTAAAATATTAAAAGTTTACGGCAACGCAGGAATGGGAAAGGAAGCGCCCTGCCTTTAATTAGGGTACAGCCTCAGAATTTTTTCATTGTCAAAATGGAAAAGCGTCATCAGGCTGCTGACGGTGGGATTGAAACCCACCACTTCCTAAACGCAAGCTGCGTGAGCTACACCGCGCATCAAACCCGCTCGGTTAAGCATATTATTATTATTAATTTGAATACCATATCTCCACTTCTGAGGATTAAAGAAAACTGATATATTTTGTTATGGACTTTACGCGAGCAATGAATGTTCACAATAATACTTCAGATAAGAACCAGGTTGAGTGTCTTAGTGTGGGAGAGCGCCAGGTAGTACGGCAAGTGGTAGCAAGCTCTGCCGACTAGGTGGACGTATTCTGCAGTTTTACTGTTCACCACACTGAGGGTGCTTAAGCTAGACACGAATAATTTCGGACAGAGGGACGTTGTTTATAGCAATTTCTTTTGAGCGGTGATGAGGCGGGGGCGGGGGAGGGGAATTCCTAGATAAGCACGGGAAGATTGTACTTGCTTACCTCCTAGTCGCTTATACTGAAGGAGTTGTTTCCTCTATACCAGCTCATGTTAACTGTGATTACATTAGTAACATGTGTCATCAAGTACAAGAAAATTATGAGTATAATAATTCTGTTCGTTTTTCGTCTTTCTTCTTCCTCCACAGTTTCTCCCGGATCGCAGTAAGGTCTTGGGTGAAAACTGTGTTCTGTCTGAGGACTTGGCCCTGTTGTACGACAGGACATAGCTTTTTGCGCCAAGTCTATGCGGAGGGAAATATTTTGTGTATTTCCGTCGTGGTTGGTAGGCGTAGTGACGCGCATAATAAGTCAAACACATTAATTAAATGCTGATGAACTCCAGGATCTGGCTGGAAATCGAAGCCCGGACCCTCAAAATCAAAGGTTGTGAAGATGACCATTCAGCTAAGGAGCAAAGGATTAGTTTTACGTCTTCCTGTTTATAATTTTACGGTTTTTAAAGACCCCGAAATGCTGAATATTTCATTCCGCAGATCTGAGCCATTTAGTCCGGCGTTTAGTTCTATAAATTGAAGTACGAATTTCGTATATTAATTTATCAAAGCGCCTTACCAATGCCATGTGCAAAGACTCAACAGTGTATTTTTCCTAAGGCTTGTCGGACAATGTGTGGTGATTGATGACTGTGTCGTGGCTGGGTGTCGCGTTGAGATATCTCGTCGTTAGACGACGGAGCACTGAGTCGTGTACCATCCGTCTCTTGACACAACCATCTGTCGCTCCTAAATCCGGTGTCAGTGGTCTACAGAGGGTGCTGATTTGATATTACTCTTGAAAAAAGATTTGACTCACACATGCTAAGTGCCTTAGGGAATATTTGTCTTCCCGATGCTGCCAGCCCCTACAACAGCTCACTAAGACATTCTACAGACTCGTCAATACATCAGCGATGGTTATTTGAAGACCGATACCCTGAACAATGAGGTTACCGGTGACAGGAAGGGTCAGAAGAGAACATGAGTTGACCAAGCGAGGTCTGATAGGAAAGATGAAAGCGAGGTGCTTGGCGTAAGTAATTGTAAGCAATGCCAGACCCAAGTTGGGATTCCTAGAATCCCCTTCTATTTATTTATTTATTTATTATTTATATACTCATTCAATAATTCATTTTCTTTTGTTATTTATTTATTTATTTAATTTATATATTTATGTATTTTATTTTACATGGCGGGTCTCGGGTTATGAAACCTGCTGTTTTGTCCCACCATACGTACACTTGTCTTTCAAATATGGCGACTTATTTTACTTACAATTAAACATACAACTACGTTCTCATAACTTCAGTAATCTTGTAACCAATTTATTTTGACTCAATATATACTGTAAATAGTACCTAAATTTAAAAAATATTATTTATTAATTCAATGCTTAATTGTTATATATACTTAAGTGTACGCTTTGTGCTTTTGTATATTCACCTGCATTGCTTCTTAAAGTACAATGCATCTGACATGTTCCTAATTTCAGCAGGTAGAGAATTCGAAGTGCGGCATGCGGAGACAACGTATTACTTTAGTCGCATCTTATGACAGGCAGAGGATATCGTGAATGCTTTTTACCACCCCCACCCATAGGGGGAGACCCAATTAGTGTACAACAGGCAAATATAATTAAAACTCACCCCTAGGTTGCCCAATCGGATTCGAGGTTCCCTGTCATCTGGTGAAGTATAACAGGACATCGAATTATTATTATTATTATTATTATTATTATTATTGTACCGGCTGGTACACCTATACGCCGGACATTTGAATTTTCCGCCGTTAAGTACTCTTCTACAGGAGAAACTCTGAACTTTAACATCTGTATCAACTTATAAGTTTTCTCAGAAGATGGCACTACCATAATTTTGTGATTACAAAGTCGTCAATACTGGGTGGAGTTCAACTTGTTTTGTTTTCCATTAATCAAGAAGTGTGGACATTCTCTTATAGATGTCTCTACTAAAAAAACTATGATCATTCACCCTGGTGCGAAGTGAAGGAACTTTTCTTGAAGATATTTTGTACTCATACGTTTTCCTATAACTAAATTTCGTTCTTTCGTTTGTGGGTTGGCAATATAAATCGTTCTTTCCGCCAGTTTTGAACTTAGCCAATCCAGAATTTCTGTAATTAATTTTTGACCAATCGTGTTTTTCTTCTTCAATTTTGATGTGTAACTTTTAGCCAGCCAATAAAGTTGAGTGGGTGTGTCTTAAGTATTCATGAAAGGTCTCGAATCTTCCCCGAGTGTATAAAAACTGCTGATTTTCACGGCTCCTCGCCACTCGAACAACATCTGGCCGAGTGTATGGAAGTGTAGCAGGAGGCGGGAAGCGCCTCATTCATCCGGCAGCAGCTCTTTTACAAGGTAATGGCCACTTAACATCTTTATGTCTCGCTAGCTCAGCAGTCTAAACCGCGGGCAAGGTCCAAAATCTTCACTATGTAACCTACCTGGAAACATGTAATTTGCCGTCGCTTTTGTAAAACTTCACATATCTTTAAATGTAAAACGGGTATAGAGAGTGTTTTCCCCTCTTGAGCTCCCCTTCATTTTTGGTTTGAGGTGACTACGTTTTGCAACTGTTTCATCCCTTCTGTAATGTCTTAAAGTTTTCTCATACGAGTCACCTCCAATGTTTGGGAATAGCTCCTGCTTCATCGGGCTAGTGCCTCTTAGGTTTTAAAAGATTTCATGTAGGAGTGCAAGTACTCGCCTCCATTCTACATGGTGTTGCGGGCCATTAACTTAACCTTTTTTTTCCTACCAAGGCCCATTAGGTTGGGTACAAGATACCCCTGTTTCATTGTAAGTGTGCCTTAAGGGCAGTTAATAGTAAAGTCTGGTATTGCCTTTAATAGGCTTGAAAAATAGAGAGCGGGTTAGCTCTTTCTTGCGTTTGAAAAGTGCCTCTGGGAGGCTTGAGGTTAAAAGGTGGGAGCAAGTGCTCCTTAAATGAAGGGGTTTTCTGCCCTTTGAACAAATGAGTGTCCCTTGGTAAAGTTGGGCTAGTAGCTCAAGGATTGTGTAATTGGGGCTCGAAGCCCAGAACTTGTAAAGACCCCGAAACTCGGGCGTTCGTTTGTAAAATTATACCTTGTACCTGATTAGTGGATAGTGGTCGAGTTGTTGTTATTTGTTTAAATTCTATGTGAAATTTGTTAAGTTTTTCTACTTGTGAAAATATAACCTTTTATTGAAATTTTAATTCATCTTTCGGCCTTGTAGTTAGACCCATTCCAGCCCGCACCTCTGCATTCCACGGGTAACCCCGTAATAATAATAATAATAATAATAATAATAATAATAATAATAATAATAATAATAATAATAATAATAATAATAATTAGTAGTAGTAGTAGTAGTAGTAGAAGTAGTAATAATAGTATTATAATAATCAACATCTTCAATGGATTAAATGCATAAGTGACTTCAACTTCTCTCTGTACGTCATCTATAGTTCTGTCGGCACTTTTTTAATAGGGAGCTTTTATCTTAATAACATCGCCGAAAGGTTTGCAATTACAGTAAGTGCTAGTGTCGATATGATGACCAGCGCTCGCCGTGCCGTTCAGTTATTACTAAACGTCGAGTGTGAACTAGTAGTATGATAATAGAAAGCAGATTGAACAGTGAAGCTGATGGCAATGTCCAGTTCGCAAACAGGTTAGTGGTGGATGTATTTGTGCTTTTTGTTATTCAAAATGTATTACAGATATCAGGAAAAGAATAGAATTTTCTTCTAATAACATTTGTACAGTAAAAACTATTTGTACTAACCTTGTGAAAACAGAAGAAAAGCAACATGTGAGGCTTTTAAGTACTATGGTGTACTGAGTGTTTTGCGCAGTCACCCAGAAGGATCTTCGAGGTTATCCAAAGCGTTACGAAAAGGGCGTATTCAGCATGGAGAGAATGGTATACGATGAACAATTCCCTTCCAGTTCTTACAGTTTGCATTTCTAGGTAACAAATAAGCTTGTAGTTATACGTGATAATTGTTATCGCGATCGTAGACACGGGATCTCAAATTTTACTTGGAATTTGAAACACAAGGACGTGAATTTTCATTTCAAACATCTCACATGCACTGGACGAGATTCGAACCACGGCTTCTTTGTTGGAAATCCAGTGACAATAGACTGTGCCTATAGTATAGTGCATTTAAGGTTCATTTCCTTTTATACTTTGGCACAGGAAAATAAACACAACCAACGTTGCTCTGATGGACTGCGTATCCATGTGTGGCTGAGACGCGTGACCTGTCTTAAAGAGGATAATTCATCGCAAGGGCATTGTGGGTATTGCTCACGCACCGTTGACATGCTACCAGTCCAGATGTTAATCAGAGAACGAAGAATACAGTATTAACAAAATACAGTTGCAAATAGTGTAAATTTCGCTTCCCTTGCTTATGCAATAATTTGAAGGCTGTTTCAAATTTTGCAAGTTTTCGGATATAGAAGGAATGATCAAAAAAGCCAGCTTTTCTGCTTTTAGGTAACGAAAATAGTCCTAGCAGTCCAATAAATTTGATGATGGTGAGGGGAATCAAGCTGGAACCGACTTACTTACATTAAAATATTTTACTATACTAGCATTTACTTCTGGCTTCACACGGTTGAATTCCTTACATTCATCTTCTTCTTTTTAATCTGTTTACACTCCAGGGTTGGTTTTTCCCTCGAACTCAGCGAGGGATCCCACCTCTACCGCCTCAAGGCCAGTGTCCTGGAGCGTGAGACATTGGGTCGGGGATACAACTGGGGAGAATGCCCAGTACCTCGCCCACGCGGCCTCACCTGCTATGCTGAACAGGGCCCTGGGTGGGGAATGGGAAGATTGGAAGGGATAGACAAGGAAGAGGGGAGGAAGCGACCGTGCCCTTAAGTTAGGTACCATCCCGGCATTTGCCTCGAAGAGAAGTGGGAACCACGGAAAAACACTTTGAGGATGGCTGAGATGGGAATTGAACCGGCCTCTACTCAGTTGACCTCCCGAGGCTGAGTGGACCCCGTTCCAGCCCTCGTACCACTTTTGAAATTTCGTGGCAGAGCCGGAAATCGAACCCGAGCCTCCGGGGGTGGCAGCTAATCACACTAACCACTACACCATAGAGGAGGACATTTCTAACAGTTTCATGTGAATTTCAATCAATAGCTGCTCGTGCCTCGTTTCCCGTTAGCCAAAGTCAGTGCTTTAGCGCTCCATGCGAACAGTGTGTGAAGCTAGTCAGTATGAACGTAGCTAGTGGTAGCGACAAGTATGACTGCTCCTTGAGTAGACAGCTGAGGGAAATGCGATGAAGTCCGGATCGTATGCCCCCCCCCCTCCCATCCCACACTTTGCCTTCGTCAGTACGCAATTAGGAGGGTAAAACTTCCTTCCCTCCTCGCCTCCATAGCCGAACGCAAGCGAGCTCAATCTGCTACAGAAGAACCGTGCGAGATTTTTAATCCTTTCAGACTCGTGGGGTCTATTTTTGATAAAGGCACGCCGTAGAGTAATCCTTAATTACACAAAAGATAAACAAAAATTAACAGAATTTGTTTCCAGAAATGTATGACCTACACGTTTATGTGATCTGGGTCATCACTGTTAATTTTTCTCATTTCTTCGCCTTTGTAATAAAATAATTTTACCTGCAATTACACTGTTTTAACAACCTAACTACACATATTGCTTAAGTTCAGACACACAACTCTATTTTACAGCAATTAACGTCAGTTAACATTCCTTTAAAGGCTTAGATACAGAGCTATTTCCTTTCAAAATGTCGAGGAAATTTTTACCTGGAAAAATGAAAGCAAAGCTCATACAGTCCTCAGTCATGCCATTGTTAGACTATTGTGACGTATTGTACAATGATTTAAGAACATATGTTATTAACAGGTTACAGAAGATGCATGATAACTATATAAAATTCATACTGAACCTGAAGCCTGATGGACCAATATCACCTCTCGGTTCTCAAAATTCATGGCTCAATATGAAAAGTAGAAAACTAGTGCGCACTCAATACATACTTAATAAAATTTTACAGATACTATCTCCTCCATGCTTGAGAACAAGACTTATTAAACTATCCCCCTTTCATAACCTCAACACTTGTTCTAAAAATAACACTACCCTAGCTATCCCTCAATATTCAACATCTCAATTCCTTTACCGCTTCTGCGGCAAGGCATTGTAACACATTAACTGAAGAACTACAGTACGTCAGATTACATCAGACGTGTCATTCAAGAAGCAGTATAAAACGTATTTGCTTCATTTAGGATAATAATCATATAGATTACTGTTATTTCTATTATTTTATCTCATAATTATTATTATTAATCATGTAATTATTCTTGTGACAGTTAATGGGTGTGTAAACTAGAAGTATTTAATTACTTGCCATTATTATTACTATAAATAGCAAAGCAAGCAAGCAAAGTCACCTCCGAACAGGCCATGGAGGCCCTTGGAGGAGTGGAAGGTTTTTTTTTGCTACTTGCTTTACGTCGCACCGACACAGATAGGTCTTATGGCGACGATGGGACAGGAAAGGGCTAGGAGTGGGAAGGAAGCGGCTGTGGCCTTAAAGGAGTGGAAGGTAAAGGCTTCCACCATTGTTAACCTCGGCACGTGATTGGGTAGAATGGTTAGCTCTACGCCCGGCCGCCTTTGCCCCCAGGAATTAGCTGGGTACTCATTTTTGGTGTAGGCTGAGTAAACCTCAGGGCCATATGCACCTCCGGAAGTGGAAATCTCGTTCCTTAAATTTTACGACTTCCTGACGGGGATTCGAACCCACGTCCTTCCGGGCGGACCGAACACGCCTTTACCGCCTCGGCCAGGCAGTCCCTATTACTATAAATATTGTAATTATTATTCCTATTATTATGACAGGTTAAATTAAGCTAATTGTTTATTGGTTGGTTATTTAACCGATATCTAAATGATTGCTTAGTGGCATGTAAGTGTACTATATAAGTATGTATGAATTGTACCGTAGCATTTTGTACAGTACTTAAACTTAGTGTCCGCCTCTATGGTGTAGTTGTTAGCGTGATTAGCTGCCACCCCCGGAGGCCCGGGTTCGATTCCCGGCTCTGCCACGAAATTTTTGAAAAGTGGTATGAGGGCTGGAACGAGGTCCACTCAGTCTCGGGAGGTCAACTGAGTAGAGGTGGGTTCGATTCCCACCTCAGCCATCCTGGAAGTGGTTTTCCGAGGTTTCCCACTTCTCCTCCAGGCGAATGCCGGGATGGTACCTACCATAAGGCCACGGCCGCTTCCTTCCCTCTTCCTTGCCTATCCCTTCCAATCTTCCCATCCCTCCACAAGGCCCCTGTTCAGCATAGCAGGTGAGGCCGCCTGGGCGAGGTACTGGTCATTCTCCCCAGTTGTATCCCCGACCAAGAGTCTGAAGCTCCATGACACTGCCCTTGAGGCGGTAGAGGTGGCATCCCTCGCTGTGTCCGAGGGAAAAGCCGACCTTGGAGGGTAAACAGATGATGATGATGATGACTTAAACTTAGTTAAGAGTAAGAGAAGGCATTATAACCTCAACTGCGCGAAGTAAAAGAAGAATAAATAAATAAATAAATAAATAAATAAATAAATAAATAAATAAATAAATAAATAAATAAATAAATAAATATTAAATTTTGCATCAGTTAAATAACGTGTTGCATATTGTGCTTTACATGGTAAAAATGTATTCGTTAAACTTTGAAGGAACTCTCTGGTACTGTGCGAGTAGGCCTCTCTAAGTCAGACGGCCAAGATGTTACACAAGGGCTCGATGTTGTAACACGCAGTTTCTAGAGGATATTGTTTCATGTGGTAGGAGACTTTTGATCAGATGATATTCGAGAGACAATGCTCTGTCAACGGCGGCGATACACTCTCGGTACTTGGGAGGGTCTATTGTGTTTCACGCGGATATTGTATTATCAAAATACACTTTAAGAGCCCTTGAGTTGCGAAGATGTAAAGGAATGCGCTGAAGTGTTAACTTCCCATAATCGAGACCAGCAAATGTGCGCTTACGAGATGTTGCAACAGTTTAAAAGGTGAAGATAGAAGATGAGCGGTTGTAGGGACCTTCTTGTTATTTTAAAAAGGACCGACCATTCACGTGACAAGACCAACTACTGTATGGTATGTACTGTCTTCTTCTCCTATCCATATGCCGCTTCTTCCCACACCTGTGTGGTCGCGGGTGCGAAATGGGGCGCACATTAGAATTTGCCCCTGTTTGACGGCCGGATACCCTCACTGACGCCAAGTGACGATTGGAAACGTCCCTTGTGAACATCTGTGAGCAGACGTGGGACCCATCTTTGACACAGTTTACGAAATCCAAGGTGCTGGCAATTTCTAGCAGTGTTATGCGCCCAATTCCTCTAATGATTCCATCCAAATGGTCAGCATTTGCAATGGTACTGGACGTTGCGTGCCTGCCTTCGCAATATTCGTCCGTGATGTCCGTGCGTCCGGAGTCAAATTGCTTACACCACTTTACAATACCTGGGTGAGAAATTGCTCGCTCACCGTATACAGCAGTGATTTCGTGATGGATGTCTGTGGAATTGAGCCGTTTATCCCATAGAAATCTGATCGTTGCACGCACCTCCAATTTGGAGTGAACATCCAGTTAACGCGCCATTGAGCCTAGCCCGCTCTGCACACACAACACGACGGCATACCACACCAACCTTCCTATCAAACGTGTCAGCAGTTACTGAAGCTTGCTCCGCATTGGCCGCAGTCACGGCACACAGCGTGCTATCGCTAGTGTAACTTACTTTTCGATTCGCCCTCGTATTTGATGTACTGTCAGAAAATACACCAAATTTACAGTCTGCATAGTTTCACTACTAAAATAATTTCACCAATCCCAAAATCGACACAGGCAAACGAATCCCCCATACTGCTATGTGTAATCCTTTGTTTGTAATTAGAGCAGCAACTCTATGGGTGTTTATATCAGATATTTTAAAAGGATCGTGCTGGGAACGTTTCATTGATACATACATCTGGGGCGCATCAGTGTCTGGATGAATGAATGTTATAGTTGATAATATATTACATGAGTTGATCCGTAGATTCACTGAGCCGCAAATTTTTATTTTTGTTCGTGTCTCCGTTATTCCTATGTGTGACTGGTTTTTTTTGCCCTAAAATGAAGAGAAATCAATGGTATAATGGTCCTGATTTACTTTTGTAATCAGGATATTGACTTTTTAATGCTTTTATAATTTTCTGCCGATTTTTCAACCAAGGATTGTTTCGACGACCGACAAAATTTCTCCCTAGCCTAGCGTCCCGAGGGAGTCATCATACACTAGAAAAGGCATGGTAAATTCGTCACGGAGTGAAAAGGAAATTTGTATAACCTTAGTTAAAATATAGGCTCCTTCTGTATTTTTTGTAAGCTTTCCGTGAAACAAACACTTTACGCTAACAATGTCTCAGTCACGGCTAAGTGAAAGTATTCTTATATGTTAACTTTTTAAATGAAATCGGACATGCATTGCAGGTGATCGAGAGAAATCATCAACTGACATTTAACTACAGCAGTATATATAATAATGTTATTGGATTTACGGCCCACTAACTACTTTTACGACCGAGTTCGATAGCTGCAGTCGCTTAAGTGCGGCCAGTATCCAGTAATCGGGAGATAGTGGGTTCGAGCCCCACTCTCGGCAGCCCTGAAGATGGTTTTCCGTGGTTTCCCATTTTCAAACCAGGCAAATGCTGGGGCTGTACCTTAATTAAGGCCATGGCCGCTTCCTTCCAATTCCAGTACTATCCTATCCCATCGTTGCCATAAAACCTATCTGTGTCGGTGCAACGTAAAGAAAAAAAAAAAGAAACAAAAAAAAACTAATTTTACACTTTCCGGAGAAGCTGAGACGCTGGAGTTTAATCCCACAGGGGTTATTTTACGTGCCAGTAAATCTACCGACACAAGGCTGACGTATTTGAGCACTTCTAAATACCAACGGACTGAGCCAGGATCGAACCTCCCAAGCTGGGGACAGAAGGTCAACCGTCTGAGCCACTTAGCCTGGCCTGTAAGAAAGTTATTTCTAGTATTAAAAAAATATTTTAGAAATTTTTAGACGAAGGTCTGCATGGATAAATGTAACTATCTAACACCGATAATTAAACTAAAAGACTGTATTGTAAATATGGAGAATACTTACCTACTTGGGCGAAACCTATATAATCCGGTAAAACAAAATACATCATTAGAGTGCGCCTTCGGCTCGTTATTTCGGCGAGTAATCAGAAACAGGTTTTCAGTTACATAGTGTTGCATACGATAAGAAATTTGAATATGCTGTGATCTGGTTTGCTTTAGATTTTTTTTTTGGCTAGTTGCTTTACGTCGCACCGACACAGATAGGTCTTATGGCGACGATGGGACAGGAAAGGGCTAGGAAGGAAGCGGCCGTGGCCTTAATTAAGGTACATCCCCAGCATTTGCCTGGTTTGAAAATGGGGAACCACAGAAAACCATCTTCAGGGCTGCCGACAGTGGGGTTCGAACCCACTATCTCCCGAATACTGGATACTGGCCGCACTTAAGTGACTGCAGCTATCGAGCTCGGTCTTTAGAAGAATTAAATCAGACAAATTCCTAATAAGACATTATACTGATATAACGTCGGAAATAGGCAAGTTGTTAAAATATTTGTTCGGGTTACTTCATTTTTACCAGAGGAAGGTGAAGATGGATTCGTCGAGAAATTTCCAGAGAAATTTCAACAAACAATTTCGTTTTTTGAACCACGGAACCCAGCGTCGTGGGGCCAGCACACTGCCGCCTGAGCCACGGAGGCTTGTAAATAAATAAATAAATAAATAAATAAATAAATAAATAAATAAATAAATAAATAAATAGGCTAAATTAATTAATTAATTAATTGCACGGTTAAATCACTCTAGTGCACCCGGTTGGGTAGCAGTCTTTGTGGGTGGCTTAAGAATTTGCAAGAACCGCACGTGCAATAAGTTTGTTTTCCTTATAATTGAAAGAGTTTTTCTTGCTAGTTTCTTTACGTCGCACCGATACGGATATGTCTTATGGCGACGATGGGTCAGGAAAGGGCTAGGAGTGCGAAGGAAACGGCCGTGGCCTTAATTAAGGTACAGCCCCAGCATTTGCCTGGTGTGAAAATGGGTAACCATGGAAAACCATCTTCAGGGCTGCCGACAGTGGGGTTCGGACCTATTATCTCCCGAATACTGGATTCTGGCCGCACTTAAGCGACTGCAGCTATCGAGCTCGGTAACTGAAAGAGTAACGGGAATGATTTTGAGAAATTATACCTTTACCTCTATCCAGCGATTTCGTCTGACGGTCATTTCGACACATTATGAATCACTCGTCCACACTTTCAATTTTTATATCAATTACAATTTGTTTTACGACGCACCGACACAGATAAATCTTATGGCTACCATGGGATAGGAAAGGGCTAGGAGTGGGAAGGAAGCGACCGTGTCCTTAATTAACGTCTGGTGTGAAAATGAGAAACCACGGAAAACCATCTTAAGGGCTGCCGACAGTAAGGTTCGAACCCACTATCTCCCGGATGCAAGCTCACGCTTCTCGACCCTAACCGCACAGCCAACTCGCCCGGTAATTTTTATATCAAACCACTGGGTATATGTCGGCTGTCCATTAGTTTGCCAGTGTAGAAGTTCTCTTCCCCCTTTTCCGAACTACACTTCGTAGATTGATCACCTGACTGCAGTTCACGAATTTTCAGCATAGTAGCGATATGTTCTTGTAGATTTAGAACGTCTGTAACAGTGATAGTTTGAGAATGTGTTTCATAAAATTATTACCCACTCTGCTGTGTTACGCTTCATTCACATTAATAGTCCTCACATCAGCAACTTCAGGTGTCACGGCCTATAAAATTGGAGGAAATATTGACATATTATCAATGTAATTTACAAGATGTAATCTGCAAACCTCATGTATTCAGTTAGTGAAAATGCACTGGAAACGAGTTTCTCAAAGGCATCAATATTTCTTCGGGAGGTAAATAAGAAAAACTGTTTTAGCCACTTCCGTATTTCGGATTTGTGATTTCCAAATTCTTCATTGAGTTTAGGAAAATCTTGCCCTTATGTTCAACTCTTGCCGTATTTATTTGTATTTATCGTATAGCTTTCCGTGCCAGTGGTGTCCGAGGACATGTTCTAATCGCCTGAAGCCGGTCTTCCTATTCCACACCCGCGTGTCTGGAAGTGGGGTGATGATGATGATGATGATGGTGTAACCCGGTGTCATTATATAGTCTGCTCCTGTCGAATAACACCAAGAGGTCTGCTCAGGGTTTAATGCCCTCATCCGCCGGAGAAATCACCATCGAAAGCATCGTATGCTCTCACAGCATACGAGCACTATGGAGAGATTTGGAGTAAAATCCAGGCTCATATGATTATAAACTGTATATCACCACCTCTCCTACTCTGCCTGTTAGCATTCTAATGGTGATTTATTTTTCATCAGCGGGACTCGAAGTGGCTAACCATGGTGTCACATCACACAGACGTAAAACCATAACGATCATGACAACTCTGGCCTTGACAGATACCGACTGACTAGATCTGGCTCAATCGGGAAAGTAGACACAAAGTGTTACAGGAAGTGAGACGAGATGGGAGTACGCTAGAGAGTTTGAAAGGTTACGTGCCAGATGCGACCGTGCCGGATGCGACCCGGCCATTATCGTGCCAATAGCGACCGAGCGGATATGCATCGTGCCGCATGCGACCCATCAATCACTTACAACTTATCTGCATTAAGGGCTGTCACCAAGTGGCAGATTGTTTATCAGTAACTAACTTGGTATTTTCTAAAATAAAGGTCTGACACCGTTGTTAGCAGGTTCGAGTGCCGTTGGTCGAAAGAAAAATATAATAATGTTGCTGGATTTACGTCCCAGTAACTACTTTTATGGCTTAAGGAGACGCCGAGGTGCCGGAGTTTAGTCCCGCAGGACTTATTTAACGTGCCAATAAATCCATCGACACAAAGCTGACGTATTTGAGCACCTTCAAATACCACCAGACTGAGCCAGTATCGAACCTGCCAAGTTGGAGTCGGAAGACCAGCATCTCAACCGTCTGAGCCGTCGAGCCACTTAGCCAGGATGAAAAAAAATTTCACCATCATAATGTAGGCGGCAGGGTAGGAAAGCTGGTGTACACAATTTGTAATCACTAGATTGCGTACCAAAAGCCTGGATTCAAATCCAAACCTCTTCACAGTGTTCAAATGAAGTGAGGGAATATGATGCTGTTGATGGTGATTCGGCCGTCGGATGGGGACGTAAAGCATTGAGCAGACCCCTTGGTATTATTCGAAAGGAGTAGGCTACGTGCCGACACCGGGTTTCATCTTTCCCTACCTCATTATCATAATCTCACATCCAGACGCGCAGGCCTCCCATGTGCGTCAGGTAGAAAGACCCGCACCAGGCAAGCCGAACACGTCCTCGGACACTCCCGGCACTAATAGGACACGATAAGTAAGTAGGCCTAAGTCGTAAATAATTTCAGAGAATTAGGATTTTTTTTTTTGCTAGTGGTATTACGTCGCACCGACACAGACAGGTCTTAAGGCGACGATGGGATAGGAAAGGGCTAGGAGTGGGAAGGAAGCGGCCGTGGCCTTAATTAAGGTACAGCCCCAGCATTTGCCTGATGTGAAAATGGGAAACCACGGAAAACCATCTTCAGGGCTGCCGACAGTGGGATTCGAATCCACTATCTCCCGGATGGAAGCTCACAGCCGCGCGCCTATAATCGCATGGCCAACTCGCCCGGTGGGAAAAGACTTAAACGCATCACCATATTTCGTGTTGTAAAACGAGTTTCCCCCAGAAGTGTTATGTAAAGTAGGGGCAGTAGCTGCTTATAAGACTTTTTAAATTACATTGCACTGCGTTTAGCTTACCTTATCTTGGGTGATGACACAACTTATCAAATGACAATTTGCTTGTCAACGCCGGTCGCATCCTGTCAACGCCGGTCGCATCCGGCACGGTTACAGATTATGCGGTCGCTAGTGGCACGGGTCGCGTGCGGCACGGTCGCATCTGGCACGCCACCGTTTGAAAACACTATGTACCGAAATGACCGTCAGGGCGATTTCCTGGAGTTGAAATGCGAAAATCATGGACGGCAATATGGAGGATAGATGAGATGCTATTCCACCTCGATAGCTAGGAGCTTACGCCCTGAGTTAACCCAGTTCGTGCAGAACGAGGATTGATGGCTACGACTTGGGGATCACAGTGTAAACCAATGGCTGGCAGAACTTCAAGAGCAGCCGAACATGTAACTAAGTTAATTTAATGTGACTATAAATCCAAGGAAAATAAATCTCCAAGACTACAGTTTTACGGGGAGCACTAACCATTAGGTCAAAGAATTTTGTTTGGAAAATCTGATTTGTATGTTTTGATAGCGATGGAATTTTACTTGCGTGCTGTCTGTGTTCGTCTTCTTGTTTCATTAATTATATAGGATATTAAAACATCTATATATATAAAATAAGAGTTTTGTCTGTACATTGCTCAGAATTAAAAAACAAACGGTATTTCTGTATCGTTCATGTCCACAGTAACAAGGAAATGCACTTTTTTTCCGTAATTTCTGTCTGTCTGTCTGTATGTATGTATGTACACGCATCAATAGAAAACGGCTGAAGAGAATTTAATGAAAATCGGTATGTAATGTCGGGTGATGAACCACTGCAATTTAGGCTACAAATTATTTTATTCACGTTGAGTGGAATGGTAGCTTAGGGGAAGGCCTGAAATGTAATTCTCAAATAAGTCATTTATGTTATTAGTGGTCGTATCGATAAATACTACATAACTAATATAACTTTAGTTATGTCGTAAGTTACTAGTAGTTATGTAAGAAGTTATTAAATTTCCAATCACTTATGTCTTATACATTGTTACCGTACCGCATATAATCAGAGATATTCATGAATTTGGATTTTTGTTACTAAGTCCATATCAGCGCCGAGTCACGAGAAAATGGGTAAACAGAATTTAGTGAAAATCGGTATGTAAAGTCTGAGAATAAGGAACTACACTCTACGATATAAATAACTTTGTAGGACACCCTAATATCACAGAGTCGAAAGAAAACTAATGTGAAGGCCAGCAATATAGAAAGCTCATAAACTTTTTCAACAATATCATTACATTGACCATTGTTTGTTGTGATGTGCTTTTTGTCTTCTGTTTCCTCTCATCGCCGATAGATAGGATTACTGCAGCGTACCGAGGTTTTTTAATTTGCTTGACGTCGCACGACACAGGTAGGTCTTATGGCGACGATGGGATAGGAAATGAATAGTGGTGTGAAGGAAGCGGCCTTGGCTTTAAGGTACAGACTGGTGTGACTGGTGTGAAAATGGGAAACCACGGAATACCATCTTCAGGGTTGCCGGCAGTGGGGTTCGAATCCACTATCTCCCGGATGCAAGCTCACAGCTGCGCGCCTCTAACCACACGGGCAACTCGCCTGGTCGTACCGACTGTAACAGCCTGCCTGTATATTGGCGGGAAGTAGCTGGGGAGTAAGATAACTTTCTTCTTTAACATGCCATTCCTCTGGTTCATACATTTTCTGATATATCTGGTACGTAACACACTGGTTCATCATAGTATTCGAGCTATTCAATCCCTACTCTGAGGCACTGATTGGAATGAGTAGTGTGCATATTTAACGGGATAATGACAGATTCGAATTCCAGTCAATGCATGTGGCTGCGACCTGGTTATTCCAGCTCTGGAACTTTGGACTGTTGGATCGGCACCGTAGTACTGTTCGTTGAAAGTGAGAAAGTGTGCGGTTTTTCATTTGATCGAGTATTTTACATGATGACATTGCTTTCAATCGCTACATTCCTACTGACGTTTTTGTAATGACCTATGTTGAATTCAGTTAGGAAAACTGTTGTATGTCCGGCGCTCTCTTCTCGCTCAGCCAGCCAGCTGCACGCGCGCCTGTGTATCATTCTGCTAGCTTCGACGCGCAGCCCTCAGTGCGCGTGCCTGACCATCGAGTGTACTATAAATAGGAGCTCCCTGCCTGCTTACTGGCCCACTTGCCCCGGTGTCCAGCTCCAGAATACACCCTACGTCGAGCACGGAGGCTACTCCTCTTGAAAATGTGCTTCGACCAGGTGGACTGAATTTCTGGCAGTACGAGGTTTCACCTCTGGTCACCGCTCCCTTACCTGTTTCCACTGCCTAAGTTCCGTAATTCTTTTACAAGCCATTTTCATTCCCTATCTTATGCAAGCTCCCTTAGTTTCGCTAGGTGGAATTTCTTCAATCAATTGAACTTGCTTTTTAGGAATTCAGGCACTTCCACAAACAAGGACTCTCATGAATATTTATGTTAGTGTGCCAGATAGTTCTCGACTATCAACGTGTCAATTCACAAAGACTATCTTTTCAAGATAGAAGTGTATATAAAGACTGCAAACCTGTACATATTGTATAAAGACAGACATTTCTCAAGATTCAATATTACTTTTTGCTTCAAAATAAATTGCAGTTATTTGTGTAAATATCATAAAGTGAAGCAATAAAAGTTGTGTTCTGTAAACTTCAACCTTGGTTACAACACAACTCTATGGCGACGAGGTAAAAAAGCAACGAACTACACTTCATCAGCCCCAGTCGTCAACTCTATAGCGACGAGGTACACACGAAACCAACACTGCAATTCAACGGGCCCACTTGTCAACTCTACGGCAACGTGCTAAACTACAACGACACTCCAACCAGTTCTGACACACAGCTTACCTTACTCTTTCTTGCACGCATCTCGCAATGGCTACTGCGGAACAACTCGCTACGGTCTTCCAAGCCTTACAGCAGCAACAACAACAGTTTATGCAACAACAACAGGCAGCATTAATTCAGGCTATTCAAGCTATTTCTGTATCTACACAGCCATCAGCTATTCCTCCGTTCTCTGCTTTTGATCCGGCTAAGGAAGAATGGTCAGTTTATTTAGCCCGCTTGCAACAGCATTTCATCTGCCATTCTGTCACAGACGATCAGCGCCGCCGCGCACTATTTCTTAGTTCGGTTGGCAATGCTACGTGTGAATTACTACGTAAATTAAGTCCAGAAGAACACTTATCTGAGGTACCCTTCACGCAGCTCTTAGCCCGTCTCACGGAACACTATGCCAAAGCTCCTCACATAGTGGCTGCTCGCTATAAATTTTTTCAGAGCAGAAAGCAACCCCATCAGACACATACTGAATGGATAACTGAATTGCGTGGTCTAGCTAAACCCTGCCAGTTCATCTGCTCCAAGGACGGTTGTGGTTCATCCTACACTGATTCTCTCATTCGGGACATGATAATTTTACATACTCCTGAAGACAAAATACGTTTTGACGCTGTCAAGCACAGTCACCCTTCATTAGAAGACGTCCAGCGTATTGCTACGGTTTATGAGCTGACTACCAAGACTGCCGCAGCCATAGCTTCTCCACACGAAGTTGCACAAGTCTCGCCTCAGGCCCGCAAGTCCTCTGCTACAGTGAACCGTACGGATAAGGCGCTCTCCACCAAGCATTCTCGCCAGGTTCCCTCTCGTAATGCTACACGGAAGCCCAATTCTAAAAGCACCTCGAAACTCCTGCCTTCCTGCCGAGGTTGTTTCAAGCATCATGAACGTCGTGACTGTCGTTTTTTCAAAGCTACTTGTGAACGATGTAATAAACTTGGACACATTAAGACTGTCTGTCAAAGTTCGCCCCGCCCTGCTAAGACTACTGCAGCGCGCCGGAAGCATATACAGCCCCGCCAAGACATGGAAGTTGATCAGATCAATCTTATTCTTCCCACAAAGGATTCTCACAAAATCATCATTCCTCTCTCATTCTCTGATCGATCTGTCGATTTTCAATTAGACACTGGATCACCTGTCTCTATTATTAACCTGACTACCTACCACAACTTAGGTTCACCTTCATGCTCTCCAGCTGACATCCAGCTCGTGACATTTAACAAGAAGAAAATTGACATCAAAGGTCAAATCAAGCTTCAGGCTAGTTATAAAGGAATTCAGAAGGCCATTCCTCTTCTCGTAGTTAACAACTACACTGCATCAAACATTATGGGCATGGATCTATTTAACTTATTTGGTTTCCAGATACATGACAACATTAACGTCGTATCTACATTGCATCCTACTTCTGACGTTACCGCTCTCCTAGCACAGTTTCCTGAAGTCTTCGACTCTCAGCTCGGAACAGCAAAAGACTATACAGCTCACATACAGCTGAAATCCGGAGCTAAGCCTCGCTTCCTCAAAGCAACGTCCAGTACCCCTAGCACTTCAAGACCAGGTCACGAAAGAATTAGAAAGATGGATACAAACTGGAATTGCAGTACCAGTTACTTCTAGTCAATGGGCTACTCCACTCGTGATAATCAAGAAACCTGATGGTAATGTTCGACTTTGTGGCGATTTTCGATCTACAGTCAACGCACAACTCGACACCGATATCTTTCCTATTCCACGTCCAGAAGACTTATTTCGTCGTCTCTCTGGTGGACAATTCTTCTCTCGAGTTGATCTTAAAGAAGCATATCTCCAGCTACTTTTAGACGAAGAATCTAAGAAATTTCTCACACTCAACACTCCTCTCGGACTGCTCCAGCTCCAGCGGCTCCCATTCGGTGTTTCATCCTCAGCGGCTATTTTTCAGCGCTATTTGGCTCAACTCACCGCCTCCATTCCCGGTTGTGCTAACTACCTGGATGATATTATTGTTACTGGAAAAGATCATCAGGAACATCTAACCAATCTCCGCCTTCTTCTTCAGAAATTGAAAGACAATGGACTACGAGCGAATCTCGCTAAATGTACCTTCTTTCAGCCTCAAGTTCACTACCTCGGACATATACTTGATAAGAATGGAATTCGTCCTAGTATGCAGAATGTCTCCGCGATAGTAAACATGCCAGCACCTCAGAACCTCAAGCAGCTTCAGTCCTTCATAGGCAAAGCGAACTATTATAATAAGTTCATTCCACGCTTCGCTACAGTGGCAGCTCCATTAAACGCTCTACGTAAAAAAGGTGTTAAGTTTCAGTGGACTCCGCAATGCCAACAGGCATGGAAAACAATCAACAACGCCTTAATTCAAGCTATACAACTCACTCATTTTCAGCCCGACAGGATCATCACGCTAGCTACTGACGCTTCAGACTATGGTGTCGGTGCAGTTCTCTCTCAGAAGGATCGTCATGGACAAGAACGCCCCATCGCCTTCGCTTCGAAAACACTTAATGACCATCAACGTCGATACTCACAGATAGAGAAAGAAGCTTTAGCCATCATCTTTGGTATTCGCCGTTTCAATGAATATCTCTATGGCAACCATTTCCTGATCATTACCGATCATAAGCCTCTCGTACACTTATTCCATCCTGGTAATAAGATCCCAGAGAATTCCCTCAGAAAGCTTCAAAGATGGTCCATGTTCCTTTCTGATTATTCCTATCAGATTGTATATCGAGCCACATCCCAGCATTGTAATGCTGATGCCCTCTCCCGCTTACCCGTTGGTCCTGATACTGCCTTCGATTCTCAAGAATCTGAATGTCTTCAGTTGGACATAGAACTTGAAGATACTGTATCCAGTTTTCCTATTGATGCTACCTGCATAGCTAAAGCTACGGATAAGGACAGTACACTTGCTACTGTACGTACTTACATCCGCAACGGTTGGCCTCTTCAGAGCACACTTCCTGCCCACCTGGCACCTTATCATCGTATGCAGCATCGTCTCACGACTCGTGCCGGAGTTGTACTACTAGAAGCAGGCACCATCTTCCGAGTGGTTATCCCACTTAGCCTACAGAAACACGTTCTCGAGTTATTACACCAAAGCCATTGGGGTATCTCCAGAACAAAGCAACTCGCCCGTCAACACTGCTACTGGCCCGGTATTGATGCCGCCATCGAAAAGCTAATACGTCATTGTGAGAAATGTCAAACGAATCAGAACGCCCCGTCTTCTGATCTTGCTTCATGGCCTCCTGCTACTACTCCATGGGAACGAGTTCACATCGATTTCGCAAGTCCTTTCCTCAATTCCATGTGGTTAATAGTCATCGATTCACTGTCAAACTTTCCATATGTAGTGGATATGCATTCGACTACTACAACCGAATCTACCATTCGTGCTCTCCAGAAAATCTTTACTACAGAAGGTTTACCGCAAGTACTCATTTCGGACAACGGACCTCAATTTACAGCTACTGCTTTTCAGAACTTTTGTACACATAATGGCATTCGTCATATCCTAGCACCACCTTTTCACCCTCAATCTAATGGTGAAGCTGAACGCTTCGTACAGACATTTAAACGAAGTATGAAGAAAGCTGTCTCTTCAGGCTTAACTAAAGACCAAGCCTTGCTCCAACTCTTAAACAACTACAGAACTCTACCTGGCGCTGATAATGTCACTCCTGCACAGAAGCTCCATGGACGACCTCACAGAACTTTACTTTCTCTGTTACAGCCTCTTCCGGCCCAGCATAAGACCTCACCAACGAAGTTCTCCCTCAACGACAAGGTCTACACCAGGACATTCAAATCCAACCCACTCTGGATACCTGGAGTCATCTGCAGATCTTTGGGTCATCGTCTCTACGAGATACAGACTCCGGAGAAACGTATCTGCCGCCATCAAGATCAGATACGTCTGCGCTACCGCCCCTGTCCAGCTATTGATGCTATTGCTAAACCTGATAAATCTATTGCTGAACGCGCTTTAGATCATTTAATAACAATGGGTTCCTTTCAGGACGAGACAGCGCCACTCCGCCCAGTTCCAGCTCCGGACAATACAACAGAGTTATCAGCAGCTCCGCCCCAGCATCGCAGTCGCCGCCAGCGCCGCCGCCGTTTCACGCCGTACCGGCGCATTTAGGAGGGGAGGGTGTTGTATGTCCGGCGCTCTCTTCTCGCTCAGCCAGCCAGCTGCACGCGCGCCTGTGTATCATTCTGCTAGCTTCGACGCGCAGCCCTCAGTGCGCGTGCCTGACCATCGAGTGTACTATAAATAGGAGCTCCCTGCCTGCTTACTGGCCCACTTGCCCCGGTGTCCAGCTCCAGAATACACCCTACGTCGAGCACGGAGGCTACTCCTCTTGAAAATGTGCTTCGACCAGGTGGACTGAATTTCTGGCAGTACGAGGTTTCACCTCTGGTCACCGCTCCCTTACCTGTTTCCACTGCCTAAGTTCCGTAATTCTTTTACAAGCCATTTTCATTCCCTATCTTATGCAAGCTCCCTTAGTTTCGCTAGGTGGAATTTCTTCAATCAATTGAACTTGCTTTTTAGGAATTCAGGCACTTCCACAAACAAGGACTCTCATGAATATTTATGTTAGTGTGCCAGATAGTTCTCGACTATCAACGTGTCAATTCACAAAGACTATCTTTTCAAGATAGAAGTGTATATAAAGACTGCAAACCTGTACATATTGTATAAAGACAGACATTTCTCAAGATTCAATATTACTTTTTGCTTCAAAATAAATTGCAGTTATTTGTGTAAATATCATAAAGTGAAGCAATAAAAGTTGTGTTCTGTAAACTTCAACCTTGGTTACAACAAAAACCACCAAGTCAGTCTTTCTGAGAATCCCGTAGCGAAGCACGGGTACATCAGCTAGTCATAGATATAAGAAAGGAATGTATGAAGTGGGAGCAATGGAACTGATTCATGGAAATCCTTGAATATTCACTCCAATTCAAACACCCTACGATGATCTGGGAGGTAATGTAAAACACTGCCGTGAAATGTATGATATTTTAACAAACGTTTAGTATTCAGAATTTTAGAATTATTGCTTAATGAGAGGGAATCGCTCATGTCATAACATAACTGCGTTGATTACTTAAAAACTTAAATTTTAAATTTTAACTTTTCATGGTTTGATTGTTCTAAAACCCATACTTTAAATAAATAAATAAATAAATAAATAAATAAATAAATAAATAAATAAATAAATAAAAATAACTGGGTTGCAGAAAATGTTGTTAGTATATAGTCATATAATAATAATAATAATAATAATAATAATAATAATAATAATAATAATAATTTGACATCCCACTAACGACTTTTACGGTTTTTCGGAGACGCGAAAATGCCGACATTTTGTCTCGTAGGACTTGCTGTAGGTAACAGCAAATCTACCTGCACAAGGCTGGCGTATTTCAGGGCATGAAGTCTGAGTGATATTTTCACTGGATTTACACTAACGTGGCCGTGATTCGAATTCCAGTCAATGCATGTTGGTTTTTTGAAATGAAAATCACATCTCTGTGATTCGGATTTCACGTAAAACTGTTCGTTCAGTTATCACGATCACGATATCATCTGTCATGAAGTAAATCTACAAGCTTAATTACACGCTGTCGTATTTGACCGAACTATTGAGATTTCATCGTAATGGCAGGCCCCCTTGCCTACTGCCAGTCACAATCGAGTTGGAGAGTTTTCATTATAATGACAGACACTCACTTTCCACATGCCTTTTTATATTCTCAGAAACACTGTCTCTGTAGTTTTTCGAATGTCTTAAAGGTTCTGTATATGGACAAAAACCAACATGACAGCAAATCAACCCAAAAAATAGTTTTTTTAATACGTATCTAAGTATAAATTCAAATGAAAATAAATCATTATTAATATTAATGTTTTATTATTGGAACATGTACTATGGTATAACTACCCTGCGTATATACAGAGTGAAGCGTAATTCGCGCACTCGGGCGTCGCAGCGCGACTCCTCACACGCCAGCAATAAAAAAATGTATCTTACAAAATTTCGTTTTGCGAGTATATCCGGTAGAAAACGGACGTTAAAGAGTAGCAATCTGGCAACACTGTAACCATATGTAGGGTAACTACCGCTGTCAGCACATTCTCGTCGTGCTGTACAGTTGGTGCCGTGGGTGGAGTTTTTGGTTGGCATGCAGGAGGTCGATGGTTCGATCCTGGGTTGAGGCGCACTTTTTATTTGCTAATTTCCATCTGACATTACCCACTGTGATACAGTAAGATACCGTTTCTGAGGTCACATGTATCCTACATTTACAACATAATAATTATAATAATACATAGAAATACGTACTAAACAGCATGCGGTTACCAGATGCAACACGCAATGTTGAAAGGCAGAATTATTGGGACCATGGTGATAACACATACAAATTGTAACCGAGTTTGGACATTATTCGCAGAGCACGTTGCTAGGCCTACTGGTAACTTAAGGCCCTAACGAAATGTAATGGACCTGAACGAGGCAAGAATAATAGTGGTCACTAATCTATGGGACCATTGGAGGAGGGTACAAAGAAAACAGTTTTCACATCTAGTAGATGAAGTGGTGCGAATAAATTCACGCCCACGACGTGGAAAGGGCGCCTTTCAAAGCTGACCAATGAAAACGATTGTTCGTCCATTTCTAGGGTCGTAGTATGTAAGTGCAAATGGTTTCTAGAGGACCCACTGCAATCGCTGTTGACGATTAAGATGCCAGATACCATACCACCTGGACTATATTTACGAAATAAAAAACATACTCCTCAACCCAGGATCGACCACTCGACCTCCTGCATGCTAACCCAAAACTCTATCCATTGCACCAACTGTACAACACGAGTAACGTCTTCTGACAGAGGTAGTTACGCTACATGTGGTTACAATGTTGCCAGATTGCTAATCTTCAACGTCGTTTTTCTGCCGGATATACTCGCAAGATGAAATTTTGTAAGAGACATTTTTTTATTGCTGGCATGTGAGGAGTCGCGCTGCGACGCCCGAGTGCGCGAATTACGCTTCACCCTGTATATCGTATAAAGCAGTATGTTAGCAAGATATTCGCTAAAGACATATCGCTGACAACTTGAAGAACATTAAGAATAAGGGGGTTGTGTCTGACCGAGAGGTCAGTGTAGTATCATGCAGTGAATTTCCAAGCCGTGATAGCTGACCGACTGTGTTTCTGTTATTGTTCTGTCATTTGTTTAATCTCTTCAAGTTTCTGGATAATCAAGGGCATTTAAAAGAAGATAGATTCACACGTGATGCTAGTGCACGGTCCTCAAAGTGAAGTGGAGTCTGTTGTATGTGGTTTGTATTTGGTTACTGCAAATAGTTAAAAAAACTGTAAGAGCATGAGAGCTTGAGTGAACGCATCTTTCGCCATTTTCCGGCATATTTTATTGGTTCAAAGTTAGTACATCACATTCCAATCCTCATATCTATACGACAAAACACAGAGCAGCATTTTTTCTTGGGAAACTATTAGTTACGAAGACAATTCATATACACTTTTTTTTCCCTGGCAAATCGAATTTTAAGTACAGCTGTTCTTCTCCATTGTTTAACAGGACTAACCGTTCAGGCAGCTCATTCACTTTCAAAAGTTCCCAGGCGTACGTTTTTCTATGACTTACTTCACATTTTCTTTCGCTACATGACGCGCTTAAGAGATAGTGTGATAATAAAATAGATAAAGACATCTTCGTCTGAGATACTGTTAGAATTACGAAGGAGAAGCTTAACAACTTTTTCTGTGAAGTTGAATTTTAAGTACACTCTCTGGTATTCCCCTTTAAGGGTCCCAAGCGTACACTTTCCTATGACTTGCTTCATCTTTTATTTCCGTGCACCGTCCGTCAAGCAGCTTTTACGTGGAAGAAACCAAGACAAAGATACCAAGGATAAAGCATGCGCCAAAACAGAGCATAATAATTTTTCTCGAAAACTATTAAAGTGGTGAAGAAAATTTCATATAATTGTTTTCCTGGGAAAATTAGTTCGATAGGCAGCGTATCATATTTTTAAGGGCCTTAAGCGTACATTTTTCTCTGATATCCTGGACATGTTTATCGCTACATTGCCCACTTAAATGTTAGCGAGATGGTAAGTAGTCTATGTGTCTTGCCCAGTCTGAGCTCACCGAGTAATTGGCTGCGCGATTTCGGTCACGTAGCTATCAACTTGTATTGGGGAAACAGTGGGGTCGGACTCCATTGTCGGAACCCCTGAAGATGGTTCTACGTGGTTTCCAATTTTCGCACCAGGCAAATGCTGCGGCTGTACGTTAATGAAGGTCACAGTCACAGTTGCTTCCTTCTCACTCCTAGCCCTTTACTATTCCATCATCGCAACAGGACCTACCTGTGCCGATGTGACGTAAAGCGAATTGTAAATGTTTTAATGAGTTCTATCAGTAAAGTTGTTTTACGTGAAGAAACACACAAACAGGCAAAAATACAATTTTTCCTTCAATCACTGAATCACTGTTCTCGCAGGAAACCTATGATGTTACCGGATGTTACATAACCTATGTTGCACTGAACGCTATTTTCTTCCAAATTATGAAGGAAATTTTAAAATCGGTCCAGTAGTTTCTAAGATTACCCGTTACATACAAACAAACTCGCAGTCTCTGTCTTTATATAAGAGGGTTGATTCAGAATTCACGGTGGTTTTTTTTCATCTCGGGAAACTCCAGCACAGGAAGTTCATTTGGAAATGTGCGACAAGAACTTCTTAAAGGTGACATCACATGAGGTAAGGATGCGGAAATCTCTGGTATGGTCGAAGGACAAAGATTGCATTTTGAAATCTTTCCAGCGCTGATCTCGGGACCTGCATATCCAGCTCCCGTGTGCACTGCTCCAACACCAAGCGATATTTCTTTGCAATTTCCACCTCTATCTCGTACTTATCTAGGCATTCTGTTATACCTGCCATGTCAGCTCTCAGGCTATCTTTCAACTCCTGAATGTCCTTATTCTGTTCCATGATTATCTCCCTCGTTGTGTCTGCTTGGTTGACCACTTTTACCACCTCTTTAAATGTTTCAATATCCTCGTTGGTCCTGGATTTCGTTCCACTCCTCCAGTAACCAATAACAGCGCAATCACTATCGCTGCCCACACAATTTTAAGGTAATTTACATCACGTCTCAGTTCGCATACCAGGTGCTTTATGCGGTTTTTCCATCAGCCGATGACCGCTCGGTAGAGTTCTATGCCTATCCCCATTTCGCTTACGCAACAAGCACTCAGCACTCCTACATGCGTGTCCACATTTTGAAACCAGTGTTTATTTGTGCAATTTCTACAACAATTTATACGTGTCGTAAGCTGTTTAACATACGTGAAATTCGGTCTATGGTCCGTTGCCATCGGTGTGGAAGACAGTAAATACCATCGGCTGTATGAGATTTGTCAATGAGCGCTACTTCATGTCGATATGTTTGTTGGCAAAGCGTTTTCCACTCAACTGCTACTTCACCATGGGAGTACGATCGAATTCACACGGACTAAAATGTACTAATGCTACTCGGATTTGGTTACTACCATTACGAACCGCTATAATCATATAACTGACGTAAGGACCGTGATCACAACTAGAATGAGGCACCCATACCACATTAGCCGCAAACTTTACGAAGTTCATGTAACGTACTGTTACGTGCCAGGCCTGTGGTAGCCCCTTTCGGCACTTCCTGGAAAGAACTAGTGAATCAGCCGACTGGAGAGCTACCAGTCGGCCTGGAGGCCATGGCTCTTATTGCCGTGTATTGTTCTCGTCGGCTGGCTTGCCTGCGAGTTTCTTGGAGACTCAACGGGAAAGTTCCACCTCTAGCCACCTCGTTAAATTTCTGATTCCCATCACTCGAGCTACGAAAAGCGAGGCTAGCCGCGGACAGTCATTCAAAGTTGGGCTCCGTTGTGGAGCTATAGTCAGTGTTGGTGCTGGACTCGGGGTCAATATTGGACTCCGTGGTGAAGTCAGTGTGAGACTCAGTGTGTTGGGGTTCGGTGGCTGGGCTGAGGGCGACAGAGGTATTGGTTCTCGAACGTCTCCCACTCAGGTCTGAACTAGGAGCTGCGTTGTGGTGTCGGAGAGTCCAGTGAGTAGGTGAGCTGGAGACGACATACGGAACTCTACACTACCTGAGAGTACAGTGTAGACTGAGGAATGCGGGAAGTCAGCGAGGGAAGCCACTATGGTGAGTGTGAGGGTAAATGGACCTGTGTTAGTATTCACCGTTGTGAGTATCATCCTGCTGTTGAATACGGTTGAGTTGTTGCTGTTTGGTTGTTCACTGCGTGTTACTGTGTAAATTGTTGGACTGTCTCTGGAGTCGAACCAATGAATAGTCATCGTGTCCTGTGTAGCCTTGTGTTCAAATCCAGCGGTCTACACACAGATGTTGTACTTGGTAACTGGACATAGGGAAGTGAAAGTAAGGATCATAGCCGTCCCCAGCTATAGCAACGGGCCGGACCGCCTGCTCTGTTACACGGAACGATATTGTCTTTCAAATGATGAAGGATTACTCGTTACAGACAAACAAACTCGCAGTCTCCCTTTTTATATGAGAGGGTTGATTCAGGTCTTATGGCCACGATGGGATAGGAAAGGCTTAGGAGTTGGAAGGAAGAGGCCGTGACCTTAAGGTACAGCCCCAGCATTTTCTGGTGTGAAAATTGGGAAACCACGGAAAACCATATTCAGGGCTACCGACAGTGGGATTGGAACCCACTATCTCCCGGTTGCAAGCTCACAGCCGCGCGCCTCTAACCGCACGGCCAACTCGCCCGATCATACACAGAGTAACCTGAAGTATAGATTAAGATGTTTAGTGCCACAATCCACTTCTTTAACTTATGCAGAAAATGATATTACGTATCAGTAGTCTATAGCCTATATAATAGCATTGTCAACAGCTGAATTTACTTGTAACCTTTAGGTCATGATACACAATATCTATATTTGCATCCATTGAATCGCAGGCGGAATTCGCCGACCGTGATCAAATGACAGATGTAATCCGGATCCTCGTTTAATATCTGCACGAGTCGATCAAACACAATGGCGGACGTGTATATTCAAATCACGAGAAATTAATTGGTACACAATTTGCATTTTATTTGGACTGAAACATGCAATATGCGGTGCCCCAAACCCCTGGACACACAGCAGCTGGCCAACAACCATAGTTTCTCATTCCTTTTTTGTCACTATTTTTCCACGCATGGTTTATTGCGGTAGTGTAGCTGATGCCGTCTGCCTATCGAAAGCAATCAGTCTCATGATAGCTGACATTTTGACTACACAGCTTTAATAAACTCTGATGATTTTGATGGTTATATAATTCTCTGCATTCAGAATCATTAAGTTGCGGCAGAACATAGCCATAATGCTCATCACAATATCATCAACAAGCAGGTGCAATATCATATTAATCAAAAATCGTTGTTGGTGCTGCTTCATTCGTGTAATAATTAATCAAAAATAAACTAGAAACTACTTTGCTATTATAAATGCAATAATAATAATAATAATAATAATAATAATAATAATAATAATAATAATAATAATAATAATAATAATAATCGTTGTGTCAGTGAGCGAGTTGGCTTTGCAGTACGAGTCTTCTAGCTTTAAACTTAAATTCAGGTGATGGCGGGCTTGAACCCTACCATCTGCATCCCTTACGATGGATTTCCGTGGTTTCCCAATTTCCACACCAGGAAAATGCTGGAATTATACCGTAATTAAGGCCACGGACGCTTACCTCTCAGCCCCAACACTTTTGTTTCCCGTCGTTGTTGGCCACGTCGGAAACCTTACTGTGTGTGGGCTATGTTAAACCGTTAACAAAAAATAATAAACGTAAAGCTTCAGGTACTACTGACAGAAATTTTGATTTGACTCATTTAGGCTGTCTGCTTGTTAATTTAGACGCTCTGTTTCACTTTACGAGATCGCACTGGGTAACCTATTGCTGAATTTCAATTAATTTCATCACGTGAACACACGAATATGTCACCAGAGATCATTTATGTACATCGATATCCTACGACATTGAGTGCCAATGGATTTCTTCCTACTTAAAAAGAAACTTCTGCTGTGTTTGAATCTGCGATCTTGGAATACGAAGAACAACACTTTACGTTTGATCCATGGAAGGAGCATATTATAATATGGTAAGAAATTAAAGCAAGGCTTTACGTCGCACAGACACAGATAGGTCTTATGGTGACGATGGGATAGGAAAGGAGAAAAGGCTACGAGTTTGAAGGAAGTGGCCGAGGCCCTGATTAAGGTACGGCCCAATCATTTACCGGGTGTGAAAATGGGAAATAACGGAGAACTATCTTCATGGTTGCCGACAGTGGGGTCCGAACCCACTATCTCTCGAATGCAAGCTCACAGCTGTGCGCTCATAACCGCACGGTAAGCTCGCTTGGTATGCTATGGTAATATTAATGTTATTTGCTTTACGTTCCACTAATTACTTTTACGGTTTTCGGAGACGCCGAGGTGTCGGAATTTAGTCCCACTGGAGTTCTTTTACATGCCAGTAAATATACCGACACGAGGCTGACGTATTTAAGCACCTTCAAACACTACCGGACAGCCAGGATCGAACCTGCCAAGTAGGGGTCAGAAAGCCAGTGCCTCAACCGCCTGAGCCACTCCTCCTGGCGGTATGATATGGTAATATATGTGCAATTATTATTATTATTATTATTATTATTATTATTATTATTATTATTATTATTATTATTATTATTATTATTATTATTATTATTATTATTATTCGTTTCCTCTTTTGTGAGATTTACTAGTATTATTATACCTTCAGAGGAATAATTTCCATTATAATTTCAGTTAATTATTTCAAAATACATTAGACTACAAATGCTACCCTGTGTATTGATTTTACTGCATATGAATTCTATTTCTTTCAGTACTTCATAAATCATAATCCAGTCATGAACATTTTCTGTCCTACAGGACAACGGTCTAGATTCCTATTGCAGCCACCAAACAAACATTTTAACCATTCGTAAACCTCATGCTCGTGTTTAAAGCAGCGCTTGTTGTCTGAGGAATGTGAGCTGCCGTTCTCTTCTGGTCGTTCCTAACACGGAGGAGAGAGAGTACTTTTTATTGCCTGTTGGTTCGTGGGAGGTATTTTATCTCCCTCCCACATGGACCAGCCTTATCCGGGAACCGTTCTCGTATCCGCCACCTGGGGACGCGTCCCCTGAGGTTACCACACGCCCGTGGTACACAGCATCCCACGAGGCAGCGGAAAGAATGAGAAGCAACCACAGAAGAAACTAATTATCTCACTGAGATACACGACAGAATAAAGGAAATGTACAAAGTTTCTTACCTTTACATATCATGCCCACCTGGTGGCCATGCAGTGGTGGAAAAAATCTATGAGCATTAGACTGCGTGCCAAAAGCGATAAATAGAAAGACCTACACCAGGCGAGGCGAACATATCTTCGGACACGGCCGGTACCAAAGGCCATACGTTAAATATATCATAACATGTCATGTATCATGTATCATATGTTTCTGCTGCGAGACTTGGTGTTTACAGTGCTCTGTGTCTCCTCGTATGGGCTACAGCAATTTTTTTATGTTCGCCTCTCAGTCACATTCTTGGCTTTGACAACTTAAAATAATAATAATAAAAAATTTATTTGTTTTACATCCCACTAACTACTCTTTTACGGTTTTCGGAGACGTCGAGATGCCGGAATTTAGTCCCGCAGGAGTTCTTTTACGTGCCAGTAACTCTACCGACACGAGGCTGACGTACTTGAGCACCTTCAAATACCGCCGGACTGAGTCAGGATCGAACCTGCCAAGCTGGGGTCAGAAGGCCAGCGCCTCAACCGTCTGAGCCACTCAGCCCGGCGACAACTTAAAAGTAACAGATATGAGCGATGCTAGTAATAAAATTGCTTACGCAGCCAGTCCCTGTTATGAACCGTGTGAAAAATGTCTCTCATAGTGTTGGTTGGTACGTGCTATTAAGTGGTTTAGGCAGAGTAATATGTAATAGCAACTTCTGGCTCGGAGAGGAAAGCAACGGGAAATTGCCTCATTCCTCATTTCCCTAGTATGCCTCTTAAGTGATTCCTAAGCCATATATGACAGCTGATAGTGGAGCTTCTGATGATCAAACGAGCCTTCGGGCTGAATATTTAACATACATACGTACCGGCATATCACATCATATCGTTATTCAAAGGACATGTCCAAGTGCACTGTTAGGGGATTTTCTTTAATGACTTACCGAGTATTTGTACCGAAGGGTGGTAGAGATGCAGTCGTCGAAATAACATTCTCAGTTCTCCCGACGGTTGTCAGCAGTTCTCCGTAGTTATGTTGTCAATTTTTCAACTGAGAATACTTCACTTGCTCTGGAAGGCGTGTGCTAGGTATGCAGGTGACGTGGCCGATCCACCGAGGCTGACGTCTCTCCGTGTTAATTGTATTTGTCTGTTCCAAATGTTTGTTCGACGTTCTAACAAGAGAACCTTACGACTTTTAATTTTCATAAAACTTACTAAGAATGCGTGCATTGAGGTAAAGGTGGCATTCGTGAAAAGCTCTTTCTGTTATACATGCGAGAATCCATGCCTGTGCGGTTGCTAGAGCGGTGTTCGCTCTATATTGATATGAAGCTAAGTTCCTGCAGTACCTGGCGTCTGTTGCTTGTTTTCGTTTGTAATGTTGATCTTGTAATATCATCAACCTATATTACCTCCAGGTTGAATCGTGAATAAAGCGATATACACAGCCACAGTGTACATTTTTTTATATTATTGAATTTTTTCCCACCAGTGTAGAACTGGTAGAACTGAGAATACAGATATATAAAGATCAGATCAAAGTGTCATCAAATGAACTGAGGAGAAAGGCCAATATTCTTGTGAGTCTTGTTATCCAGATGTGTTACGTTCCACTCTTTACCTCTGTTCGTATCTCTCTTCTGCCGATCTCTGAAGCCAATCGGCAGGTGGTATAACTGTTAAAGTTATTATTTCGTCCACTCGAACTTATGAATCCCCCCGTATATTCCCCTTTTCTTCTCATCTATTTCTTGAACTTGTTGTAAATCTTTCTCATCTAATAGACAGATCTTAAAAGTGGAAACGCATATCACTCGATGTCAAAAAATTTACACAAGCAACCAATGATGATGTGAAATTCTTATGATCATAAGCCTTACGACCTACAGTTTCACGTTGAATCTGAACGCTGGAGTTCGATTATCTACTTCAAAATATATTTTTTCAGCTCAGTGAATCTTTCTCTATCATCTTCTCCACATTCATTGTGGGGTCGTGGATGAGAACTGCGTCTAACTAGTGGACGTACTCCACTTTTACACCCATATGCGCTTCCTCCTCTACTATTACGTGTTTCTGGTTAGTGCTGAGTGCTATGTATGATTGAAGACGTATATATGAAGAAAAACACCCATTTATCGACCCAGTGGTATTAAAGAGAGACATCTAAACCCACAGCCAAACCATAAATCGAACCTTGGGACTCTCTGAAGCGAAGGCCACTATGCTGATCATTTGCAGCCACGGATCCGAAACTCCAGATAACTGAAGGCTGACAAATTAAGATGTCTTGCTTTAACATATATACCGGCCACACGGTGTAAGGTTAGCGAGCCTGCCTCTAACCCGGGATGACCCAGGTTCGATTTCAGGCCAGATAAAGGACTTTTATCTCAATCTGAGGAGAAGACGAAGTCCACTCAGCCTACTTGAAGAGAATTGAGGAGCTACTTAACGGTAAACTAGCGGCTCCGGCCTAGAAATCTAAGAATAACGTCTGAGAAGGTTTGCCGGACTGGTCATAACCTGGAGGCCACTGGACATGCCACTTGGTAGGCCAAGGTCCATCAGTACTGTAGCACCATGGGGTTTTGTTTTATTTGTGCCGTTCTTTGTTTATTTGTAACATACACTGACTGACAGAGCAAATGCAACACCAAGAAGGAGTGGTCAGAACTTTATGCCAATTGCAGGGTAGACTGACGTCACTGAGGTATGCTCATGATGTGAAATGCGCCGCTGTGCTACGCACGTAGCGAACGATAAATGGGACACGGCGTTGGCGAATGGCCCACTTTGTACCGTGATTTCTCAGCCGACAGTCATTGTAGAACGTGTTGTCGTGTGCCACAGGACACGTGTATAGCTAAGAATGCCAGGCCGCCGTCAACGGAGGCATTTCCAGCAGACAGACGACTTTATGAGGGGTATGGTGATCGGGCTGAGAAGGGCAGGTTGGTCGCTTGGTCAAATCGCAGCCGATACCCATAGGGATGTGTCCACGGTGCAGCGCCTGTGGCGAAGATGGTTGGCGCAGGGACATGTGGCACGTGCGAGGGGTCCAGGCGCAGCCTGAGTGACGTCAGCACGCGAGGATCGGCGCATCCGCCGCCAAGCGGTGGCAGCCCCGCACGCCACGTCAACCGCCATTCTTCAGCATGTGCAAGACACCCTGGCTGTTCCAATATCGACCAGAACAATTTCCCGTCGATTGGTTGAAGGAAGCCTGCACTCCCGGCGTCCGCTCAGAAGACTACCATTGACTCCACAGCATAGACGTGCACGCCTGGCATGGTGCCGGGCTAGAGCGACTTGGATGAGGGAATGGCGGAACGTCGTGTTCTCCGATGAGTCACGCTTCTGTTCTGTTAGTGATAGTCACCGCAGACGAGTGTGGCGTCGGCGTGAAGAAAGGTCAAATCCGGCAGTAACTGTGGAGCGCCCTACCGCTAGACAACGCGGCATCATGGTTTGGGGCGCTATTGCGTATGATTCCACGTCACCTCTAGTGCGTATTCAAGGCACGTTAAATGCCCACCGCTACGTGCAGCATGTGCTGCGGCCGGTGGCACTCCCGTACCTTCAGGGGCTGCCCAATGCTCTGTTTCAGCAGGATAATGCCCACCCACACACTGCTCGCATCTCCCAACAGGCTCTACGAGGTGTACAGATGCTTCCGTGGCCAGCGTTATCTTCGGATCTCTCACCAATCGAACACGTGTGGGATCTCATTGGACGCCGTTTGCAAACTCTGCCCCAGCCTCGTACGGACGACCAACTGTGGCAAATGGTTGACAGAGAATGGAGAAACATCCCTCAGGACACCATCCGCACTCTTATTGACTCTGTACCTCGACGTGTTTCTGTGTGCATCGCCGCTCGCGGTGGTCCTACATCCTACTGAGTCGATGCCGTGCGCATTGTGTAACCTGCATATCGGTTTGAAATAAACATGAATTATTCGTCCGTGCCGTCTCTGTTTTTTCCCCAACTTTCATCCCTTTCGAACCACTCCTTCTTGGTGTTGCATTTGCTCTGTCAGTCAGTGTTCATAATGGATTTCAAAGGCAATTCCCAGTAACATTTATCGAATGTTTCAAGAGTTCGGGAGAGTTTTACTTCTAGAAGTGAAAAATCTTGACCAATATTTTAGGACTGTATTCCATTTCTGCCGCTACACCCTGGTTCTAATATGAAAATCCAACCCAAATTCGTCGGAAATAGAACCCAGGACAATGGATTTAGGTGGCAAGTAGCTAGACCACAGGGCAAGTGCCTCCTGCCCCACAATAATAATGCTATAGATTTATTTAATCACACATGACTGCATTAAAACTAGGAAGTCTTTTACAGTAGCCACACCGAGCTCGATAGCTGCAGTCGCTTAAGTGCGGCCAGTATCCAGTATTCGGGAGATAGTAGGTTCGAACCTCACTGTCGGCAGCCCTGAAAATGGTTTTCCGTGGTTTCCCATTTTCACACCGGGCAAATGCTGGGGCTGTACCTTAATCAAGGCCACTGTCGCTTCCTTCCCACTCCTAGCCCTTTCCTGTCCCATCGTCGCCAAAAGACCTATCTGTGTCGGTGCGACGTAAAGCAAAAAGAAGTAGCCATATTGCATTATATGGAAAGGTTGGCAATGTACGCAACAATTAACCTATGCCTTACAATGCATGATGTGTAAAAAGGGAACAAATCTCTTTTTACAAGTTAATGCCACTCATTTTTACTTTACTAATAAGTTACAATGTTCGTTTGAGTATCATATTTACATAAAATAATTGATGATGAATAAAATATGCCAAATACAAGGTGGTCCAGAGCAAATGAAAGTGTGAGTTATTTTAAATATAACATTATCAACATGTCCTGTTATTATTATTCCGATAGCGAGACGATTTCTCAAGAAGATACTTCGTGATCCACAGTCGGCAGTCGCTGACTTTAAATGTTTGAACACTTAGTCTTCTGGGGATTGGGTATGTCAGTAATGTAGCTGATGAATCGATTGTAGACAGATCACATGACAATGAAGTGGTTAGAAAGGTAAGTCGGGGTTTCATTGGTTGCAGTCTGTACGACTAGTTCTTCCGTACGTAGAACCTGGCGTTCTTACCGTTTTAACCAGCCACGCTGTCGATATTACGGAGTTGTGTGACTATCGCATCTTGCACTCAGTATAAAAAGTACTCATGCATGCTGTGCCTTCTGGAAACGAATGCTTAGTGTGCTCGAAAGTTCATATAAAACAGGGAAAGCGTATTCTAAAGCAGGTTAATATAAAAATGTAGATGAGGATTTTTCGGTTACGTCACAACCGGAGTATTGTAGAAGACACTTTATTGATTGTTCCAATTACACGAGGTATCGACAGGGGTAGAGTCATAGTCCCAGATAATTAACGGAGGGCTTGCAAATTAGAAAATAGTCACCAATTACGGCAGAGGACACGTTGTCATTATTCAATTGACTTAGTAGTTTCGAGTATCCCATAACTATATACCGTGTCTTACTACTCTTACTATTAGCCCGTGGATAACAGGCCAAAAGGTAAATCATTGAATACATTTATGTTAATAATATTATTGGCATGTAAGGAAGGTGGAAAATGGCGAAAAATCTATATATTATCAGCACAAAAATGGCACTAACAATGGATGAAATTATAATCAATGTTGGTAATGCACAGTGAAAATAAGAGAGGTGCGAGTACAGAACCTTGTAGTATTTCGACAATGATACAGGACCAACCTGAACGCTGTTCTCGGTTGAGAATTACACCATGTATTCCCTACTTGAATACGATTTAAAGCAGTTGATATAAGAAACTGAGTTGCCCTAACAGCACTTCTTTGTAAAGAGAAGATTGTGATGGACACGATCAAAACATTTGGAGTAACCAAAGAGAAATTGTTACTAATCTCTTATCCATGTCCGGCCCCGGGTTCTATTCTCGGCTGGGTCGGGGGTTTTAAATTGTAAGTGATTAATATCCCTGGCCTGGGGACTGGGTGTTTGTGTCGTTCCTTTCCTCACATTCAACACATTACACTTCCTCCATTCCAATTACACGCAGGTTCAGATCACATGGTGCAAGTAGGGGCAAAAGATCTCTATAGGTCGACGCCATAGCAAACAATGTCATCGGTTACTTTTATCAGAGCAGTTGTGGTGCTGTGATGTTTACGGACTCCGTATTGCAATCGATTTAGTACGTCATATTCAGACAAATAATTACGCACATCGAAGTTTTTCCCCTTGGACTTTTCTCTGAAAATTAAGAATGCTGATAGATATCCACCATCTGAATATGAATGGGGATATTTCGCTTTTAGTATCTGTATACATCGTGTGTTTTCCATCCAGAAGGGAGCACTAATAGCTGAAGACGTGGACGAGAACAGGCAGTATTCGTCCCAGATTGTAATTATGAGGTTCCTAGTAACTAAATAATGACTGAGTTTTTGAAATGAAACTATTTATAATATTAATTATATAGTATCTTGTCGGAATACGTTGCCAAAATGGAAAACGTTTTTCTTCTTTGCTAGTGGTTTAACGCCACAATAACACATCGAAGGTTTTCGGCGACATAAGAATGGAAAAGGGCCTGGTAGGTAGTGACTGTGGTCTTAATTAAGGTGTATGAAGGGAAACCACGGAAAACCAATTTCAGGGATGCGGACGGAGGAATTCGAACCCACCATCTGCCGAACGCAAGCTCACAGATACGCGGCCCTAAACGCATGAACAACTCGTTCATTAGAAATAGTCTCATTTCAGTAGCGGAGCGCTCTTGGATTGTTCTATTTTGGCTTCTAACAAAGAAATATTGTGCACTCTGTTGGTATTCAGCAGATAATCGTTCAGTCTTTGCGGAGAGAAAGGTAAAGAACTTATCGATTTCTTTTCTTTCCCAATTTCTAATAAGTTAATTGCCCTTCATTTAGATGAAACCGTTGCTGACTAACTAAGAAGACTGTTCATATATCTGCGTTTAGAATTTCGAGTTTATTGACTGTATTGCGAAGTTTCCGAAAATGTTCCTAGTTCACGAGGACTTTGAAATGTCTAAATGTCATCTAAGTTTATTGAGGGATTTTATGCGCAATTTTATACTCTGAAAAACAAAAACAACATGTAACTGTGGAGTTTCAGTTGTCCTGTGTATGTCCTACTCCATGTGCTCACTGCGTCACAAGCGTAACGATAATTGCGGTAGTTCAGCTACGTGACGGATGGTGTGTGGTTTTTCGCTGGACCACGACAGTATCATCTTGGAACCATACGTTCTGCACCCTTTATAAGGAATCTCAAGCATACGATAGTAAGATCTTCTCAGGCTGTACCTTACGGTCGCAGTTTCTAGTGGGTAAATATCACCTTATTGACGTAAGAAATCCATCGGTCTCGTTCTGTTTCCAGCATAGATTTTACTGTTCGATGTGTTCGGTCGATATAATTCAGGTTAACGGGAGGAATTAGATCATCGCTCTGATGACCTGGAGCAGTATCGAAGAAGAAATAACCCCCGCATCTTTGATGTACCCGTGTCCGAGGACGAATCTACAGATGCCACAGTACGTAGATGTTGCCGCAAAATTGAACGTACACTGGTAGGTTACCACTATTCTGAATGATAATCTAATACTAATCCTAGAAGAGTGTAAAAGGCGTCCGAATCTCAAGGAATGATGTTCTTAGTAAGGTGAAAGGACCTATCATTTATTTATTTATTTATTTATTTATTTAATGTATGTGTCATTACACTAACACTCACACATGTATAAAAGTATTAAAATAGTATATTATACATTACCAATATGAAATAATATGGCTCAAGCATACACACACACAAAATAAGTGCTCATATAGACAACTATCAACTAGGTATAAATATACAATAGAAACACTCGCAGTCCATCGCCATTCACTCCCACGAACGAGGAAAGAAAATGACGGCTCTGGAATCGTGGAAAAAAGGGAAATATTTATGAATATCTGAAAAGTTCACACAGTCAGATGTACAGTGCCCTCGTCAGTCGATATCTTTCAACAGGTTGTCTCGGTAATGTAGTTAATAAATCACTGTCTCTGACACTAGAGTCTGGAACCGGTCACAGTGAAAGAATTGTTATACGTAGATGAATGGGTAAGAGGAATTGGAAGGGTAGAGCCAGAGAGAGTGTTACAGTTATGAAAGGAGAGAGAGAGTGGAAGGCCTAGACCACCTTAATTTATTGCTGAGGATCAAAATTTGATCAAGGGTGGTCACAGAGCAAAGAAGAATATATAGAGCTTTTCACAAGAACAATGAAAGAAATATTATATTAATCTACGTGCTTTATCGCTACCACTCCATTCTAGCAAGCTGAGAGTCAATGGCGTTTTATCCTCTTTGTTCTTCTCTTAAGACAGCTGGGGATACCTCGGAAATATGGCTAACTCCAACAACAGGGGTAAATATTGCTTTTAACATCAAACGTCGATTCCCGTTGATCCTTCTATTGACATGACTTTTGTGATACGCTATATAATCCCTAGACGGTTTCATGCATGTGTACTTCAGCAAGAAGTTTGTTCGTCTCCTTCTCTCTCCATTGTGGAAGGGAGATTTATGGAACTGACTTGTCGAACGCTAAGAGACAAAATGTATAACCGTGGTGGAATTAAATCAACCTTCAGCTAAGCGAGACGATGTTCGGTATTCTACGTCTGATTGATTGTTATCGGATGAAAGATGAGAGCGTGTAGTGTATCTGTTATTTTAAGAGAGGGCAACCCACAGTGCCTGTTCCTTAATTTTTGAACATCAGTTCCTTCAATTTACCTATGTTGACTGCACTGCTTAGAGAATCTATACAAACAAATTTTTTTTCTGCACACATTAAATACAAAAGTCGGAAGTAGGTTCATTTCAGTTTTCTTCTGTTTGTTCGTTACATCACGGGAAAACGTTATAGAATTTCTCGAAAGTCAGTTATTGAGTTCAGATGCAGGAAATAATAATAATAATAATAATAATAATAATAATAATAATAATAATAATAATAATAATAATAATAATAATAATAATAATAATAATAATAATAATGTTTCTTCTTTTACTTCCCACTAACTACTTTGAACGGTTTTCGGAGACGCAGAGGCGTCAGAATTTGGTCCTACAGGAGTTTATTTACATGCCAGTGAATCTATCGACACGAAGCTGACGTAATTGAGCACCTTCAAATACCACCGGGGTCAGACGGCCAGCACCTCAAACGTCTGGGTGATTCAGCCCGGTAGGAAATGTCAAATTTCTCCATTAATACTTTATAAAACTTGTGCAACATATAACGTCCTATCTTGTATGATTCCCGTCCGAGGAATAATAGCGGTGTTATTCACGATTATGAAATTTACTTGCACGTAAAAGAACTTCCAGGTGAACTGGTTATGGTTATTACGAGTAAAACATTGTTAGTTTGAGACGTTCTCTGTAGTTTCTGCTGCAAGTCACTTCCGCTTGATGATATTACTTCAGAATGCTCCATGGCTAAATGTAAAACGCGATTGTTTTTTGTTCAAGGGGTCTTGGCGTCGACTTCCGGCCGAATCGGGGATTTTAACCTTAATTGTTTAATTCATATGGCTCGGAAAATGTGCGTGTCTGTGTCGTATATAAAAATTATACTTGTAGTCATCTCAAATATACGAGTTCATTTTATCATGTTAATTCACAATTAGTAGAACATTACGAGGGTGAATCAAAAAGTAATTCACACTGGCTTGCTGAGAGAGCACGCTGTTTCGTGACCGTGGCCAATGCAGAGCAAGCTACAGTAACTGATGACACGTCCGATAGAAAGGTTGGTGTGGTATCCCGTCACGTTGTGTGCAGAGCGGGCTAGGCTAAACGGCGCGTCAACTGGATGTTCACTCCAAATTGGAGGTGCGTGCAACAATCAGACTTCCATGGGCTAAACGGCTCAGTGGTACGAACATTCATAGTGAAATCACTGCTGTATATGGTGAGCGTGCAATTTCTCGCTCAGGTATTGTAGTGTAATTTAACGCTGGACCAGCCCTCAGATCCAGGTATAAATCCCAGATGTGGCCGGGAATCTAACCCGGGGCCTCTGGGTAAGAGGCAGGCATGTTACTCCTACACCATGGGGTCGGCGATATATTCTACATCAGTTCCAAATTAAGAAAACATGTGTTGAATGTCATAGTCGGTTGGAGATATTGCCTTTCGGAATAACTCCAATATAAAAGTTCTTAATTTCTGCTTATGGAAGGGAAATGATGCATGTAACAATTATTAACTAACATTTTTTCTTTTCTTTTCCAGATATTATTACCTTAGTCATGCAGATCTCTTTGAAATGACAGCAACAACTTTGGATTATTAATATATGATTTTGAAAGTATTCAATGATTTTATAATCAGGAAGTTTACCAAGAAGATTTATGAATTTTTCATCATTATAATAATAATGACTTGAAATAATTTTTTGGAAATTTCTGAACGTGAACATTTTAATTTGAACTTTATGTCCTGTAGACATTTCTGCTGACAAACTTTTTTTACATTGACAATTTATCTGTAGATTGTCATTGAATTTAATATTATGTAGGCATTTGTAAGTGGAAATTTTAACCTTGAAGGCACAATTTACACAAATGTACAGTATTATTCAATAAATGAGGAAAAACCGAGAAGAAATTAAAGAATAGATCTAATTATGCCGCTTCCTAAAATTGGGCAGTTTAAAGGCAATTTCTCTCGTGGTACATGAGTGTAGAAGTTTCAATAAACGCCTTAATTCAGGCTAATACATGTGAGTTACCTTCCACCAAGTAGAGGCTATGTTCAAGCCTCTAAGTTGCTACCCTAAATATCAGGAACTATAGCTAAGCACATAATCAGTATGTGCAGTACACGGAAGAAGTGAAAGGCTGGGAAAAAGAAGCTGGTAGTCACGTACGGCGGGTGGTCGTTCCCACAACTGTTCATTGTAGGTCTTGACACTGTATCACTTGCCTTAATGTTCAAGTTTCAGTATTTTAGTACTGCATGCTAAACTAATTTTACTAAGTTTGCGAAGACGTGTTATGAATTTCATTATGAATTGGAGAGTGTGTGCGTATATCAATTCATAAACGTTTACAGCTTTCTGGATCAATGAAAGACAGGCACATACATTCTTGCAGAGAAGTGTTCATCCACTCATGCATGCGTGAATACAATACCATCAGGGAATTCATTCATTCATGCATTCATTCATACAGTCTTTCAGTTAATTCTTATTGTCTATTGTAAGCTAAGAATAACACTGTTCAGACTCGTGACACAAATAAATAATTGCAATAACCCAAATAAATAGGGGGTAAGATACATGTTATCCTAGACTAGATAACAATGTTAACATCTAGGGCAAAAAGTAAAAACTACAATTTAGAGTTCGGGTGTAAATAGTGAGTAGGGGTAATTGTAATATTTAAGGTAGTAATAGATAAATTAATTGTAATGAAATTATTAATGTATCAACAATAATGTCAATTGCAATAAATGATTACTCTCTCCCGAGACGGGGCGTCTGGGGAGCTGGATTCCAGCGCGTGGGTGGCTGTAATCAGAGGGAATAGTGAAGATATAGCTTTGTCAACTGTGTAGAGGGCTGGACGTGTCGTTCCAGGGAGGGCGGCTCCTTTTTGCTCACCAGGGCAGGCGGAGGACGTCACGGCCGGTCAGTAAGGTAGTTATAAGGTTTGCGCTCACATGTGGATAGGTTTACCGCCCATGTGAGCGTCCTCATAGTAGATTTAGTTTATTTTTATGTTTTAAGGGTGGCGCTTGCTTGTGGCCCGGTTATCCGCCCATATGAGCGTCCACACTGCAGACTTAGTTTATTTTTATTTTGCGTCCACCTGGTAGATTATTTGATATTTTTTATCTTTTTCTCTTTGGGCCGAAAGCCTGTAATGTCCTTCAATAAATGCTATACTATACTATGATTACTCTCTCCCCAGTTCCTGGCGATCCGGAAAAAGGGGATGGGAGTGTTCTATTCTATACATTCTCACCATTGGCAGGAGCCGTATATACATCATAACGAGTGACTAAAGTGAGATCGTCTGATCCCACAGCTGAACCTTACATTACTTCCACTTACTTGTGTCTGGCAGTTTTACATTTCCATTGGTCAACCATTATTCTCTTCCTACTGCGGCGGTATCAGAGTTGCAAGATTTACGGTGTCTCTCACTTCCATTCCCTTGATAGTCCTTCCCTTTCTTTAATTTTCCAATACAATCATTCTTCTAGGATCGTATGTTTTGCATTTTTTTCTGATTATTGTTAAGTGAGGATGATTGCAGAGTTGTACTTCTTAAATCACCATCCGCAGCACTGTGGTCACTGGACTTATTAGTATATTTTAACAATTATTGTATAAAAGTGACTTGCAGTGTAGTTATGCATTACTCTGGTAATGAAGGAACTTAAAATAGCGATAAAAATTGCCACTTCTTGAAATTAGAGCGTTTAATGTCGATGTATGTCACAGTACGTGAGTTATAGCACATGAATGCCGAAGTACCAATGTACAACTCAATCTTCCTAGTTTACTTTCCACTTCTATGATCGACAAATATGAGTTTTTAATGTGTAACTCTTCTAAAAGTGTATTATATACACTCTATTCAAAATCTTCAAGTCAGTCTGAAATACCTGTCGGGGAAACAAGTTCACCGATGAACCTTATTGGAGACACGGGAGCAATTCCATAGCGCGACTCGTATGAAGAAATGCTACACTTAGAAATTAAATTCGCGAAAATTTCACGTGGAAAATACGATGAGTATTTTTAGCTAGGACATTGATGAAATAAAACATGAAATAGTAAAATATTTTTGGGTAAATTACTTTCGATCAGCCTCTGCGTACCTGTAGCTACTTTTCCGCATACCCTCCTTGGCCCACAGCCCTGATAGGCGCCGGCCTATTAAGCAAGCGCTCAGCTTAAAAGCATTCAGATTACGAGGTGACGCGTAGTCAGCTTGACGAAAGCTCTCGGCCGTTACACTTGGCTTCCTAGACCGGGGCCGCTCTGTCATATAGCACCTCAATTGTTCTCACGTAAGCTAAATGGACCTCCAACTAGCACTTAGATCCAGGTAAAAATCCACAATCTGGCCAGGAATAGAATCTGGTGACAGGCAGTCTCACTACCTCCAGATGAGGTGGACGGTGACTTTTCCGCGTAGTTTCCGTTATTATTTAAGCATTTGTTGTACCTTATGGTAAGTTTATGAAGAACATCGTCATCGATGTCTGCCACATACGGGAAAAGCCATTCATGAATCCTCAGTTTCAATTCGTTGATGGCGTGGTTATGTCTGTAGGCAAGAAACTCCTCCAGACACAGGAAGTCATGATAGACACCAGGCACAAGGTCAGAGCAGTAGGGGAAATGGAGGAGTTTTTCTGGATCCAGTTGCTCACAGTCACCAGATTCAATATATTCTCTCCCACATACTCGGGAAATAAGAAAGGGAACTCCACCAGGCAGCGGGTCACGGTATTTATTCTGAATTGTGTGGCACGATTTATTCAAGTTATGACAATATAGAGCTGCGCATATTGATGTACAGTACCTTGCAACATGAAGCTCAGCTGGGAAGCACTACGTACATTCCATTTTACGGCTGCCATTATCTTTCAAATTGAGAATATTGGACTGAGGGAAACAAACACTTCCAAAATACTGCATTGGCCTCGATTCGAAACGCAACCACCTTGTGATAAGCCAATGAAGATGCCATTTGACTTTGAAGCTCCCTTATCTGCCTGGAATTTAGTTTCATCAGTAGCGAAATGTTTCACCAATCGTTTGCTGCATGGATTCAGAAGTCGAGGATTCTAAAGTATCGACCCCTCCTTTTGCGCTCCTCGGAGAGAAACTTCGGAAGCTATCCATATCTCATTTTCCTGAATAGGGCTGAGTGAATAAGAACAACATACTGACCCGAAGTTGCTCCATCTGGTGGTATTTGACGGAATTTCCGATCATTTTCGCGAATCCAACCCCCCATGTGCATTTACCTTAATGCAAATTTTCTCGAAACCTTTTTTCCGGTACCCTACTTGACATGCATTGCATGCAAGCTTTGCGAAAGCATTCTTTCTGATTATATTACACATGTTTGCAAAATTAATAACTGGTTCAATCGAAGGCAGTTCGGGTTTAGGAAAGGTTATTCCACTGAAGCTCAACTTGTAGGATTCCAGCAAGATATAACAGATGTCTTGGATTCAGGTGATCAAATAGACTGTATCGCGATTGAGCTGTCTAAGGCATTTGATAGGGTGGATCATGAGGGACTACTGGCAAAAATGAGTGCAATTGGACTAGACAAAAGAGTGACTGAATGGGTTGCTATATTTCTAGAAATATATCTCAGTTAATTAGAGTAGGCAAAGCTTTATCTGATCCGATAATAATTAAGAGGGTAATTCCTCAAGGCAGTATTACTGGACCTTTATATTTTCTTATATATATATATATAAATTACATGAGTACAGAAGTGGAATCAGAGATAAGGCTTTTTGCGGATGATGTTATTCTGTATAGAGTAATAAATAAGTTACAAGACTGTGAGCAACTGCAAAATAATCTCGATAATATTGTGAGATGGACAGCAGGCAATGGTATGATGACGAACGGCGTTAAAAGTCAGGTTGTGAGTTTCACAAATAGGAAAAGTCCTCTCAGCTTTAATTACTGCGTTGATGGTGAAAGTTTCTTATAGGGATCACTGCAAGTACCTAGGTATTAATATCAGGAAGGACCTTTATTGGGGTAATCACATAAATGGGATTGTAAACAAAGGGTACAGATCTCTGCACATGGTTATGAGGGTATTTAGGGGTTGTAGTGAGGATGTAAAGGAGAGGGTATATAAGTCTCTGGTAAGACTCCAAATAGAGTCCAGTGTATGGGACCCACACCAGGATTACCTAATTCGAGAACTAGAAAAAATCCAAAGAAAAGCAGTTCTATTTGTTCTGGGTGATTTCCGATAAAGGAGTAGTGTTACATAAATGTTGCAAAGTTTGGGCTGGGAAGACTTTGGAGAAAAGAGGCGAGCCGCTCCACTGAGGGGCAGGTACCGTGCTGTCAATGGAGAGATGGCGTGGAATGACATTAGTAGACGAATAACTTCGAGTGGTGTCTTCAAAAATAGGAACGATCACAATATGAAGATGAAGTTGGAAATCAAGAGGACAAATTAGGACAAATATTCGTTTATAGGAAGGGGAGTTAGGGATTGGAATAACTTACCAAGAGCGATGTTTAATAAATTTCCAATTTCTTTGAATTCGTTTAATAAAAGGCTAGGAAAACAACAGACAGGGAATCTGCCACATGGGCGACTGCCCTAAATGCTGTTCAGTAGTGGTTGATTTATTAACTCGAATGTTATTTTACCCTGCCGAATGCAGTTTCCCAAAACTAAGCGCTATTCAATCATGATATTCACCAGATTTTAATAGTGGACAGCGAAATTTAAAAGTATTAATTAAGGGTGAAATTAAATCTAAATCTTAGTGACAGATAGTGAACTCCAAATCGTGTGTTATAAAAAGCAGAAAAGAAACTTGTTACTCAATGGGAACATATATTACAAAAGCATAAGCGACACAAAATGTGAAGTATATTGGAATTGAGAACATGTTAGAAGGAAGTTTACCGCGCGGGCGATAGCGAGAAACGTGGAAGAAGAGCCGGAAATTCTTGCGGCAAAGTGGGAATAGGTACAAACGGAAATAATGAAGCAGAATTTAAAGCGTGCGGCTCAAGATCAGCCTGAACTCAATCATGGACAGATAATACGGAGAGAAACAGTGGGTGATATGACAAAAATTATAAACATATGAACGAATAATAGAATGAATACATTGAATGCAAAGAAAATTACGTACTTGTTTATTTATGACGTTTCGGTTATAATATCGCTTTGCAGAGTATATTATATGCATATGACATTTTTATTAAACACAGTAACATTAAAAGAAATATATACTTTCAGTAGATTGGTTTCGTGGTATATAGTAAAGGAAGATATTTAAAGAAAAAGGCTTCAGGACGTGGAATTCGGGAAGGCACCTTTCGGCAAAATATATTTTCAGGAGATGGATTTGAGAGATTGCACGAGAATCGCTTGAAGGTGCTCGAGACTGATGTCTCGTGTCAATAGACTTTTTGCACACAAACGAACTCCTGCGTGACAAACTTGCTTGCAACACCTTGGCGTCTCCAAAAGCTATAGAAAAAGTTAGCAAGACGTAAAATTATTATTATTATTATTATTATTATTATTATTATTATTATTATTATTATTATTATTATTATTTACTGATGAACGAGCAAGCTGACCGTGTGGTTAGGGTGGCTTAGCTGTGTAACTTGTACTGATTTATAACTTAGACTTATTGCGAAGGCAGTACTTTGATGTATGGAAAAATGTACAGAGGTGCTAAGATTAATAGACTCAAAGGAGAAGACCCCAATTAAATTGCCGTAGTTCTTGTTTTTGCCCTCACTTGTATTTATAATTTATTCCATGGAACTGCCTATCTTTCAGTCAACCTTCGTGAAATACGGTATTATTCCTAATTTTTTAAATACGTATTACGCTGAGTTTAAATATTTCTGTTTGGCCTGTCGCTAATCCTAAAACATCAGTTTCAAAGAATTAGGATAGTAAATAGTACAAAGCACAACGAATTATATCAGCGCTCAAGTAAAGATTCATGCAATCCCATTTTATTTAATTACACTTAGAAGAGAAATGAAAAACCCTCAACACTGAAATTTAATATTGATAGTGGAGTCTATTGACTATATCGTCACTGATGTTATTGATGTAACTGGTATTCTACAATTTACTTTAAACAGACAACAAGTAACACACAAAAGAGCTACACTGCAGCACAGAAAGATTTTTATGGTCAGAAAAGTAATAGGTAATGCGACAGCAGAAATATTAAACAATTGCTGTTGAGTCTAATAATTTTCACACCTCTGTAACTTATGTAATTATCCAAACAATCTCATAAAGTAGTAATATATCATCTTTGAACGAATTATGAATGAAGAGCATACGTATTTGATAGATTAATGCACAGAGTGCGCTCATATGCCTTCCGAGAGACATATGGGAGTCGAGAGGTTTCAAAGGATCGTACAGGTATGGTTATGGGTATATGGAAGGCGTGAGAGAAAATTTTAAAAAGGTCATGCTTTTCAGAGATCAAATTATTCCAGTATTAGCAAAAAATTATCAAGTAATATCAACTCCTATACAATTTTTATACAAAGAGAGGTACAAAGAGTCTTACAATAGTAGTGTAAGATTCAAGCTTTAAGGCATATAGAAAAATCCCTTGTTTGGCAACCTATGTTTAAGTAGGAATATAAAAGAAAGATGAACTATAAGAATAAACTTTTCTAGACTACTTTCATACTTAAGAACCCAAATATTTAACAAGCGGAACTTTTACGAATGTATGATACAGCTCTAAAACATGATTAGTTATACAATTACTTCGCAAAATGTGTAAGATAATGTTTATAATAGAGAAAGAACGTCATTTTGATGGCCCAACCAAGACACAACACATTATAACTAAGGAAAAGTTAAAATAATCACGAAACAAGGACGGAAAGGAGGGTAACCGAGCAAACGGCTCAGTCGCTCCAGGAGAAAGAAATGTTAGCACATTTCAAAGATGTCTAGCAGTAAAAATGACAATAGATTGCGAAAATTAAAACCAAAACATTGCATGTTCAGGTCTGCTGGTTGATGAAATTCAAACACGGTCACTAACTTCTACACTGTTCAGCACTCGCACATAAAGCATTGTCTTGCCAATATTTACTTAGTGAAGACTTAAGGGAAATGCACTGGTCAGGGAGAGCGCGACACTCTCTAGATGACCCGCCCCACCGCTTCGGGATGGTGAATGAAAACTTGGAAGCAGCAAGGGAAAATTCCACCCACACTTCGCCGAGGTGAACTCCATCTAATGTGGAAATGATAAACTCTGGGAAGTCGAACGGTGCCCAAAACTTTCATGACAGCTCATTGCTGTTGGAATAATTGATCGGCTCAGGTGGACTGACGTGCATACGTGGGATTTCACCCCGGGACTTTTCATCGTGTATTGGTGGAACACTGAACTCGGGTCCGGGTTCGGCAATTCCGGTTCTGACTGTGTTTGCCCAAAGGCGACCCGGGGATCAGACTTCTAAGTGATCAGCAATCAGAGGGCCTTATAAGGCCAGGTTCGTGCGGAGTTATCTAAGTGGTGCAGACTCTTCATTAAGCTATGATTGATGGTCTCAACAACTCCGCTACCACCACCACCACCACCACCACCACCATCAACACAGCCACCGTAATCGCCAGCTCCATTTTCACTCCAAATACCGTCACACCCCAGCTCATCACACCGCAACAATGTGTCCCTCAGTGGATCCACCACCAAATTATCGCCATCTGTTAGTCCCACCTACGCCAGTAAGAGGCTCCAGACTCCAAATATAGAGACCAGTTTCACAAGCAGATTGAGACTACGAACCAGCAGCTCGACGCCTCGCCACAGATACTCATCACACTCCATTTCCAGCTAACGAAGAAATGTACTTAAATCGTGCTCCACCACCGTCCAACACCACATCAGTCATTGACTTTCCTCCTCTGTCCCAAGCCCTCCCCCCCAACACTGCATCCCTCCAACACCGTCCTCAGGGCGCGCACAGTTTCCTCCTCCGAAACCCAGCCCCCAAGTACCGCTCCTCACAAAAAACATTTCGCACCCTCCACCCTCCCGTTATCACATGAAAAGGGAAGAAAGAGCAGACAAAAGACCAACTGCAAATAGCTACATCATCAAGGTTAATGGGGAGGAGGCCGTTGCTAAATTAGTAAACATAATCGGTGCTGCACAACTAGGATCTTCTCCCCTTCCAACACCTACCACAACCCCATATCAAGACTCCGCCCTCACCCCCAGATACAGTCTCTTCAGTTGTGCAATCAGGAGAGACCACCCGGAGCTGACTGAAGACGAAATATTATACAAATATAATGCTGAGAACATCCCAGCATGAAAAGTGTTCCGTATCAGGAACGGGTCCGGGCCGACCCGAATGGTTCGCGTGCTTCTACCCACCACAGCAGATGTAGACAGGTTGTTAAAATTGGAGTATAGATCTCTAAGCAACACTATCGCGTGGAACCATCTAAAGCCCCTCCACCTCAACTGATACGATGTGAGCGATGATTTCTTTATACCCATCACAGCACCGCCCAATGCCGAACACAACAACCAGTCTGTGAGCACTGTACGCAACCCCAACCCACAAATCCATGTCCCAACACCCAAGGTCCACCTCTCTGCAAAACGTGCGGCCTAGCACACACTACGTACTTACGCCTCTGCAAAGCGCGGCCCCTCCCTCCAGAAAACCTTCTCGACATAGCGGCCCCCCTCACAACCATCATTCCCCCACCGTCCAACTCCCAGTTTGCTCCTCCATCCATAGAAGATATCGTGCGCTTTTTACCCTCTCACTCCTCAACATCTTTCCATATCACCGCACCCTCGTCCTCGCACACCTCCAAGCAACCGACAACCATGGCTTTAACCTCCATTTTCATTCAGGTTTAAACGCACATTTTCAATTCTCCTGCCAGGAAAGCCTTGTTTAATGGTTATTACAACCCAAAGAAGAAGATTCTCCCTCCCCATCTCCATGACTTTCCTAAATACTCAATCCTTTCGGACCAAACACCTTCATCTCCAGACCCTCATTCAAAAACACCCTGCACATACCGTCTTGCTAAACGAAACCATGTTCCGTCACTCCCAACCCGCCCACTTACCTGGCTTCTCCCTGCACTGATCGGATCACCAAGATGATATCGGTTGTGGGGGTGTGGCCATAGCCGTACGACTCTCTCTCCCGACACGCATTCATCTTCCCCCACGCTGCTATTTTCCTCCGAATCTCTCATTTAAACCATCTATTTTCGATCTAGAATCCTTCACATTGCAACCATCTGCACCCGACCTCATACCCCTCTCCCAACTGATTTCCTTGCTTACCTTCACAACACATTCCGACACTTCATCATCCTCGCAGATCTGAACCTACATGGTAGAACAGCCACCGAACTTAACAACTCTGACACCTTCTTACACAGCATACTGCGACCTTTCACGCATCTCTAAATTCTGGGTTCTTGTTGAAAAATTTATGCCTCGGCTGGTATCATGCGGAGACGCAAAAGATTCCACTCTAGGAACGTGAAAGTTCATTGAGTTGGATCACAGAATCGCATCGCTGGCTCTAAGTTGATTGGAATGACGTAAGAACACGATTGCTAATTAAAATCTTAATATAGACTATCATCATAACGTACCTTACGCTATCAAATGAGAACACCGAAAATATAACTTTTCATGGAAGTATTTTCCGTTTAATGACTAAAAATACTCAATGTAACAACTACAATGTTAAGAAAATAAAAAGCAACACAAATGGATGTTGGAAGTTATTGAACGTTACGTTAATTAAAAGAAAACAATATTAACTTCTGACTCGTGTCATCGAGCTCGATAGTTGCAGTCGCTTAAGTGCGGCCAGTATCCAGTAATCGGGAGATAGTGGGTTCGAGCCCCACTGTCGGCAGCCCTGAAGATGGTTTTCCGTGGTTTCCCATTTTCACACCAGGAAAATGCCGGGGCTGTACCTCAATTAAGGCTACGGTCGCTTCCTTTCAATTCCTAGGCCTTTCCTATCCCATCCTCGGCATAAGACATATCTGTGTCGGTGCGACGTAAAGCAAATAGCAAATAAAAAATGACTCTTGTCAATATTTCGTTTCAGATCATCAATGATTATCTTCAAATTAATCAGAAAAATCAAAGGAAATTCAATATCACAATTCTGAAGGCTTAAATTTTAAATAAGTCCATCATTCACCACATTCATCTTCAAACTGATGGTTAAAATCATAAGTTCTTGTTGACTTGGCACACCTATTCACTAATCTCAAATCAATATCTTAACATCCCGTTATTATGTCTGAATCATCGCTTAATTCATTGAAAATCTAGCTAACAACTTGAACGCACCGGTAACCTGAGCTTATCATTATCATTCAGGTCAGAAAATGATCAAGGAACATAGGATATCATTGCAATCCTTAAAACATTAACATTCAGCAAATAAGAAATGAAATTGATCTCTTCTGAGCTCCATCGGCATTCGCACCTAAATAATGAACATCTAAAAACATAATCATCACCAACTACAATGATTCAACGTATTCGATGACTCTGCTGCTCTGGTGTCCCCCGTGAAATCAACCTGTAAAAACATCAGCTCTAAGCGTCAACTCAATGATCTATAAGACGAAATCCAGCTAGCAAAAGAATCAATCTACTCACCTCATATAAATGAAGGTTACACATTCCATTTGTGACATGGTTCTCAACTATATCGTGTCATTAACTCATGCAGATCTTATATTATTCTCCAACATTGTGCGCAATTATCTATACTGTATTTAATTAAGATATCTTGGACGATCATCCTACAGTGTCTTCGATGTACCTCGAAATATCATCGTAAATATCGCCTTTATGCCTAAGTAACACCCTTCATTGCTACAAATCAAATTCATACGCATGACGAAATTAATCTTAACTACAATAAATATCACCAGGACCTCTACATCGCATTATTCTATTAATGCTTAATCCCATTGAAACATTCTCGACGATCCATATAACATTAATCACTCACATATTTCGACGACCTTATCACAATAAACCTCTCATCATATTACACACTAGCAAATGTACCCGTGCTTCGCTACGGTATTCTACATTGTATACGGATATCGACGTAAATACTGTGCGTGCAGCAAATGAGATTGTTTTAAAATTGCATGTCTCTTAGCCTTATCCGAGAAATAGCATGGGGAGGTCCACATATGTTGTTTCCAATGTAAAGTGAGGGTTGCGGAGTTGTGATGATAACGCCAGGCTCACTTGCCTACTGCCATTCACAATCGAGTTGGCAAGTTTACATTATAATTGCAGGCCCCAATGCCTACTGCGCGGTCACAATCGATTTGGGGAGTTTTAGTTACAATGGCAGACCCATTTCCTACTTTCAGACAGGTTACAGTTGAGGAGTTTTTATTATAATACCAGGCAACATCCCTACCACCAGTCAAAATTGAGTTGTGCAGTTATCATTATAATGACAGTCCCTTTTTACTGCTGCTAGCCAGCTTACTGCCAGTCACACGGAATTAGTGAGTTTCCATGAAAATAGCAGGCCACTATGCCTAATGCTAGTCAAATTTTAGATTGGAACATTTGTTTATAATGGCGGGCACCCTGGCCTAGAGCCAAACACAATAGAGTAGGGGACTTTCGAACAAAACTGCATGATCCCTTGCCTTCTGCAAGACAAATCGAAAAGTGAATTATTCATTAAAATGGTAGGCCTCCTTACTAATGCCAGTTACACAGGAGTTGGAGAAGGACCCCATTCCTACTGCCAGCAGTCAAAGTCGGTGTAGGGAGTACTGATAACAATAGCAGACACATCCTTTCTCGATCGCTACAAATCGACATCAATGAATATATACAGATGGACATACGAAAGTATATGAATGTCTACAATATTGCAGACCTTCATTTACAGATTAACTGCTGCTAAACGGTACGTCATATCGACAAAGGATTGTACCGTAAGGCGCAGTATTTAGCGATCTAAATGGCTGGTCCTATGATATTTTCTCGCATCTAATCTATTCATGGGTCAGATTGAATCAGAAACGTTGAATAGGTTGAAATTTGTGTAAGATTATCTTACATTGCATTACTTTTCGGATAATTATGTGACATAGCATTTGGCTCACATATGGGTACTGGGTGGGCCAATGTTCGTGTAGAGTTTGATCATACTATCTTTCCTGTAAGTGATTGAAATGATGCACATGAGAAGAAAAGGTTTAGAAATTAATTTCCATTAAGGCAGGTAGATTTCCATTAAGTTTGGTTGTGTGTATTTTGAGGGAGTGCAAAATCACGGTTTCGGTTTCGTATAAACCCCCAATTAGTTCAGGGATTTAGAAACAATATTTGCCCTAAAACCTCCCCAAAGGATAGGTGGATTCTAAATATGAAGTTTGGTGGAAATATATCCAGTAGTTTTCAAGTTAAGAAAGGCAAACAGACCAAACAAACAAACAAACAAACAAACTAACTAACTAACAGACACCAAGGAAACCTACCCTTGGACAGATGGATGCTATATATAAAATTTGGTTCAAATATCTTGTTAGTTTTCAAGTTGTAAGAAGTACGCTTTACACGCACCCGCTCTTGCGTTAAGTCCGCTGGGATTTGTACCGAAAACCGGTCCGTTAATGATATCTCCCTTACTAAATCCTGTTATCGAAATGATGCACATGAGAAAAAAAGGTTTAAAAATTAATTTTCATTAAGGCAGGTTGATTTCCATTAAGTTCGGTTGTGTATACTTTGAGGGAGTGCAAAATCACGGTTTCGGTTCCGTAAATATCCCCACTCAGTTCAGCGATTTAGAAACGATATTTACGCTAAAACCTACCCAAGGACAGGTGGATTCTAAATATGAAGTTTGGTGGAAATATATCCAGTAGTTTCCAAGTTATAGAAGGACAGACAAACAGACAAACAGACAAATAAACAGACAAACAGACACCAAAGCTAAAAATGATGCAGATGGTCATTATTACACCTGAAACGGATAACTGTACCGAAATTTCGCCAAAATAATCAATGTACAGACACACGGTCGTTACGATTTTATTTATATAGATGACGGATAAGCATGAGCACGTTGAAAAGTGCAGACTTCCACTTCGAGATTCATATCTCCTAAACGGTTTATGATATTAAGAAACGGTTTGCGCCATCAGACGCTTCATTTATAGTTCTACATGTTTGTTTCTAAACCATTTCCTCGTATCTCCCATATTAAGGGGGTAAATTGAGTTCAAATTTTGAATAGGGTGAAATTTGGGTGCATTTTTAACATTTTACATTACATTTTGCCTACTTATGTATAAGCTAGAATCATGAAATTTGGTACACATATGTCCCTTAATCGTGCCAATGTGCGCACACAACGTGATGATCCTATCATTGTTATAAGTGTGTCAAAGAATAAAATATACTTGTAAAAATCACCAAATTTACGAACAATCCAGAAATACGGCCAAATTTAACGTATAAGGGAGAGAGATACGACAAAATGTCACAGGACCAAAGTTGTAGATCACTCCGAATTGAAGCGACACTGTGCCATCCGTTTTGTGATACGACTTACCGTTTAGCCAAAAAATAGCTCAGTCATTAAAATTGCCTCCATATTTCGATATCCTTGGGGGTAAAAAGTGAAAAATTTGAACATCTTGGAATTTTCCCGTCGGTTAGGGTTCAAAAGCTATAATTTCACCAAATTTAAATTGTCTACCTCGTCTCGCAGGTTGTGCCGCCATCTTGATTTGGGGGGATGGGGGATAAAAATGAGGAAATTCCCGAAAATTTTTAAGCCCACGAAACCTATAGGTTATCGTTTTGGATATACTATACGACTGTGTTCTTATACTGAGCCCAAAATTTGAGCCCCCCCAGCGTGCCCCCTTCAGGGAATTTTGAGAATTTCCGATTTTTCTAGGGATCCTGGGGTCATCAGTTTCCCTCGTACCAAGTTTCAAATTTCTGAGATTTCTGGAAGTGCCTCATTAATTCACGTCTTTTTTCATTTTTAAATATTTATATATACATCGCTCCAGCCCGACTTGCTTTTATATATATAGATGACGGATAAGCATGAGCACGTTGGAAAGTGCAGACTTCCACTTCGAGATTCATATCTCCTAAACGGTTTATGATATTAAGAAACGGTTTGCGCCATCAGACGCCTCATTTATCGCTCTACATGCGTGTTTCTAAACCATTTCCTCGCATCTCCCATATTAAGGGGGTAAATTGAGTTCAAATTTTGAATAGGGCGAAATTTGGGTGCATTTTTAACATTTTACATTACATTTTGCCTACTTATGTGTAAGCTAGAATCACGAAATTTGATACACATATGTCCCTTAATCGTGCCAATGTGCGCACACAACGTGATGATCCTATCATTGTTATAAGTGTGTCAAAGAATAAAATATACTTGTAAAAATCACCAAATTTACGAACAATCCAGAAATACGGCCAAATTTAACGTATAAGGGAGAGAGATACGACAAAATGTCACAGGACAAAAGTTGTAGATCACTCCGAATTGAAGGGACATTGTGCCATCCGTTTTGTGATACGACTTACCGTTTAGCCAAAAAATAGCTCAGAAGGAATGTCTGCACAGTCATTAAAATTGCCTCCATATTTCGATATCCTTGGGGGTAAAAAGTGAAAAATTTGAACATCTTGGAATTTTTCCGTCGGTTAGGGTTCAAAAGCTATAATTTCACCAAATTTCAACTGTCTACCTCGTCTCGCAGGTTGTGCCGCCATCTCGATTTGGGGGGATGGGGGATAAAAATGAGGAAATTCCCGAAAATTTTTAAGCCCACGAAACCTATAGGTTATCGTTTTGGATATACTATACGACTGTGTTCTTATACTGAGCCCAAAATTTGAGCCCCCCCAGCGTGCCCCCTTCAGGGAATTTTGAGAATTTCCGATTTTTCTATTGATCCTGGGGTCATCAGTTTCCCTCGTACCAAGTTTCAAATTTCTGAGATTTCTGGAAGTGCCTCATTAATTCACGTCTTTTTTCATTTTTAAATATTTATATATACATCGCTCCAGCCCGACTTGCTTTTATATATATATAGATGACGGATAAGCATGAGCACGTTGGAAAGTGCAGACTTCCACTTCGAGATTCATATCTCCTAAACGGTTTATGATATTAAGAAACGGTTTGCGCCAACAGACGCCTCATTTATCGCTCTACATGTGTGTTTCTAAACCATTTCCTCGCATCTCCCATATTAAGGGGGTAAATTGAGTTAAAATTTTGAATAGGGCGAAATTTGGGTGCATTTTTAACGTTTTACATTACATTTTGCCTACTTATGTATAAGCTAGAATCATGAAATTTGGTACACATATGTCCCTTAATTGTGCCAATGTGCGCACACAACGTGATGATGCTATCATTGTTATAAGTGTGTCAAAGAATAAAATATACTTGTAAAAATCACCAAATTTACGAACAATCCAGAAATACGGCCAAATTTAACGTATAAGGGAGAGAGAGATACGACAAAATGTCACAGGACCAAAGTTGTAGATCACTCCGAATTGAAGCGACACTGTGCCATCCGTTTTGTGATACGACTTACCGTTTAGCCAAAAAATAGCTCAGTCATTAAAACTGCCTCCATATTTCGATATCCTTGGGGGTAAAAAGTGAAAAATTTGAACATCTTGGAATTTTCCCGTCGGTTAGGGTTCAAAAGCTATAATTTCACCAAATTTCAATTGTCTACCTCGTCTCGCAGGTTGTGCCGCCATCTTGATTTGGGGGGATGGGGGATAAAAATGAGGAAATTCCCGAAAAATTTTAAGCCCATGAAACCTATAGGTTATCGTTTTGGATATACTATACGACTGTGTTCTTATACTGAGCCCAAAATTTGAGCCCCCCAGCGTGCCCCCTTCAGGGAATTTTGAGAATTTCCGATTTTTCTAGGGATCCTGGGGTCATTAGTTTCCCTCGTACCAAGTTTCAAATTTCTGAGATTTCTGGAAGTGCCTCATTAATTCACGACTTTCTTCATTTTTAAATATTTATATATACATCGCTCCAGCCCGACTTGCTTTTATATATATAGATGACGGTTAAGCATGAGCACGTTGGAAAGTGCAGACTTCCACTTCGAGATTCATATCTCCTAAACGGTTTATGATATTAAGAAACGGTTTGCGCCATCAGACGCCTCATTTATCGCTCTACATGCGTGTTTCTAAACCATTTCCTCGCATCTCCCATATTAAGGGGGTAAATTGAGTTCAAATTTTGAATAGGGTGAAATTTGGGTGCATTTTTAACATTTTACATTATATTTTGCCTACTTATGTATAAGCAAGAATCATGAAATTTGGTACACATATGTCCCTTAATCGTGCCAATGTGCGCACACAACGTGATGATCCTATCATAGATATAAGTGTGTCAAAGAATAAAATATACTTGTAAAAATCACCAAATTTACGAACAATCCAGAAATACGGCCAAATTTAACGTATAAGGGAGAGAGATACGACAAAATGTCCCAGGACCAAAGTTGTAGATCACTCCGAGTTGAAGCGACGTTCTGCCATCCGTTTTGTGATACGACTTACCGTTTAGCCAAAAAATAGCTCAGAAGGAATGTCTGCACAGTCATTAAAATTGCCTCCATATTTCGATATCCTTGGGAGTAAAAAGTGAAAAATTTGAACATCTTGGAATTTTCCCGTCGGTTAGGGTTCAAAAGCTATAATTTCACCAAATTTCAATTGCCTACCTCGTCTCGCAGGTTGTGCCGAAATCTTGATTTGGGGGGATGGGGGATAAAAATGAATATATTCCCGAAAATTTTTAAGTCCACGAAACCTATAGGTTATCGTTTTGGATATACTATACGAAAGTGTTCTTATACTGAGCCCAAAATTTGAGCCCCCCCAGCGTGCCCCCTTCAGGGAATTTTGAGAATTTCCGATTTTTCTAGGGATCCTGGGGTCATCAGTTTCCCTCGTACCAAGTTTCAAATTTCTGAGATTTCTGGAAGTGCCTCATTAATTCACGTCTTTTTTCATTTTTAAATATTTATATATACATCGCTCCAGCCCGACTTGCTTCGCTCTACATGCGTGTTTCTAAACCATTTCCTCGCATCTCCCATATTAAGGGGGTAAATTGAGTTCAAATTTTGAATAGGGTTAAATTTGGGTGCATTTTTAACATTTTACATTACATTTTGCCTACTTATGTATAAGCAAGAATCATGAAATTTGGTACAAATATGTCCCTTAATCGTGCCAATGTGCGCACACAACGTGATGATCCTATCATTGTTATAAGTGTGTCAAAGAATAAAATATACTTGTAAAAATCACCAAATTTACGAACAATCCAGAAATACGGCCAAATTTAACGTATAAGGGAGAGAGATACGACAAAATGTCACAGGACCAAAGTTGTAGATCACTCCGAATTGAAGAGACATTTTGCCATCCGTTTTGTGATACGACTTACCGTTTAGCCAAAAAATAGCTCAGAAGGAATGTCTGCACAGTCATTAAAATTGCCTCCATATTTCGATATCCTTGGGAGTAAAAGGTGAAAAATTTGAACATCTTGGAATTTTCCCGTCGGTTAGGGTTCAAAAGCTATAATTTCACCAAATTTCAATTGCCTACCTCGTCTCGCAGGTTGTGCCGCCATCTTGATTTGGAGGGATGGGGGATAAAAATGAGGATATTCCCGAAAATTTTTAAGTCCACGAAACCTATAGGTTATCGATTTGGATATACTATACGAAAGTGTTCTAATACTGAGCCCAAAATTTGAGCCCCCCCAGCGTGCCCCCTTCAGGGAATTTTGAGAATTTCCGATTTTTCTAGGGATCCTGGGGTCACCAGTTTCCCTCGTACCAAGTTTCAAATTTCTGAGATTTCTGGAAGTGCCTCATTAATTCACGTCTTTTTTCATTTTTAAATATTTATATATACATCGCTCCAGCCCGACTTGCTTCGCTCTACATGCGTGTTTCTAAACCATTTCCTCGCATCTCCCATATTAAGGGGGTAAATTGAGTTCAAATTTTGAATAGGGTTAAATTTGGGTGCATTTTTAACATTTTACATTACATTTTGCCTACTTATGTATAAGCAAGAATCATGAAATTTGGTACAAATATGTCCCTTAATCGTGCCAATGTGCGCACACAACGTGATGATCCTATCATTGTTATAAGTGTGTCAAAGAATAAAATATACTTGTAAAAATCACCAAATTTACGAACAATCCAGAAATACGGCCAAATTTAACGTATAAGGGAGAGAGATACGACAAAATGTCACAGGACCAAAGTTGTAGATCACTCCGAATTGAAGCGACACTGTGCCATCCGTTTTGTGATACGACTTACCGTTTAGCCAAAAAATAGCTCAGTCATTAAAATTGCCTCCATATTTCGATATCCTTGGGGGTAAAAAGTGAAAAATTTGAACATCTTGGAATTTTCCCGTCGGTTAGGGTTCAAAAGCTATAATTTCACCAAATTTCAATTGTCTACCTCGTCTCGCAGGTTGAGCCGCCATCTTGATTTGGGGAGATGGGGAAAAAAAATGAGGAAATTCCCGAAAATTTTTAAGCCCACGAAACCTATAGGTTATCGTTTTGGATATACTATACGACTGTGTTCTTATACTGAGCCCAAAATTTGAGCCCCCCCAGCGTGCCCCCTTCAGGGAATTTTGAGAATTTCCGATTTTTCTAGGGATCCTGGGGTCACCAGTTTCCCTCGTACCAAGTTTCAAATTTCTGAGATTTCTGGAAGTGCCTCATTAATTCACGTCTTTTTTCATTTTTAAATATTTATATATACATCGCTCCAGCCCGACTTGCTTTTATATATATATAGATGACGGATAAGCATGAGCACGTTGGAAAGTGCAGACTTCCACTTCGAGATTCATATCTCCTAAACGGTTTATGATATTAAGAAACGGTTTGCGCCATCAGACGCCTCATTTATCGCTCTACATGTGTGTTTCTAAACCATTTCCTCGTATCTCCCATATTAAGGGGGTAAATTGAGTTAAAATTTTGAATAGGGCGAAATTTGGGTGCATTTTTAACATTTTACATTACATTTTGCCTACTTATGTATAAGCTAGAATCATGAAATTTGGTACACATATGTCCCTTAATTGTGCCAATGTGCGCACACAACGTGATAATCCTATCATTGTTATAAGTGTGTCAAAGAATAAAATATACTTGTAAAAATCACCAAATTTACGAACAATCCAGAAATACGGCCAAATTTAACGTATAAGGGAGAGAGATACGACAAAATGTCACAGGACCAAAGTTGTAGATCACTCCGAATTGAAGCGACACTGTGCCATCCGTTTTGTGATACGACTTACCGTTTAGCCAAAAAATAGCTCAGTCATTAAAATTGCCTCCATATTTCGATATCCTTGGGGGTAAAAAGTGAAAAATTTGAACATCTTGGAATTTTCCCGTCGGTTAGGGTTCAAAAGCTATAATTTCACCAAATTTCAATTGTCTACCTCGTCTCGCAGGTTGAGCCGCCATCTTGATTTGGGGAGATGGGGAAAAAAAATGAGGAAATTCCCGAAAATTTTTAAGCCCACGAAACCTATAGGTTATCGTTTTGGATATACTATACGACTGTGTTCTTATACTGAGCCCAAAATTTGAGCCCCCCCAGCGTGCCCCCTTCAGGGAATTTTGAGAATTTCCGATTTTTCTAGGGATCCTGGGGTCACCAGTTTCCCTCGTACCAAGTTTCAAATTTCTGAGATTTCTGGAAGTGCCTCATTAATTCACGTCTTTTTTCATTTTTAAATATTTATATATACATCGCTCCAGCCCGACTTGCTTTTATATATATATAGATGACGGATAAGCATGAGCACGTTGGAAAGTGCAGACTTCCACTTCGAGATTCATATCTCCTAAACGGTTTATGATATTAAGAAACGGTTTGCGCCATCAGACGCCTCATTTATCGCTCTACATGTGTGTTTCTAAACCATTTCCTCGTATCTCCCATATTAAGGGGGTAAATTGAGTTAAAATTTTGAATAGGGCGAAATTTGGGTGCATTTTTAACATTTTACATTACATTTTGCCTACTTATGTATAAGCTAGAATCATGAAATTTGGTACACATATGTCCCTTAATTGTGCCAATGTGCGCACACAACGTGATAATCCTATCATTGTTATAAGTGTGTCAAAGAATAAAATATACTTGTAAAAATCACCAAATTTACGAACAATCCAGAAATACGGCCAAATTTAACGAATAAGGGAGAGAGATACGACAAAATGTCACAGGACCAAAGTTGTAGATCACTCCGAATTGAAGAGACATTCTGCCATCCGTTTTGTGATACGACTTACCGTTTAGCCAAAAAATAGCTCAGAAGGAATGTCTGCACAGTCATTAAAATTGCCTCCATATTTCGATATCCTTGGGGGTAAAAAGTGAAAAATTTGAACATCTTGGAATTTTCCCGTCGGTTAGGGTTCAAAAGCTATAATTTCACCAAATTTCAATTGTCTACCTCGTCTCGCAGGTTGTGCCGCCATCTCGATTTGGGGGGACGGGGGATAAAAATGAGGAAATTCCCGAAAATTTTTAAGCCCACGAAACCTATAGGTTATCGTTTTGGATATACTATACGACTGTGTTCTTGTACTGAGCCCAAAATTTTAGCCCCCCCAGCGTGCCCCCTTCAGGGAATTTTGAGAATTTCCGATTTTTCTAGGGATCCTGGGGTCATCAGTTTCCCTCGTACCAAGTTTCAAATTTCTGAGATTTCTGGAAGTGCCTCATTAATTCACGTCTTTTTTCATTTTTAAATATTTATATATACATCGCTCCAGCCCGACTTGCTTTTATATATATAGATATAATGGTCCGTTATTGGACATTGTAAATTTTTCCAGCTAACTCATTCTTGGTTGCCTGCGTTTCGCCCTCGTGTGCCAAGTTAGGCTCATCAGTTGGGACTTAGCACACCACACAAGACGCAAGGCTAGTGCATACCGTGGAGGCCACTGCATAGGCTACTTGAAGCCACCAGCAGTGCAATGCACTATGAGAACTATGTCTCATTTCCAAAAATTGATGCCTGCCTGGCCATCAGATAATACAGATGTTGATTCCCATAGGGAATTTAAAATATTTGTCCCGAATGAGTAAATTTAGGCAGGCATCAATTTTTGGAAATGAGACATAGTTCTCATAGTGCACAGTCATTAAAATTGCCTCCATATTTCGATATCCTTGGGGGTAAAAAGTGAAAAATTTGAACATCTTGGAATTTTCCCGTCGGTTAGGGTTCAAAAGCTATAATTTCACCAAATTTCAATTGTCTACCTCGTCTCGCAGGTTGTGCCGCCATCTTGATTTGGGGGGATGGGGAAAAAAAATGAGGAAATTCCCGAAAATTTTTAAGCCCACGAAACCTATAGGTTATCGTTTTGGATATACTATACGACTGTGTTCTTATACTGAGCCCAAAATTTGAGCCCCCCCAGCGTGCCCCCTTCAGGGAATTTTGAGAATTTCCGATTTTTCTAGGGATCCTGGGGTCACCAGTTTCCCTCGTACCAAGTTTCAAATTTCTGAGATTTCTGGAAGTGCCTCATTAATTCACGTCTTTTTTCATTTTTAAATATTTATATATACATCGCTCCAGCCCGACTTGCTTTTATATATATATAGATAGATATGACGGATAAGCATGAGCACGTTGGAAAGTGCAGACTTCCACTTCGAGATTCATATCTCCTAAACGGTTTATGATATTAAGAAACGGTTTGCGCCATCAGACGCCTCATTTATCGCTCTACATGTGTGTTTCTAAACCATTTCCTCGCATCTCCCATATTAAGGGGGTAAATTGAGTTAAAATTTTGAATAGGGTGAAATTTGGGTGCATTTTTAACATTTTACATTATATTTTGCCTACTTATGTATAAGCAAGAATCATGAAATTTGGTACACATATGTCCCTTAATCGTGCCAATGTGCGCACACAACGTGATGATCCTATCATAGTTATAAGTGTGTCAAAGAATAAAATATACTTGTAAAAATCACCAAATTTACGAACAATCCAGAAATACGGCCAAATTTAACGTATAAGGGAGAGAGATACGACAAAATGTCACAGGACCAAAGTTGTAGATCACTCCGAATTGAAGCGACGTTCTGCCATCCGTTTTGTGATACGACTTACCGTTTAGCCAAAAAATAGCTCAGAAGGAATGTCTGCACAGTCATTAAAATTGCCTCCATATTTCGATATCCTTGGGAGTAAAAAGTGAAAAATTTGAACATCTTGGAATTTTCCCGTCGGTTAGGGTTCAAAAGCTATAATTTCACCAAATTTCAATTGCCTAATTCGTCTCGCAGGTTGTGCCGAAATCTTGATTTGGGTGGATGGGGGATAAAAATGAATATATTCCCGAAAATTTTTAAGACCACGAAACCTATAGGTTATCGTTTTGGATATACTATACGAAAGTGTTCTTATACTGAGCCCAAAATTTGAGCCCCCCAGCGTGCCCCCTTCAGGGAATTTTGAGAATTTCCGATTTTTCTAGGGATCCTGGGGTCATCAGTTTCCCTCGTACCAAGTTTCAAATTTCTGAGATTTCTGGAAGTGCCTCATTAATTCACGTCTTTTTTCATTTTTAAATATTTATATATACATCGCTCCAGCCCGACTTGCTTCGCTCTACATGCGTGTTTCTAAACCATTTCCTCGCATCTCCCATATTAAGGGGGTAAATTGAGTTCAAATTTTGAATAGGGTTAAATTTGGGTGCATTTTTAACATTTTACATTACATTTTGCCTACTTATGTATAAGCAAGAATCATGAAATTTGGTACAAATATGTCCCTTAATCGTGCCAATGTGCGCACACAACGTGATGATCCTATCATTGTTATAAGTGTGTCAAAGAATAAAATATACTTGTAAAAATCACCAAATTTACGAACAATCCAGAAATACGGCCAAATTTAACGTATAAGGGAGAGAGATACGACAAAATGTCACAGGACCAAAGTTGTAGATCACTCCGAATTGAAGAGACATTCTGCCATCCGTTTTGTGATACGACTTACCGTTTAGCCAAAAAATAGCTCAGAAGGAATGTCTGCACAGTCATTAAAATTGCCTCCATATTTCGATATCCTTGGGAGTAAAAGGTGAAAAATTTGAACATCTTGGAATTTTCCCGTCGGTTATGGTTCAAAAGCTATAATTTCACCAAATTTCAATTGCCTACCTCGTCTCGCAGGTTGTGCCGCCATCTTGATTTGGAGGGATGGGGGATAAAAATGAGGATATTCCCGAAAATTTTTAAGTCCACGAAACCTATAGGTTATCGTTTTGGATATACTATACGAAAGTGTTCTTATACTGAGCCCAAAATTTGAGCCCCCCAGCGTGCCCCCTTCAGAGAATTTTGAGAATTTCCGATTTTTCTAGGGATCCTGGGGTCATCAGTTTCCCTCGTACCAAGTTTCAAATTTCTGAGATTTCTGGAAGTGCCTCATTAATTCACGTCTTTTTTCATTTTTAAATATTTATATATACATCGCTCCAGCCCGACTTGCTTTTATATATATAGATATAATGGTCCGTTATTGGACATTGTAAATTTTTCCAGCTAACTCATTCTTGGTTGCCTGCGTTTCGCCCTCGTGTGCCAAGTTAGGCTCATCAGTTGGGACTTAGCACACCACACAAGACGCAAGGCTAGTGCATACCGTGGAGGCCACTGCATAGGCTACTTGAAGCCACCAGCAGTGCCAATGCACTATGAGAACTATGTCTCATTTCCAAAAATTGATGCCTGCCTGGCCATCAGATAATACAGATGTTGATTCCCATAGGGAATTTAAAATATTTGTCCCGAATGAGTAAATTTAGGCAGGCATCAATTTTTGGAAATGAGACATAGTTCTCATAGTGCACAGTCATTAAAATTGCCTCCATATTTCGATATCCTTGGGGGTAAAAGTGAAAAATATGAACATCTTGGAATTTTCCCGTCGGTTAGGGTTCAAAAGCTATAATTTCACCAAATTTCAATTGTCTACCTCGTCTCGCAGGTTGTGCCGCCATCTTGATTTGGGGGGATGGGGGATAAAAATGAGGAAATTCCCGAAAATTTTTAAGCCCACGAAACCTATAGGTTATCGTTTTGGATATACTATACGACTGTGTTCTTATACTGAGCCCAAAATTTGAGCCCCCCAGCGTGCCCCCTTCAGGGAATTTTGAGAATTTCCGATTTTTCTAGGGATCCTGGGGTCATCAGTTTCCCTCGTACCAAGTTTCAAATTTCTGAGATTTCTGGAAGTGCCTCATTAATTCACGTCTTTTTTCATTTTTAAATATTTATATATACATCGCTCCAGCCCGACTTGCTTTTATATATATAGATGACGGATAAGCATTAGCACGTTGGAAAGTGCAGACTTCCACTTCGAGATTCATATCTCCTAAACGGTTTATGATATTAAGAAACGGTTTGCGCCATCAGACGCCTCATTTATCGCTCTACATGCGTGTTTCTAAACCATTTCCTCGCATCTCCCATATTAAGGGGGTAAATTGAGTTCAAATTTTGAAAATAGGGTGAAATTTGGGTGCATTTTTAACATTTTACATTACATTTTGCCTACTTATGTATAAGCAAGAATCATGAAATTTGGTACACATATGTCCCTTAATCGTGCCAATGTGCGCACACAACGTGATGATCCTATCATTGTTATAAGTGTGTCAAAGAATAAAATATACTTGTAAAAATCACCAAATTTACGAACAATCCAGAAATACGGCCAAATTTAACGTATAAGGGAGAGAGATACGACAAAATGTCACAGGACCAAAGTTGTAGATCACTCCGAATTGAAGCGACACTGTGCCATCCGTTTTGTGATACGACTTACCGTTTAGCCAAAAAATAGCTCAGTCATTAAAATTGCCTCCATATTTCGATATCCTTGGGAGTAAAAAGTGAAAAATTTGAACATCTTGGAATTTTCCCGTCGGTTAGGGTTCAAAAGCTATAATTTCACCAAATTTCAATTGCCTACCTCGTCTCGCAGGTTGTGCCGCCATCTTGATTTGGGGGGATGGGGGATAAAAATGAGGATATTCCCGAAAATTTTTAAGTCCACGAAACCTATAGGTTATCGTTTTGGATATACTATACGAAAGTGTTCTTATACTGAGCCCAAAATTTGAGCCCCCCCAGCGTGCCCCCTTCAGGGAATTTTGAGAATTTCCGATTTTTCTAGGGATCCTGGGGTCATCAGTTTCCCTCGTACCAAGTTTCAAATTTCTGAGATTTCTGGAAGTGCCTCATTAATTCACGTCTTTTTTCATTTTTAAATATTTATATATACATCGCTCCAGCCCGACTTGCTTTTATATATATAGATAGATGACGGATAAGCATGAGCACGTTGGAAAGTGCAGACTTCCACTTCGAGATTCATATCTCCTAAACGGTTTATGATATTAAGAAACGGTTTGCGCCATCAGACGCCTCATTTATCGCTCTACATGTGTGTTTCTAAACCATTTCCTCGCATCTCCCATATTAAGGGGGTAAATTGAGTTAAAACTTTGAATAGGGCGAAATTTGGGTGCATTTTTAACATTTTACATTACATTTTGCCTACTTATGTATAAGCTAGAATCATGAAATTTGGTACACATATGTCCCTTAAATGTGCCAATGTGCGCACACAACGTGATGATCCTATCATTGTTATAAGTGTGTCAAAGAATAAAATATACTTGTAAAAATCACCAAATTTACGAACAATCCAGAAATACGGCCAAATTTAACGTATAAGGGAGAGAGATACGACAAAATGTCACAGGACCAAAGTTGTAGATCATTCCGAATTGAAGCGACATTCTGGTATCCGTTTTGGCATACGACTTACCGTTTAGCCAAAAAATAGCTCAGAAGGAATGTCTGCACAGTCATTAAAATTGCCTCCATATTTCGATATCCTTGGGAGTAAAAGGTGAAAAATTTGAACATCTTGGAATTTTCCCGTCGGTTATGGTTCAAAAGCTATAATTTCACCAAATTTCAATTGCCTACCTCGTCTCGCAGGTTGTGCCGCCATCTTGATTTGGAGGGATGGGGGATAAAAATGAGGATATTCCCGAAAATTTTTAAGTCCACGAAACCTATAGGTTATCGTTTTGGATATACTATACGAAAGTGTTCTTATACTGAGCCCAAAATTTGAGCCCCCCAGCGTGCCCCCTTCAGAGAATTTTGAGAATTTCCGATTTTTCTAGGGATCCTGGGGTCATCAGTTTCCCTCGTACCAAGTTTCAAATTTCTGAGATTTCTGGAAGTGCCTCATTAATTCACGTCTTTTTTCATTTTTAAATATTTATATATACATCGCTCCAGCCCGACTTGCTTTTATATATATAGATATAATGGTCCGTTATTGGACATTGTAAATTTTTCCAGCTAACTCATTCTTGGTTGCCTGCGTTTCGCCCTCGTGTGCCAAGTTAGGCTCATCAGTTGGGACTTAGCACACCACACAAGACGCAAGGCTAGTGCATACCGTGGAGGCCACTGCATAGGCTACTTGAAGCCACCAGCAGTGCCAATGCACTATGAGAACTATGTCTCATTTCCAAAAATTGATGCCTGCCTGGCCATCAGATAATACAGATGTTGATTCCCATAGGGAATTTAAAATATTTGTCCCGAATGAGTAAATTTAGGCAGGCATCAATTTTTGGAAATGAGACATAGTTCTCATAGTGCACAGTCATTAAAATTGCCTCCATATTTCGATATCCTTGGGGGTAAAAGTGAAAAATATGAACATCTTGGAATTTTCCCGTCGGTTAGGGTTCAAAAGCTATAATTTCACCAAATTTCAATTGTCTACCTCGTCTCGCAGGTTGTGCCGCCATCTTGATTTGGGGGGATGGGGGATAAAAATGAGGAAATTCCCGAAAATTTTTAAGCCCACGAAACCTATAGGTTATCGTTTTGGATATACTATACGACTGTGTTCTTATACTGAGCCCAAAATTTGAGCCCCCCAGCGTGCCCCCTTCAGGGAATTTTGAGAATTTCCGATTTTTCTAGGGATCCTGGGGTCATCAGTTTCCCTCGTACCAAGTTTCAAATTTCTGAGATTTCTGGAAGTGCCTCATTAATTCACGTCTTTTTTCATTTTTAAATATTTATATATACATCGCTCCAGCCCGACTTGCTTTTATATATATAGATGACGGATAAGCATTAGCACGTTGGAAAGTGCAGACTTCCACTTCGAGATTCATATCTCCTAAACGGTTTATGATATTAAGAAACGGTTTGCGCCATCAGACGCCTCATTTATCGCTCTACATGCGTGTTTCTAAACCATTTCCTCGCATCTCCCATATTAAGGGGGTAAATTGAGTTCAAATTTTGAAAATAGGGTGAAATTTGGGTGCATTTTTAACATTTTACATTACATTTTGCCTACTTATGTATAAGCAAGAATCATGAAATTTGGTACACATATGTCCCTTAATCGTGCCAATGTGCGCACACAACGTGATGATCCTATCATTGTTATAAGTGTGTCAAAGAATAAAATATACTTGTAAAAATCACCAAATTTACGAACAATCCAGAAATACGGCCAAATTTAACGTATAAGGGAGAGAGATACGACAAAATGTCACAGGACCAAAGTTGTAGATCACTCCGAATTGAAGCGACACTGTGCCATCCGTTTTGTGATACGACTTACCGTTTAGCCAAAAAATAGCTCAGTCATTAAAATTGCCTCCATATTTCGATATCCTTGGGAGTAAAAAGTGAAAAATTTGAACATCTTGGAATTTTCCCGTCGGTTAGGGTTCAAAAGCTATAATTTCACCAAATTTCAATTGCCTACCTCGTCTCGCAGGTTGTGCCGCCATCTTGATTTGGGGGGATGGGGGATAAAAATGAGGATATTCCCGAAAATTTTTAAGTCCACGAAACCTATAGGTTATCGTTTTGGATATACTATACGAAAGTGTTCTTATACTGAGCCCAAAATTTGAGCCCCCCCAGCGTGCCCCCTTCAGGGAATTTTGAGAATTTCCGATTTTTCTAGGGATCCTGGGGTCATCAGTTTCCCTCGTACCAAGTTTCAAATTTCTGAGATTTCTGGAAGTGCCTCATTAATTCACGTCTTTTTTCATTTTTAAATATTTATATATACATCGCTCCAGCCCGACTTGCTTTTATATATATAGATAGATGACGGATAAGCATGAGCACGTTGGAAAGTGCAGACTTCCACTTCGAGATTCATATCTCCTAAACGGTTTATGATATTAAGAAACGGTTTGCGCCATCAGACGCCTCATTTATCGCTCTACATGTGTGTTTCTAAACCATTTCCTCGCATCTCCCATATTAAGGGGGTAAATTGAGTTAAAACTTTGAATAGGGCGAAATTTGGGTGCATTTTTAACATTTTACATTACATTTTGCCTACTTATGTATAAGCTAGAATCATGAAATTTGGTACACATATGTCCCTTAAATGTGCCAATGTGCGCACACAACGTGATGATCCTATCATTGTTATAAGTGTGTCAAAGAATAAAATATACTTGTAAAAATCACCAAATTTACGAACAATCCAGAAATACGGCCAAATTTAACGTATAAGGGAGAGAGATACGACAAAATGTCACAGGACCAAAGTTGTAGATCATTCCGAATTGAAGCGACATTCTGGTATCCGTTTTGGCATACGACTTACCGTTTAGCCAAAAAATAGCTCAGAAGGAATGTCTGCACAGTCATTAAAATTGCCTCCATATTTCGATATCCTTGGGAGTAAAAGGTGAAAAATTTGAACATCTTGGAATTTTCCCGTCGGTTATGGTTCAAAAGCTATAATTTCACCAAATTTCAATTGCCTACCTCGTCTCGCAGGTTGTGCCGCCATCTTGATTTGGAGGGATGGGGGATAAAAATGAGGATATTCCCGAAAATTTTTAAGTCCACGAAACCTATAGGTTATCGTTTTGGATATACTATACGAAAGTGTTCTTATACTGAGCCCAAAATTTGAGCCCCCCAGCGTGCCCCCTTCAGAGAATTTTGAGAATTTCCGATTTTTCTAGGGATCCTGGGGTCATCAGTTTCCCTCGTACCAAGTTTCAAATTTCTGAGATTTCTGGAAGTGCCTCATTAATTCACGTCTTTTTTCATTTTTAAATATTTATATATACATCGCTCCAGCCCGACTTGCTTTTATATATATAGATATAATGGTCCGTTATTGGACATTGTAAATTTTTCCAGCTAACTCATTCTTGGTTGCCTGCGTTTCGCCCTCGTGTGCCAAGTTAGGCTCATCAGTTGGGACTTAGCACACCACACAAGACGCAAGGCTAGTGCATACCGTGGAGGCCACTGCATAGGCTACTTGAAGCCACCAGCAGTGCCAATGCACTATGAGAACTATGTCTCATTTCCAAAAATTGATGCCTGCCTGGCCATCAGATAATACAGATGTTGATTCCCATAGGGAATTTAAAATATTTGTCCCGAATGAGTAAATTTAGGCAGGCATCAATTTTTGGAAATGAGACATAGTTCTCATAGTGCACAGTCATTAAAATTGCCTCCATATTTCGATATCCTTGGGGGTAAAAGTGAAAAATATGAACATCTTGGAATTTTCCCGTCGGTTAGGGTTCAAAAGCTATAATTTCACCAAATTTCAATTGTCTACCTCGTCTCGCAGGTTGTGCCGCCATCTTGATTTGGGGGGATGGGGGATAAAAATGAGGAAATTCCCGAAAATTTTTAAGCCCACGAAACCTATAGGTTATCGTTTTGGATATACTATACGACTGTGTTCTTATACTGAGCCCAAAATTTGAGCCCCCCAGCGTGCCCCCTTCAGGGAATTTTGAGAATTTCCGATTTTTCTAGGGATCCTGGGGTCATCAGTTTCCCTCGTACCAAGTTTCAAATTTCTGAGATTTCTGGAAGTGCCTCATTAATTCACGTCTTTTTTCATTTTTAAATATTTATATATACATCGCTCCAGCCCGACTTGCTTTTATATATATAGATGACGGATAAGCATTAGCACGTTGGAAAGTGCAGACTTCCACTTCGAGATTCATATCTCCTAAACGGTTTATGATATTAAGAAACGGTTTGCGCCATCAGACGCCTCATTTATCGCTCTACATGCGTGTTTCTAAACCATTTCCTCGCATCTCCCATATTAAGGGGGTAAATTGAGTTCAAATTTTGAAAATAGGGTGAAATTTGGGTGCATTTTTAACATTTTACATTACATTTTGCCTACTTATGTATAAGCAAGAATCATGAAATTTGGTACACATATGTCCCTTAATCGTGCCAATGTGCGCACACAACGTGATGATCCTATCATTGTTATAAGTGTGTCAAAGAATAAAATATACTTGTAAAAATCACCAAATTTACGAACAATCCAGAAATACGGCCAAATTTAACGTATAAGGGAGAGAGATACGACAAAATGTCACAGGACCAAAGTTGTAGATCACTCCGAATTGAAGCGACACTGTGCCATCCGTTTTGTGATACGACTTACCGTTTAGCCAAAAAATAGCTCAGTCATTAAAATTGCCTCCATATTTCGATATCCTTGGGAGTAAAAAGTGAAAAATTTGAACATCTTGGAATTTTCCCGTCGGTTAGGGTTCAAAAGCTATAATTTCACCAAATTTCAATTGCCTACCTCGTCTCGCAGGTTGTGCCGCCATCTTGATTTGGGGGGATGGGGGATAAAAATGAGGATATTCCCGAAAATTTTTAAGTCCACGAAACCTATAGGTTATCGTTTTGGATATACTATACGAAAGTGTTCTTATACTGAGCCCAAAATTTGAGCCCCCCCAGCGTGCCCCCTTCAGGGAATTTTGAGAATTTCCGATTTTTCTAGGGATCCTGGGGTCATCAGTTTCCCTCGTACCAAGTTTCAAATTTCTGAGATTTCTGGAAGTGCCTCATTAATTCACGTCTTTTTTCATTTTTAAATATTTATATATACATCGCTCCAGCCCGACTTGCTTTTATATATATAGATAGATGACGGATAAGCATGAGCACGTTGGAAAGTGCAGACTTCCACTTCGAGATTCATATCTCCTAAACGGTTTATGATATTAAGAAACGGTTTGCGCCATCAGACGCCTCATTTATCGCTCTACATGTGTGTTTCTAAACCATTTCCTCGCATCTCCCATATTAAGGGGGTAAATTGAGTTAAAACTTTGAATAGGGCGAAATTTGGGTGCATTTTTAACATTTTACATTACATTTTGCCTACTTATGTATAAGCTAGAATCATGAAATTTGGTACACATATGTCCCTTAAATGTGCCAATGTGCGCACACAACGTGATGATCCTATCATTGTTATAAGTGTGTCAAAGAATAAAATATACTTGTAAAAATCACCAAATTTACGAACAATCCAGAAATACGGCCAAATTTAACGTATAAGGGAGAGAGATACGACAAAATGTCACAGGACCAAAGTTGTAGATCATTCCGAATTGAAGCGACATTCTGGTATCCGTTTTGGCATACGACTTACCGTTTAGCCAAAAAATAGCTCAGAAGGAATGTCTGCACAGTCATTAAAATTGCCTCCATATTTCGATATCCTTGGGGGTAAAAAGTGAAAAATTTGAACATCTTGGAATTTTCCCGTCGGTTAGGGTTCAAAAGCTATAATTTCACCAAATTTCAATTGTCTACCTCGTCTCGCAGGTTGTGCCGCCATCTCGATTTGGGGGGACGGGGGATAAAAATGAGGAAATTCCCGAAAATTTTTAAGCCCACGAAACCTATAGGTTATCGTTTTGGATATACTATACGACTGTGTTCTTGTACTGAGCCCAAAATTTGAGCCCCCCCAGCGTGCCCCCTTCAGGGAATTTTGAGAATTTCCGATTTTTCTAGGGATCCTGGGGTCATCAGTTTCCCTCGTACCAAGTTTCAAATTTCTGAGATTTCTGGAAGTGCCTCATTAATTCACGTCTTTTTTCATTTTTAAATATTTATATATACATCGCTCCAGCCCGACTTGCTTTTATATATATAGATATAATGGTCCGTTATTGGACATTGTAAATTTTTCCAGCTAACTCATTCTTGGTTGCCTGCGTTTCGCCCTCGTGTGCCAAGTTAGGCTCATCAGTTGGGACTTAGCACACCACACAAGACGCAAGGCTAGTGCATACCGTGGAGGCCACTGCATAGGCTACTTGAAGCCACCAGCAGTGCAATGCACTATGAGAACTATGTCTCATTTCCAAAAATTGATGCCTGCCTGGCCATCAGATAATACAGATGTTGATTCCCATAGGGAATTTAAAATATTTGTCCCGAATGAGTAAATTTAGGCAGGCATCAATTTTTGGAAATGAGACATAGTTCTCATAGTGCACAGTCATTAAAATTGCCTCCATATTTCGATATCCTTGGGGGTAAAAAGTGAAAAATTTGAACATCTTGGAATTTTCCCGTCGGTTAGGGTTCAAAAGCTATAATTTCACCAAATTTCAATTGTCTACCTCGTCTCGCAGGTTGTGCCGCCATCTTGATTTGGGGGGATGGGGAAAAAAAATGAGGAAATTCCCGAAAATTTTTAAGCCCACGAAACCTATAGGTTATCGTTTTGGATATACTATACGACTGTGTTCTTATACTGAGCCCAAAATTTGAGCCCCCCCAGCGTGCCCCCTTCAGGGAATTTTGAGAATTTCCGATTTTTCTAGGGATCCTGGGGTCACCAGTTTCCCTCGTACCAAGTTTCAAATTTCTGAGATTTCTGGAAGTGCCTCATTAATTCACGTCTTTTTTCATTTTTAAATATTTATATATACATCGCTCCAGCCCGACTTGCTTTTATATATATATAGATGACGGATAAGCATGAGCACGTTGGAAAGTGCAGACTTCCACTTCGAGATTCATATCTCCTAAACGGTTTATGATATTAAGAAACGGTTTGCGCCATCAGACGCCTCATTTATCGCTCTACATGTGTGTTTCTAAACCATTTCCTCGCATCTCCCATATTAAGGGGGTAAATTGAGTTCAAATTTTGAATAGGGTGAAATTTGGGTGCATTTTTAACATTTTACATTATATTTTGCCTACTTATGTATAAGCAAGAATCATGAAATTTGGTACACATATGTCCCTTAATCGTGCCAATGTGCGCACACAACGTGATGATCCTATCATAGTTATAAGTGTGTCAAAGAATAAAATATACTTGTAAAAATCACCAAATTTACGAACAATCCAGAAATACGGCCAAATTTAACGTATAAGGGAGAGAGATACGACAAAATGTCACAGGACCAAAGTTGTAGATCACTCCGAATTGAAGCGACGTTCTGCCATCCGTTTTGTGATACGACTTACCGTTTAGCCAAAAAATAGCTCAGAAGGAATGTCTGCACAGTCATTAAAATTGCCTCCATATTTCGATATCCTTGGGAGTAAAAAGTGAAAAATTTGAACATCTTGGAATTTTCCCGTCGGTTAGGGTTCAAAAGCTATAATTTCACCAAATTTCAATTGCCTACCTCGTCTCGCAGGTTGTGCCGAAATCTTGATTTGGGGGGATGGGGGATAAAAATGAATATATTCCCGAAAATTTTTAAGTCCACGAAACCTATAGGTTATCGTTTTGGATATACTATACGAAAGTGTTCTTATACTGAGCCCAAAATTTGAGCCCCCCAGCGTGCCCCCTTCAGGGAATTTTGAGAATTTCCGATTTTTCTAGGGATCCTGGGGTCATCAGTTTCCCTCGTACCAAGTTTCAAATTTCTGAGATTTCTGGAAGTGCCTCATTAATTCACGTCTTTTTTCATTTTTAAATATTTATATATACATCGCTCCAGCCCGACTTGCTTTTATATATATAGATATAATGGTCCGTTATTGGACATTGTAAATTTTTCCAGCTAACTCATTCTTGGTTGCCTGCGTTTCGCCCTCGTGTGCCAAGTTAGGCTCATCAGTTGGGACTTAGCACACCACCCAAGACGCAAGGCTAGTGCATACCGTGGAGGCCACTGCATAGGCTACTTGAAGCCACCAGCAGTGCCAATGCACTATGAGAACTATGTCTCATTTCCAAAAATTGATGCCTGCCTGGCCATCAGATAATACAGATGTTGATTCCCATAGGGAATTTAAAATATTTGTCCCGAATGAGTAAATTTAGGCAGGCATCAATTTTTGGAAATGAGACATAGTTCTCATAGTGCACAGTCATTAAAATTGCCTCCATATTTCGATATCCTTGGGGGTAAAAGTGAAAAATATGAACATCTTGGAATTTTCCCGTCGGTTAGGGTTCAAAAGCTATAATTTCACCAAATTTCAATTGTCTACCTCGTCTCGCAGGTTGTGCCGCCATCTTGATTTGGGGGGATGGGGGATAAAAATGAGGAAATTCCCGAAAATTTTTAAGCCCACGAAACCTATAGGTTATCGTTTTGGATATACTATACGACTGTGTTCTTATACTGAGCCCAAAATTTGAGCCCCCCAGCGTGCCCCCTTCAGGGAATTTTGAGAATTTCCGATTTTTCTAGGGATCCTGGGGTCATCAGTTTCCCTCGTACCAAGTTTCAAATTTCTGAGATTTCTGGAAGTGCCTCATTAATTCACGTCTTTTTTCATTTTTAAATATTTATATATACATCGCTCCAGCCCGACTTGCTTTTATATATATAGATGACGGATAAGCATTAGCACGTTGGAAAGTGCAGACTTCCACTTCGAGATTCATATCTCCTAAACGGTTTATGATATTAAGAAACGGTTTGCGCCATCAGACGCCTCATTTATCGCTCTACATGCGTGTTTCTAAACCATTTCCTCGCATCTCCCATATTAAGGGGGTAAATTGAGTTCAAATTTTGAAAATAGGGTGAAATTTGGGTGCATTTTTAACATTTTACATTACATTTTGCCTACTTATGTATAAGCAAGAATCATGAAATTTGGTACACATATGTCCCTTAATCGTGCCAATGTGCGCACACAACGTGATGATCCTATCATTGTTATAAGTGTGTCAAAGAATAAAATATACTTGTAAAAATCACCAAATTTACGAACAATCCAGAAATACGGCCAAATTTAACGTATAAGGGAGAGAGATACGACAAAATGTCACAGGACCAAAGTTGTAGATCACTCCGAATTGAAGCGACACTGTGCCATCCGTTTTGTGATACGACTTACCGTTTAGCCAAAAAATAGCTCAGTCATTAAAATTGCCTCCATATTTCGATATCCTTGGGAGTAAAAAGTGAAAAATTTGAACATCTTGGAATTTTCCCGTCGGTTAGGGTTCAAAAGCTATAATTTCACCAAATTTCAATTGCCTACCTCGTCTCGCAGGTTGTGCCGCCATCTTGATTTGGGGGGATGGGGGATAAAAATGAGGATATTCCCGAAAATTTTTAAGTCCACGAAACCTATAGGTTATCGTTTTGGATATACTATACGAAAGTGTTCTTATACTGAGCCCAAAATTTGAGCCCCCCCAGCGTGCCCCCTTCAGGGAATTTTGAGAATTTCCGATTTTTCTAGGGATCCTGGGGTCATCAGTTTCCCTCGTACCAAGTTTCAAATTTCTGAGATTTCTGGAAGTGCCTCATTAATTCACGTCTTTTTTCATTTTTAAATATTTATATATACATCGCTCCAGCCCGACTTGCTTTTATATATATAGATAGATGACGGATAAGCATGAGCACGTTGGAAAGTGCAGACTTCCACTTCGAGATTCATATCTCCTAAACGGTTTATGATATTAAGAAACGGTTTGCGCCATCAGACGCCTCATTTATCGCTCTACATGTGTGTTTCTAAACCATTTCCTCGCATCTCCCATATTAAGGGGGTAAATTGAGTTAAAATTTTGAATAGGGCGAAATTTGGGTGCATTTTTAACATTTTACATTACATTTTGCCTACTTATGTATAAGCTAGAATCATGAAATTTGGTACACATATGTCCCTTAAATGTGCCAATGTGCGCACACAACGTGATGATCCTATCATTGTTATAAGTGTGTCAAAGAATAAAATATACTTGTAAAAATCACCAAATTTACGAACAATCCAGAAATACGGCCAAATTTAACGTATAAGGGAGAGAGATACGACAAAATGTCACAGGACCAAAGTTGTAGATCATTCCGAATTGAAGGGACATTCTGGTATCCGTTTTGGGATACGACTTACCGTTTAGCCAAAAAATAGCTCAGAAGGAATGTCTGCACAGTCATTAAAATTGCCTCCATATTTCGATATCCTTGGGGGTAAAAAGTGAAAAATTTGAACATCTTGGAATTTTCCCGTCGGTTAGGGTTCAAAAGCTATAATTTCACCAAATTTCAATTGTCTACCTCGTCTCGCAGGTTGTGCCGCCATCTCGATTTGGGGGGACGGGGGATAAAAATGAGGAAATTCCCGAAAATTTTTAAGCCCACGAAACCTATAGGTTATCGTTTTGGATATACTATACGACTGTGTTCTTGTACTGAGCCCAAAATTTGAGCCCCCCCAGCGTGCCCCCTTCAGGGAATTTTGAGAATTTCCGATTTTTCTAGGGATCCTGGGGTCATCAGTTTCCCTCGTACCAAGTTTCAAATTTCTGAGATTTCTGGAAGTGCCTCATTAATTCACGTCTTTTTTCATTTTTAAATATTTATATATACATCGCTCCAGCCCGACTTGCTTTTATATATATAGATATAATGGTCCGTTATTGGACATTGTAAATTTTTCCAGCTAACTCATTCTTGGTTGCCTGCGTTTCGCCCTCGTGTGCCAAGTTAGGCTCATCAGTTGGGACTTAGCACACCACACAAGACGCAAGGCTAGTGCATACCGTGGAGGCCACTGCATAGGCTACTTGAAGCCACCAGCAGTGCAATGCACTATGAGAACTATGTCTCATTTCCAAAAATTGATGCCTGCCTGGCCATCAGATAATACAGATGTTGATTCCCATAGGGAATTTAAAATATTTGTCCCGAATGAGTAAATTTAGGCAGGCATCAATTTTTGGAAATGAGACATAGTTCTCATAGTGCACAGTCATTAAAATTGCCTCCATATTTCGATATCCTTGGGGGTAAAAAGTGAAAAATTTGAACATCTTGGAATTTTCCCGTCGGTTAGGGTTCAAAAGCTATAATTTCACCAAATTTCAATTGTCTACCTCGTCTCGCAGGTTGTGCCGCCATCTTGATTTGGGGGGATGGGGAAAAAAAATGAGGAAATTCCCGAAAATTTTTAAGCCCACGAAACCTATAGGTTATCGTTTTGGATATACTATACGACTGTGTTCTTATACTGAGCCCAAAATTTGAGCCCCCCCAGCGTGCCCCCTTCAGGGAATTTTGAGAATTTCCGATTTTTCTAGGGATCCTGGGGTCACCAGTTTCCCTCGTACCAAGTTTCAAATTTCTGAGATTTCTGGAAGTGCCTCATTAATTCACGTCTTTTTTCATTTTTAAATATTTATATATACATCGCTCCAGCCCGACTTGCTTTTATATATATATAGATAGATATGACGGATAAGCATGAGCACGTTGGAAAGTGCAGACTTTCACTTCGAGATTCATATCTCCTAAACGGTTTATGATATTAAGAAACGGTTTGCGCCATCAGACGCCTCATTTATCGCTCTACATGTGTGTTTCTAAACCATTTCCTCGCATCTCCCATATTAAGGGGGTAAATTGAGTTCAAATTTTGAATAGGGTGAAATTTGGGTGCATTTTTAACATTTTACATTATATTTTGCCTACCTATGTATAAGCAAGAATCATGAAATTTGGTACACATATGTCCCTTAATCGTGCCAATGTGCGCACACAACGTGATGATCCTATCATAGTTATAAGTGTGTCAAAGAATAAAATATACTTGTAAAAATCACCAAATTTACGAACAATCCAGAAATACGGCCAAATTTAACGTATAAGGGAGAGAGATACGACAAAATGTCACAGGACCAAAGTTGTAGATCACTCCGAATTGAAGCGACGTTCTGCCATCCGTTTTGTGATACGACTTACCGTTTAGCCAAAAAATAGCTCAGAAGGAATGTCTGCACAGTCATTAAAATTGCCTCCATATTTCGATATCCTTGGGAGTAAAATGTGAAAAATTTGAACATCTTGGAATTTTCCCGTCGGTTAGGGTTCAAAAGCTATAATTTCACCAAATTTCAATTGCCTACCTCGTCTCGCAGGTTGTGCCGAAATCTTGATTTGGGGGGATGGGGGATAAAAATGAATATATTCCCGAAAATTTTTAAGTCCACGAAACCTATAGGTTATCGTTTTGGATATACTATACGAAAGTGTTCTTATACTGAGCCCAAAATTTGAGCCCCCCAGCGTGCCCCCTTCAGGGAATTTTGAGAATTTCCGATTTTTCTAGGGATCCTGGGGTCATCAGTTTCCCTCGTACCAAGTTTCAAATTTCTGAGATTTCTGGAAGTGCCTCATTAATTCACGTCTTTTTTCATTTTTAAATATTTATATATACATCGCTCCAGCCCGACTTGCTTCGCTCTACATGCGTGTTTCTAAACCATTTCCTCGCATCTCCCATATTAAGGGGGTAAATTGAGTTCAAATTTTGAATAGGGTTAAATTTGGGTGCATTTTTAACATTTTACATTACATTTTGCCTACTTATGTATAAGCAAGAATCATGAAATTTGGTACAAATATGTCCCTTAATCGTGCCAATGTGCGCACACAACGTGATGATCCTATCATTGTTATAAGTGTGTCAAAGAATAAAATATACTTGTAAAAATCACCAAATTTACGAACAATCCAGAAATACGGCCAAATTTAACGTATAAGGGAGAGAGATACGACAAAATGTCACAGGACCAAAGTTGTAGATCACTCCGAATTGAAGAGACATTCTGCCATCCGTTTTGTGATACGACTTACCGTTTAGCCAAAAAATAGCTCAGAAGGAATGTCTGCACAGTCATTAAAATTGCCTCCATATTTCGATATCCTTGGGAGTAAAAGGTGAAAAATTTGAACATCTTGGAATTTTCCCGTCGGTTAGGGTTCAAAAGCTATAATTTCACCAAATTTCAATTGCCTACCTCGTCTCGCAGGTTGTGCCGCCATCTTGATTTGGAGGGATGGGGGATAAAAATGAGGATATTCCCGAAAATTTTTAAGTCCACGAAACCTATAGGTTATCGTTTTGGATATACTATACGAAAGTGTTCTAATACTGAGCCCAAAATTTGAGCCCCCCCAGCGTGCCCCCTTCAGGGAATTTTGAGAATTTCCGATTTTTCTAGGGATCCTGGGGTCACCAGTTTCCCTCGTACCAAGTTTCAAATTTCTGAGATTTCTGGAAGTGCCTCATTAATTCACGTCTTTTTTCATTTTTAAATATTTATATATACATCGCTCCAGCCCGACTTGCTTTTATATATATATATATATATAGATGACGGATAAGCATGATACGTTGGAAAGTGCAGACTTCCACTTCGAGATTCATATCTCCTAAACGGTTTATGATATTAAGAAACGGTTTGCGCCATCAGACGCCTCATTTATCGCTCTACATGTGTGTTTCTAAACCATTTCCTCGCATCTCCCATATTAAGGGGGTAAATTGAGTTAAAATTTTGAATAGGGCGAAATTTGGGTGCATTTTTAACATTTTACATTACATTTTGCCTACTTATGTATAAGCTAGAATCATGAAATTTGGTACACATATGTCCCTTAATTGTGCCAATGTGCGCACACAACGTGATGATCCTATCATTGTTATAAGTGTGTCAAAGAATAAAATATACTTGTAAAAATCACCAAATTTACGAACAATCCAGAAATACGGCCAAATTTAACGTATAAGGGAGAGAGATACGACAAAATGTCACAGGACCAAAGTTGTAGATCACTCCGAATTGAAGGGACATTCTGATATCCGTTTTGGGATACGACTTACCGTTTAGCCAAAAAATAGCTCAGAAGGAATGTCTGCACAGTCATTAAAATTGCCTCCATATTTCGATATCCTTGGGGGTAAAAAGTGAAAAATTTGAACATCTTGGAATTTTCCCGTCGGTTAGGGTTCAAAAGCTATAATTTCACCAAATTTCAATTGTCTACCTCGTCTCGCAGGTTGTGCCGCCATCTCGATTTGGGGGGACGGGGGATAAAAATGAGGAAATTCCCGAAAATTTTTAAGCCCACGAAACCTATAGGTTATCGTTTTGGATATACTATACGACTGTGTTCTTATACTGAGCCCAAAATTTGAGCCCCCCCAGCGTGCCCCCTTCAGGGAATTTTGAGAATTTCCGATTTTTCTAGGGATCCTGGGGTCATCAGTTTCCCTCGTACCAAGTTTCAAATTTCTGAGATTTCTGGAATGCACAGTCATTAAAATTGCCTCCATTTTTCGATATCCTTGGGGGTAAAAAGTGAAAAATTTGAACATCTTGGAATTTTCCCGTCGGTTAGGGTTCAAAAGCTATAATTTCACCAAATTTCAATTGTCTACCTCGTCTCGCAGGTTGTGCCGCCATCTTGATTTGGGAGGATGGGGAAAAAAAATGAGGAAATTCCCGAAAATTTTTAAGCCCACGAAACCTATAGGTTATCGTTTTGGATATACTATACGACTGTGTTCTTATACTGAGCCCAAAATTTGAGCCCCCCCAGCGTGCCCACTTCAGGGAATTTTGAGAATTTCCGATTTTTCTAGGGATCCTGGGGTCACCAGTTTCCCTCGTACCAAGTTTCAGATTTCTGAGATTTCTGGAAGTGCCTCATTAATTCACGTCTTTTTTCATTTTTAAATATTTATATATACATCGCTCCAGCCCGACTTGCTTTTATATATATATAGATGACGGATAAGCATGAGCACGTTGGAAAGTGCAGACTTCCACTTCGAGATTCATATCTCCTAAACGGTTTATGATATTAAGAAACGGTTTGCGCCATCAGACGCCTCATTTATCGCTCTACATGTGTGTTTCTAAACCATTTCCTCGCATCTCCCATATTAAGGGGGTAAATTGAGTTAAAATTTTGAATAGGGCGAAATTTGGGTGCATTTTTAACATTTTACATTACATTTTGCCTACTGATGTATAAGCTAGAATCATGAAATTTGGTACACATATGTCCCTTAATTGTGCCAATGTGCGCACACAACGTGATGATCCTATCATTGTTATAAGTGTGTCAAAGAATAAAATATACTTGTAAAAATCACCAAATTTACGAACAATCCAGAAATACGGCCAAATTTAACGTATAAGGGAGAGAGATACGACAAAATGTCACAGGACCAAAGTTGTAGATCACTCCGAATTGAAGGGACATTCTGATATCCGTTTTGGGATACGACTTACCGTTTAGCCAAAAAATAGCTCAGAAGGAATGTCTGCACAGTCATTAAAATTGCCTCCATATTTCGATATCCTTGGGGGTAAAAAGTGAAAAATTTGAACATCTTGGAATTTTCCCGTCGGTTAGGGTTCAAAAGCTATAATTTCACCAAATTTCAATTGTCTACCTCGTCTCGCAGGTTGTGCCGCCATCTCGATTTTGGGGGACGGGGGATAAAAATGAGGAAATTCCCGAAAATTTTTAAGCCCACGAAACCTATAGGTTATCGTTTTGGATTAGTTATACGACTGTGTTCTTATACTGAGCCCAAAATTTGAGCCCCCCCAGCGTGCCCCCTTCAGGGAATTTTGAGAATTTCCGATTTTTCTAGGGATCCTGGGGTCATCAGTTTCCCTCGTACCAAGTTTCAAATTTCTGAGATTTCTGGAATGCACAGTCATTAAAATTGCCTCCATATTTCGATATCCTTGGGGGTAAAAAGTGAAAAATTTGAACATCTTGGAATTTTCCCGTCGGTTAGGGTTCAAAAGCTATAATTTCACCAAATTTCAATTGTCTACCTCGTCTCGCAGGTTGTGCCGCCATCTTGATTTGGGAGGATGGGGAAAAAAAATGAGGAAATTCCCGAAAATTTTTAAGCCCACGAAACCTATAGGTTATCGTTTTGGATATACTATACGACTGTGTTCTTATACTGAGCCCAAAATTTGAGCCCCCCCAGCGTGCCCACTTCAGGGAATTTTGAGAATTTCCGATTTTTCTAGGGATCCTGGGGTCACCAGTTTCCCTCGTACCAAGTTTCAGATTTCTGAGATTTCTGGAAGTGCCTCATTAATTCACGTCTTTTTTCATTTTTAAATATTTATATATACATCGCTCCAGCCCGACTTGCTTTTATATATATATAGATGACGGATAAGCATGAGCACGTTGGAAAGTGCAGACTTCCACTTCGAGATTCATATCTCCTAAACGGTTTATGATATTAAGAAACAGTTTGCGCCATCAGACGCCTCATTTATCGCTCTACATGTGTGTTTCTAAACCATTTCCTCGCATCTCCCATATTAAGGGGGTAAATTGAGTTAAAATTTTGAATAGGGCGAAATTTGGGTGCATTTTTAACATTTTACATTACATTTTGCCTACTTATGTATAAGCTAGAATCATGAAATTTGGTACACATATGTCCCTTAATTGTGCTAATGTGCGCACACAACGTGATGATCCTATCATTGTTATAAGTGTGTCAAAGAATAAAATATACTTGTAAAAATCACCAAATTTACGAACAATCCAGAAATACGGCCAAATTTAACGTATAAGGGAGAGAGATACGACAAAATGTCACAGGACCAAAGTTGTAGATCACTCCGAATTGAAGGGACATTCTGATATCCGTTTTGGGATACGACTTACCGTTTAGCCAAAAAATAGCTCAGAAGGAATGTCTGCACAGTCATTAAAATTGCCTCCATATTTCGATATCCTTGGGGGTAAAAAGTGAAAAATTTGAACATCTTGGAATTTTCCCGTCGGTTAGGGTTCAAAAGCTATAATTTCACCAAATTTCAATTGTCTACCTCGTCTCGCAGGTTGTGCCGCCATCTCGATTTTGGGGGACGGGGGATAAAAATGAGGAAATTCCCGAAAATTTTTAAGCCCACGAAACCTATAGGTTATCGTTTTGGATATACTATACGACTGTGTTCTTATACTGAGCCCAAAATTTGAGCCCCCCCTGCGTGCCCCCTTCAGGGAATTTTGAGAATTTCCGATTTTTCTAGGGATCCTGGGGTCATCAGTTTCCCTCGTACCAAGTTTCAAATTTCTGAGATTTCTGGAAGTGCCTCATTAATTCACGTCTTTTTTCATTTTTAAATATTTATATATACATCGCTCCAGCCCGACTTGCTTCGCTCTACATGCGTGTTTCTAAACCATTTCCTCGCATCTCCCATATTAAGGGGGTAAATTGAGTTCAAATTTTGAATAGGGTGAAATTTGGGTGCATTTTTAACATTTTACATTACATTTTGCCTACTTATGTATAAGCAAGAATCATGAAATTTGGTACACATATGTCCCTTAATCGTGCCAATGTGCGCACACAACGTGATGATCCTATCATTGTTATAAGTGTGTCAAAGAATAAAATATACTTGTAAAAATCACCAAATTTACGAACAATCCAGAAATACGGCCAAATTTAACGTATAAGGGAGAGAGATACGACAAAATGTCACAGGACCAAAGTTGTAGATCACTCCGAATTGAAGGGACATTCTGATATCCGTTTTGGGATACGACTTACCGTTTAGCCAAAAAATAGCTCAGAAGGAATGTCTGCACAGTCATTAAAATTGCCTCCATATTTCGATATCCTTGGGGGTAAAAAGTGAAAAATTTGAACATCTTGGAATTTTCCCGTCGGTTAGGGTTCAAAAGCTATAATTTCACCAAATTTCAATTGTCTACCTCGTCTCGCAGGTTGTGCCGCCATCTCGATTTGGGGGGACGGGGGATAAAAATGAGGAAATTCCCGAAAATTTTTAAGCCCACGAAACCTATAGGTTATCGTTTTGGATATACTATACGACTGTGTTCTTATACTGAGCCCAAAATTTGAGCCCCCCCAGCGTGCCCCCTTCAGGGAATTTTGAGAATTTCCGATTTTTCTAGGGATCCTGGGGTCATCAGTTTCCCTCGTACCAAGTTTCAAATTTCTGAGATTTCTGGAATGCACAGTCATTAAAATTGCCTCCATATTTCGATATCCTTGGGGGTAAAAAGTGAAAAATTTGAACATCTTGGAATTTTCCCGTCGGTTAGGGTTCAAAAGCTATAATTTCACCAAATTTCAATTGTCTACCTCGTCTCGCAGGTTGTGCCGCCATCTTGATTTGGGAGGATGGGGAAAAAAAATGAGGAAATTCCCGAAAATTTTTAAGCCCACGAAACCTATAGGTTATCGTTTTGGATATACTATACGACTGTGTTCTTGTACTGAGCCCAAAATTTGAGCCCCCCCAGCGTGCCCCCTTCAGGGAATTTTGAGAATTTCCGATTTTTCTAGGGATCCTGGGGTCATCAGTTTCCCTCGTACCAAGTTTCAAATTTCTGAGATTTCTGGAAGTGCCTCATTAATTCACGTCTTTTTTCATTTTTAAATATTTATATATACATCGCTCCAGCCCGACTTGCTTTTATATATATAGATATAATGGTCCGTTATTGGACATTGTAAATTTTTCCAGCTAACTCATTCTTGGTTGCCTGCGTTTCGCCCTCGTGTGCCAAGTTAGGCTCATCAGTTGGGACTTAGCACACCACACAAGACGCAAGGCTAGTGCATACCGTGGAGGCCACTGCATAGGCTACTTGAAGCCACCAGCAGTGCCAATGCACTATGAGAACTATGTCTCATTTCCAAAAATTGATGCCTGCCTGGCCATCAGATAATACAGATGTTGATTCCCATAGGGAATTTAAAATATTTGTCCCGAATGAGTAAATTTAGGCAGGCATCAATTTTTGGAAATGAGACATAGTTCTCATAGTGCACAGTCATTAAAATTGCCTCCATATTTCGATATCCTTGGGGGTAAAAAGTGAAAAATTTGAACATCTTGGAATTTTCCCGTCGGTTAGGGTTCAAAAGCTATAATTTCACCAAATTTCAATTGTCTACCTCGTCTCGCAGGTTGTGCCGCCATCTTGATTTGGGGGGATGGGGAAAAAAAATGAGGAAATTCCCGAAAATTTTTAAGCCCACGAAACCTATAGGTTATCGTTTTGGATATACTATACGACTGTGTTCTTATACTGAGCCCAAAATTTGAGCCCCCCCAGCGTGCCCCCTTCAGGGAATTTTGAGAATTTCCGATTTTTCTAGGGATCCTGGGGTCACCAGTTTCCCTCGTACCAAGTTTCAAATTTCTGAGATTTCTGGAAGTGCCTCATTAATTCACGTCTTTTTTCATTTTTAAATATTTATATATACATCGCTCCAGCCCGACTTGCTTTTATATATATATATATAGATGACGGATAAGCATGAGCACGTTGGAAAGTGCAGACTTCCACTTCGAGATTCATATCTCCTAAACGGTTTATGATATTAAGAAACGGTTTGCGCCATCAGACGCCTCATTTATCGCTCTACATGTGTGTTTCTAAACCATTTCCTCGCATCTCCCATATTAAGGGGTTAAATTGAGTTAAAATTTTGAATAGGGCGAAATTTGGGTGCATTTTTAACATTTTACATTACATTTTGCCTACTTATGTATAAGCTAGAATCATGAAATTTGGTACACATATGTCCCTTAATTGTGCCAATGTGCGCACACAACGTGATGATCCTATCATTGTTATAAGTGTGTCAAAGAATAAAATATACTTGTAAAAAACACCAAATTTACGAACAATCCAGAAATACGGCCAAATTTAACGTATAAGGGAGAGAGATACGACAAAATGTCACAGGACCAAAGTTGTAGATCACTCCGAATTGAAGGGACATTCTGATATCCGTTTTGGGATACGACTTACCGTTTAGCCAAAAAATAGCTCAGAAGGAATGTCTGCACAGTCATTAAAATTGCCTCCATATTTCGATATCCTTGGGGGTAAAAAGTGAAAAATTTGAACATCTTGGAATTTTCCCGTCGGTTAGGGTTCAAAAGCTATAATTTCACCAAATTTCAATTGTCTACCTCGTCTCGCAGGTTGTGCCGCCATCTCGATTTGGGGGGACGGGGGATAAAAATGAGGAAATTCCCGAAAATTTTTAAGCCCACGAAACCTATAGGTTATCGTTTTGGATATACTATACGACTGTGTTCTTATACTGAGCCCAAAATTTGAGCCCCCCCAGCGTGCCCCCTTCAGGGAATTTTGAGAATTTCCGATTTTTCTAGGGATCCTGGGGTCATCAGTTTCCCTCGTACCAAGTTTCAAATTTCTGAGATTTCTGGAAGTGCCTCATTAATTCACGTCTTTTTTCATTTTTAAATATTTATATATACATCGCTCCAGCCCGACTTGCTTTTATATATATAGATATAATGGTCCGTTATTGGACATTGTAAATTTTTCCAGCTAACTCATTCTTGGTTGCCTGCGTTTCGCCCTCGTGTGCCAAGTTAGGCTCATCAGTTGGGACTTAGCACACCACCCAAGACGCAAGGCTAGTGCATACCGTGGAGGCCACTGCATAGGCTACTTGAAGCCACCAGCAGTGCCAATGCACTATGAGAACTATGTCTCATTTCCAAAAATTGATGCCTGCCTGGCCATCAGATAATACAGATGTTGATTCCCATAGGGAATTTAAAATATTTGTCCCGAATGAGTAAATTTAGGCAGGCATCAATTTTTGGAAATGAGACATAGTTCTCATAGTGCACAGTCATTAAAATTGCCTCCATATTTCGATATCCTTGGGGGTAAAAGTGAAAAATTTGAACATCTTGGAATTTTCCCGTCGGTTAGGGTTCAAAAGCTATAATTTCACCAAATTTCAATTGTCTACCTCGTCTCGCAGGTTGTGCCGCCATCTTGATTTGGGGGGATGGGGGATAAAAATGAGGAAATTCCCGAAAATTTTTAAGCCCACGAAACCTATAGGTTATCGTTTTGGATATACTATACGACTGTGTTCTTATACTGAGCCCAAAATTTGAGCCCCCCAGCGTGCCCCCTTCAGGGAATTTTGAGAATTTCCGATTTTTCTAGGGATCCTGGGGTCATCAGTTTCCCTCGTACCAAGTTTCAAATTTCTGAGATTTCTGGAAGTGCCTCATTAATTCACGTCTTTTTTCATTTTTAAATATTTATATATACATCGCTCCAGCCCGACTTGCTTTTATATATATAGATGACGGATAAGCATTAGCACGTTGGAAAGTGCAGACTTCCACTTCGAGATTCATATCTCCTAAACGGTTTATGATATTAAGAAACGGTTTTGCGCCATCAGACGCCTCATTTATCGCTCTACATGCGTGTTTCTAAACCATTTCCTCGCATCTCCCATATTAAGGGGGTAAATTGAGTTCAAATTTTGAAAATAGGGTGAAATTTGGGTGCATTTTTAACATTTTACATTACATTTTGCCTACTTATGTATAAGCAAGAATCATGAAATTTGGTACACATATGTCCCTTAATCGTGCCAATGTGCGCACACAACGTGATGATCCTATCATTGTTATAAGTGTGTCAAAGAATAAAATATACTTGTAAAAATCACCAAATTTACGAACAATCCAGAAATACGGCCAAATTTAACGTATAAGGGAGAGAGATACGACAAAATGTCACAGGACCAAAGTTGTAGATCACTCCGAATTGAAGAGACATTCTTCCATCCGTTTTGTGATATGACTTACCGTTTAGCCAAAAAATAGCTCAGAAGGAATGTCTGCACAGTCATTAAAATTGCCTCCATATTTCGATATCCTTGGGAGTAAAAAGTGAAAAATTTGAACATCTTGGAATTTTCCCGTCGGTTAGGGTTCAAAAGCTATAATTTCACCAAATTTCAATTGCCTACCTCGTCTCGCAGGTTGTGCCGCCATCTTGATTTGGGGGGATGGGGGATAAAAATGAGGATATTCCCGAAAATTTTTAAGTCCACGAAACCTATAGGTTATCGTTTTGGATATACTATACGAAAGTGTTCTTATACTGAGCCCAAAATTTGAGCCCCCCCAGCGTGCCCCCTTCAGGGAATTTTGAGAATTTCCGATTTTTCTAGGGATCCTGGGGTCATCAGTTTCCCTCGTACCAAGTTTCAAATTTCTGAGATTTCTGGAAGTGCCTCATTAATTCACGTCTTTTTTCATTTTTAAATATTTATATATACATCGCTCCAGCCCGACTTGCTTTTATATATATAGACATGTAATGCTCAACGAACTCGCATTTCATTTAAAGTATACTCAAGCACTTCACATTACGAAGACTGTTCATTTTAACACCATTAATAACTCAATATCATCGCGACAACATCACAACTACCCTCGCGAATACTACGCCTAACATAAAATATGATCGCAGATGACTCTAAATTACGCACATAATTACTTCCCGATTACTTCAAACATATATTCGAAACATAAATTTAACTGAAGTTTCTTTATAATGGCACTATCTTAACACATGTACTAACCATGCCTAAATCTTATCTGCATAACATTTATTAGCGACCGCTTAGATTCTCACGATAAAGCGTATAGTATCATAATTCAGGATCATTCACGTCACAACTTACAACATCCCTATCCATTATAAGATAATGATTGACGAATAAAACGATTGCCTTCAAGTTGTATTATCGAGCATGTCACGTTTTTAACATTGTAAAATATACTACTCTACTTTAAAGCAGCTACATAGCGGGATAATAAGACATTGACTTTGAGTACTTATCATTCGTTGGCTTCAGGAAGAAGACACCTCTCATCCTCTGGTATTGGTATTCTATCCATTGGTATCCATCCCAGTTCTCATCAGATCTGTTAAGACCGTTACATGGTTTAGCAAGTCATGCTGGGATTTATAACCATCTCATAAACATCTCCAATGGTACTTGGCTTAATTATAGCTGTAACTCGTAACATGCTGTTAGTATAACATTACACACATTAATATCATTCACAATATTCTTATACAACACTTGCCTTAATATTTTGAGAGGACCAGATACGTATCTCGCCTCTTTACAAATATTATTTTTATTACAGTTCACAATATTGTAATACAATCTAGCTTCTCGTCTAATTCCCTTCCGAGGCGTGTGCAACATTTCTAATTTGAGTCTTTCAACAAACTGTAATTTTCTCTTTTTCAGAAACAAAATCTAATACTAGATTACAATAATAACAGACGGTTTGCTTTTTAAATACTTCTCCATATTTCGTACCTTTCCATATGTTTTTAACAATTAAACACATGACTTCTTGATACAGAGTACCCCTACACAATCATTAGCGTCGGCAAGGGAATTAATTTAACAATCCGTCACATAATGTTTTGGTTCACCAATCGACAACTTCATCACCAGTCTCGATTATCGAATCGTATCGGACTAGATAGGTAAGGTATGGCCACCATATACAGATTGAACTTGGCCTAGTTAATCCAGCTCATTCCATGGCCTCCGATACATCATTGATATTTCGCCATTTATTTACATTTATTAATCTTTTACTTGAAGAAACTGCGATACTTCGTGCTACGACATACTATTATCAGCCGTAATTTAACGAGATACCACAGGGTTCTGAGCTTATCATTTTTGCCGATACCTTCAATCCGTTGTATATTGTTTATGTAGTTGAGCGAGTTATTTGAGGACGTGTAGTAATCAGACGTACGATTTCATCAACTTATATTTTATCATAAACTTCCAGTGTTTCCACCGACTCCAAACCAACATTCACTGGAAGGTTATAATACATTCGTCAATCATTTCCCTCCCAGGAGCATCACGCTCTTCCTCAATAACCACCCCTGACGCCGTTATCATTCATAATTCTTTATAAACCTTTTACAAGTCTCTTTCCTCCCCAGTATAGGCAGTGACCACATGCATATACTACTCCAACTCCCAACCAATGGCCCGTACACCAAACTCCCACCCACACGCATCGTAACACATTTTCCCAAAGCCAACTGGCCAGGATACCGTGTCCACATCAGCCGATCCCTCACAAAAGCACCTATCCCTCCCACTGATGCCCAATCCTTACAAGCCGTAGCACAATACCACAATAACCTCAGCTTCTGACGCCCATAATCCCACCTCTCTTTACACACCCCATAAACCGAGACTCCCGTCTAAATTCCTCCATCTCCAGAATCTACCCCTATACTACCTATCCGAATTCTCGAGAACCTGTGATCCCTACTTACTCCGCGTCCATCGCCAAACCAGCCGTACAATAACCAACTACCTCCATGCCCACCATCGCCGATCTTGGTCAAACACATGCACTTCCATAAACAGTCAACATGACTCTCCTTACAAATTCTGGCGTACGCTCTTTTTCCTATCCTTCATAATGGTCGGTCTCCAAGAAACCCCGAAGAAAAACTGGAGTTGTTCTCCTCTCACTTTCGCAAACGCTTTAACCCCACAATCCAGCATTCCGTAACTGACGCAACCTTTTATCAAAACCTTACATCCTCGCCCTACTTACAACCATCCTCAAAACATTTCCTCACACCCCACGCCCTAAACACTCCAATAACAGCCACCGACATCACAGATGCCCTATCCCGAACTCGAAACACCGCTCCAGGCCCCGATTGCATCCATTACCGACACATCCGCCAAGCTCCCCTTCACTTCTCTCACTACTAGCCACTGTATCTACATTCATTCTCACCTCCGGTTTTTATTCCACTAGTTGGAAACGATCCATCATGCTACTCTTCCCTAAACCTGGAAGAGACGTATAAGACCCCGACTCATACCGTCTTATTTGTCTTATAACCACCCTCTCCTAAATCCTGGACCGTATTCATCCCTACCTTAAGTCACACCACCTCCTACCACCCTCTCAATGTGGCTTCCGTCCCGAACTTTTCAATTCACACCAGCTCCTCCGCCTCGCCCAGTTCATTGCCGATAATTTCAACTTATCCTGCTCCAGCCTCCTCATTACCTTTGATTTTAATAAAGCTTTCGAATTCGTTTGGCATCCTGCTCTAATTTATAAGTTTCATCTATTTACCCTCCCTTAGTCCCTCTTCCGCTTATTTGCCTCTTACCTACACAACAAAACCACCTGCATATCCATCCAACGCCACATCTCTCAACCCTTCCCGATGTCTCTAGAAAAGCCTCAAGGCTTTCCGTTCTCTCCATTGCTTTTCATTCTTTTCGTAGCTGATATCCCCAACCACCCACCCCAGTACAGCTCCTCCAATTCGCCGACGATACAGCAGTCCTTGGCCCCTCCCATCAGTCCAAGCCATGAACGGAATCCTTCAACCCTACCTGAAGTCCTTTACTTCCTGGTGTAAGAGTTTGGCATCTGCATATCAATCCTTCCAAAACACAATCCAAACTTACTGCGACCCCGTCGTGCACACCTTTCCGCCACCCGAAATCCCGAACATCTCCACCTCAAAATTCAAAAGACCCCCCCCCTTCATCTTCAACCTGTTTTGAACCACAAAGGCATCACCATTGACCAACACCTGTCCATTCGCCCTCACTTCCTTAATGTCAAACCCATAGCATCCCGCAGATCCCATATTCCCCGCCGACTGGCCGGCACCAGCTGGGGTCTCAATATCATTCTCTATCAACGTATGGGCGGGCATTATCCAAGATCACCTAATAGGACTGTATTTGCTGCCTCTCCGTTTGACTGGTCCATGTTACCTGGTGTTCCTCCGATATGTGCTGCCACAGTTCCTGGAGACTGTAGCCCTTGTTGTCCACGAAAGGACGTAATTTCAACACGACGGTGCACCAGCCCAATTCGATGTTGATTTCCCCGAGCACCTGAGTACAATCATCGTTGGTTTGGAAGGGGAGGTCCTGTCCCATGGCCAGCGCTATCGCCGGAGCTTACACCTCTGGACGTTTTCCTCTGGAGTTACGTCAAATCGTTGGTGTACGAAACCCCCGCAGAAACGGATGAAACCTGCTTGCTAGTGTCCGAGCTGCCTGTCTTATGGTAGAACAGACAGTAGGGATCTTTGGGAGTGTGCGACAGAACTTCATGCGTCGTTGCCATGCATGCATTGAGACTAGCGGTCATCACTTTGAACAATTACTATGAGCTGCTTTGTTGGTATGCGGTGTCCAGAACACAATAAATATGCATTTCCGAGCATTTGCAAGCATTCGTTTGTGAGCTGATAAGTTTTCCGTGGTTTACCATGTTCACTCAGGGATAAATTCTGGACTGTGTCTTAATTAAGGACACCACCTCTACTATCCTAGACCTGGCCATTACCTATAGTCTGAATATAATCGGTTGTGGATCGAGTATCACCTTTTTCAATTTGATCCAAAAGGTTTGAAACACTCTGTATATTTCCTCATACATTTTTGGAGGAAACAGCTCATTCAGTTGAAATCCTTTTAACTTAATGCGACTTACGAGCAACTTCGTACATCATAGCAGTGTTAATATTTGCAAGATAAATAGTTTACCTCTTTCAAAATGTCGCAGTCTAGGATGTACCAGTCACTGTGCCGGCTGTCCTACTTCGCTAAAGACTTCTGGCCCACTGCCCTTGCGCGCTGGACGCTTTATTTTCCAGACGACTGGAGCCCATACTTCCTAGTTTGTTTGTCCTACATGAATGCTCTCCTTCACCGACACTTGGCATAGTTCCCTGCTCGCTTAACTGCAGTACAAACAGTTCTCCAAGCAGAATCCGTGCTATACGCGAGGCACGAGATTGCTGTAATTTGATTGTGGAGAAAGTCAGCTGTAGTTTCAATGTGATGTTGTCATAGTAGACTACCGAGCAAGTGGCTACGCAGTTTGGGTCATAAAGTTGTGAACTTATATTCAGGAGAGAGTAGGTTCGGATTCCACTGTAGGATGCCCTGAAAATAGTTTTCCATGACTTCCCATTTTCATACCAGGCTGCACCTTAATTCAAGCCACGGTCATTTCCTTTCCGGAATAGAAATGTTCACTGAATAATTTACCAATATAATTAGTTAGGATGACAAAAAACAGACTTGATAAAATAATAATAATAATAATAATAATAATAATAATAATAATAATAATAATAATAATAATAATAATAATAAAACAACAACAACTTTGCGAGTGATTACGTAGATCACACTGGTCAGATGCAAGCATTCGTTTGTGAGCTGATAAGTTTTCCGTGGTTTACCATGTTCACTCAGGGATAAATTCTGGACTGTGTCTTAATTAAGGACACCACCTCTACTATCCTAGACCTGGCCATTACCTATTCCACCGTCTCACGATTGCTTTATATATATATTAGTGTGGCATCAAACCGCTAGCAAAATGAAATCAATGTAGATGGCTTAGTTCATGCAGGGTAATGTGTTCGATTCTCTTTCATGAAGTCTAAAAATGTTTAGTAATGACCAGTACTTCTAACGCGGGGTTTGAGATTCATTCATTTTACAACAAGAAGGAGTACCTGTAAGTAATCAAGCCCAGAAACCAACCTATCAAATTTCGTGCCAAGGATACTAATAGCAGAAACATTTACTTTTCATCCAGAGGTTTACGTAGTTGGGCTGAAAGGAGCTTCTGTTTGACTATCGAAATCTACATGACAGATGTCTCAGGAAATACACATTGTTAGAATTAGTGTTCTCATATACGGATCGCTGGCTGCATTTTCAGCGTAGCGGCCTTCGGTGCAGGGGTCAAGAGTTCGATTCCACGTCGGACTGGAGACTTTGTTTTGTTTGATTAAATCTTGCGGCTTGAGTAGTAGGTCTGAGAGTGTCTTAACAGGCATGTCTTTATTTACACACAACAAAACACATATGCTATTGACACGTAAATTGTGAATATCCTTCATGTAAATTGGGCCAAGTTCACACCTGCACTGCAGATTGCACTCGCAGGGAATGGAGAAAGAAAATGGGTTCGGGCGGATTTGCTCATCGAGTAAAGTGGGCTTCGGATTAACAGAGGCTACTTTTAATCGAAACAGACTTTCAAGTCCCCAACGTTGATTGTCATGAGAATGGTTTTCCATGGTTTCCATTCTACTGCACTGACAGGATGCGGGGACAGTTCTTATTATAGGCTAGGCTTCACCCATCTCACCTTCTCCGCAAATCACATCTCCGATACAAATCGCCCTAGCCTGAAGAGACGGCGTTACCGTCTAAGAGGTCCGGTGTACTCTGCCCGGGCACGGACTGAAATATTTTAACCCACTCTCCCCCCCCCCCCATTTCGCTCAGTCATTAGCTCCCTGTGCCCAATATGGGGGGTTCGACACTGGCTCATTCCGGTGGTATTTCAGATTCTTATCGGTAGATTTACAACCAGGTAAAAACAAAACATCTGGAGAACAAAATTCAGGCACCTCAGTGACTCAGGGCCATGAAAGAAATTAGAGAGACGTAAAAACAAAATTTATTACTTATTAACTATTTATTACTGAAATGAAAATCCACAGCCTGTTTCCAGTCATTCGACCTGGTCTGGAATGGAATGAATGAAGAAGCCGCCGTCTATTGGCGAGGATAGGAAGTGTGCCGGCTGCCGAAGCCTGTCGCACTCCTCTGGGGCAATGATGAATGACTGACAGATGCAATGAAATGATATTGGAAAGTGTTCCTGGAATGAAAGATGACAGGGAAAACCGGAGCACCCGGAGAAAATCCTGTCCTGCCTCCGCTTTGTCCAGCACAAATCTCACAAGGAGTGACCGGGATATGAACCACGGAACCCAGCGGTGAGAGACCGGCGCGCTGCCGCCCGACCGACGGAGGCTTCTTCTTCTTATTATTATTATTATTATTAATGTTTCGTTGCGCCCATTTGTAGAGTGCGTTGGAACTTGTTCACTAGCTTGATGACTTTCATACCAGGCGAGTTGGCCGTGCGGTTAGGGGCGCGCCGCTGTGAGCTTGTATCAGGAGATACTGGGTTCGAACCCCACTGTCGATAGCCCTGAAAATGATTTTCCGTGGTTTTCCATTTTCACGCTCGGCAAATGCTGGTGCTGTACCTTAATTAAGGCCACAGCCGCTTCCTTCCCACTCCTCTGTCCCATCGTCGCCATGAGACCGTTGCTAGTTTTCACGACAAATGTATGTTTATTTACTGAGGTCCTGAAGACCTCGCGGATTTTCATGATGTTTTCCCTGATGTTCAATTCATTCCGGTCTCCTCTTGTTTCTTCCAAGCTATTTATCTTCCTGCTTTGGGAGTTTATTACATTGAATAATCTTCTTTTGAGTCTATAATTATCCATCCTAAACATGTGTCCAAAAATTTCAAACGTCCCCTCCGCACAATATTGATGGAACTATCTGTGTGACTACAGGGGCCTGCAGTTCGCCTTCTGATCCAGTTTCCATTCTCTTGTGTGGGGCCGAACATTTTTCTATGAGTTTCACGTTCTTTCTTTTCAGTATCTGCAGTTATAATTATTATTACGTACTTCAGGACTCTCAATTAGAAAGTTGTGATCAATGTAATAATTATGTATATAGGTCCTGGATTTTTGTTTGAAATATAATCAATTTCTTTAGAGCTATTCATTAAAAGTAACTACTGTATTTATATGTGTTCAGCAGATACTATACATCAATATTTAAGGCATAATAACGTTCCAAAATGTATGATAAGCGTCTTGTACAGGAACTAAGATATCACAATACCATATTATGATCTAAAGTTCAGTGCTGAAAACTGTATATTAAAATATGTATATAAATATACTCTGTTGAAAACGTTGCTGGATAAGGTTTCTTCTTTAAAATAAGGATGTTGGATACCTGTACTTAAAATTTAGATATGTAAGGTCATTTGTTAGAATATGAACGGTGACGGTATGGCGTGAGAGTACCGACGTGACACTGTGTTCGACTTGAATTCGCTCCGCTGGGAGTGAATAACATACCATCCAATCGAATTTCATCAATTAGTGTTAATTTCATTCAAAAGAGTGACATTTTAACATGCATGGTTTGTGGTCGGAATTCCTCGAACATTTAGTTCAAAGCCCTTGCTACCAACGCTTGTAGTTATTTTTAGTATACTATCCTAGAAAACCCTGGTCTCGCCATCTAGGAGTAGATTGCTGCCTCTTACGGGAAAAGGATGGGGGAGTGTGCAGGGATCGGTTCGTGGCCAGGTCAGGGGATTTGATGATGATGATGACTGTTGTTTAAAGAGACCAACAGCTAGGTTATCGGACCCTTATGGTACGAGATGCAACGAGATAACACGATAACTGAAACTTCAAAATGTATCCACATATTTTGCTATTGGCAAAACTTTTTTTTTTTTTTGCTATTTGCTTTACGTCGCACCGACACAGATAGGTCTTATGGCGACGATGGGATATGAAAGGCCTAGGAAGTGGAAGGAAGCGACCGTGGCCTTAATTAAGGTACAGCGCCGGCATTTGCCTGGTGTGAAAATGGGAAACCACGGAAAACCATCTTCAGGGCTGCCGACAGTGGGGCTCGAACCCACTATCTCCCGATTACTGGATACTGGCCGCACTTAAGCGACTGCAGCTATCGAACTCGGCAAAACGTCGCACCGACACAGATAGGGCTTATCGCGACGATGGGATAGGAAAGGCCTAGGAGTTGGAAGGAATCGGCCGTGGCCTTAATTAAGGTACAGCCCCAGCATTTGCTTGGTGTAAAAATGGGAAACCACGGAAAGCCATCTTCAGGGCTGCCGGCAGTGGGATTCGAGCCCACTATCTCCCGGATGCAAGCTTACAGCCGCTCCTCTAACCGCACGGCCAACTCGCCCGGTAAATGTATCCACTGACTAGAATTTAAAAATAATGGTGATGAAGCAAAATGACCATGAATCCAAAACTATCAGTGGATCAAACTCGCAATGTCTTAATGTCTGAGATGATACTTGCTGTCCAAAGGGGTCCAAAATCCATGTCACTGGCCCCTCATAATAGTACTAATCACTGGTAAAGCAGAATCATGATGTTCCTCCTATATTCCTACCAATCACAGGTATTGCAGACACATGGTATGCCACACATAATGGGAACACCCACAGGTAACACATACCCGTGTTGTTTCTCATATGAGGGTAGAACTCACAAGCACCGCAGACCCATGTTGTTCCTCACATAGTGGGACTTATCATGGTCACCGGCTAGATCCGTGGTGTTCCTCACATAGTGGGACTTATCATGGTCACCGTCTAGATCCGTGGTGTTCCTCACATAGTGGGACTTATCACGGTCACCGGCTAGATCCGTGGTGTTCCTCACATAGTGGGACTTATCACGGTCACCGGCTAGATCCGTGGTGTTCCTCACATAGTGGTACTGATAACAGGATACGTATACTCATGGTGTTGCTCACATGGCAGTACTAGTCATAGTCAATGTAAACCCATGGTGTATCACACATTATGGTATCACACACAGGTAACACAGACCTATTGTGTTCCTCACATAATGGTACTACTCTTAGGCTACGCAGATCCATGGTGTTCATCACATAATGGCACTGTACACGGGCAATGCACAGTCCCGTGGTGTTCCTCACATAGTGGTACTAACCACAGGCAACGTAGATTCATGATGTTCCTCATGTAATGGTACCACTTTGTTTTCTACAAGTTGTTTTACGTCGCACCTACACAGATAGGTCTCATGTCGACGATGGGACAGGAAGGGCTAGGAATGGGAAGGAAGTGACCGTGGCTTTAATTAAGGTATAGCCCTAACATTTACCTGGTGTGAAAATGGGAAACCACGGAAAACCATCTTTCTGGGCTGACGACAGTGGGGTTCAAACACACTATCTCCCAAATACTGGATACCGGCCGCACTTAAGCGACTGCAGCTATCGAGCTTGGTAATGGTACTACTCCTAGGTAACTCAGACCTATTCTGAATACAGGGGAAAGAACACGTTCCAGCGCAGCGTACGGCACATTCTCTCGCATGGACTATAATCACAGACAACGTCGAGGCGCGTGGTGTTTCTCAGAGAATGGTACTACTCCTAGGCAACAAAGGCCAATATTGGTTCTCACATGGTGGTACCAATCGCAAATAAAATCGACCCATGGTGTTCCTCACGTAATGGTATTAATCACAAGTAGTCTCATGGTTCTAACTCCATCATTCCTTGGTTGCCCCTTTTAGCCGCCACTTACGACAGGCAAGGGATACCGTGGGTGTGTTCTTCGTCTGTGTCCCCCACTCACATGGGGTAGAGAGGATTTGATGGCTAGTTCCAGATCCACTCAGCCTACCGAGGAGTTAGCTAACGAAGAGGTACTGACCCAGGCCTAGAAAGCTAATAGCGACCGAGAGTACTAGTCGTACTGCACACGCGTCACACGGCTTTCGGGCAGAGCAGTAGTCGTTTGGCAGACAAAGGGCCATCCGGGCTGTATCACCATGGGGTTTGTTCATTCTTTTGTTTGTTTGATTCATTTTATCGTAGAAAATACTCAACTTTCTTTTCACTACCTCCAACGACCTAGGAATGTATTTATCACAAAATCACTTGTGAACATTACTTGTGAGTGTGCCTGTATTGCCTCACTAGCAAGTATGTTGAATTCCGCCGATAATAGTAGAACGTATTCCGCTCTTGCGAGACAAGAGTTCCCCCGAGAACATGTAATTTTCCACATGCCCGCAGCATGTGACGTAATATAACTCGAGATGTTTGGTGAGAGATTAGACAAGCAAAGCTAAGGGTTTCCATGTTACAGTAAGCTAATTACGTTAGGGTTCAACTCTTAACATATGAGAGACTATTACAGGAGGAATAACATTACTACATTTTTAAACATTCATTTTTCAAAAATTTTATAAATTGAGCTGTATTATTATTATTATTATTATTATTATTATGACGGGGTTACCCGTGGATCAGAAAGAGGTTAAAGAAGGTGCTGGGTTGAATGGGTCTATCTAGAATATCAAAATTGAATTTAAAACTTTAACAAAGGTTATATTTCTCTTTAAATCGTAAGCTTAACAATTATTTCACTGAGTGAACAACATGAGGTTACAGGTACAATGAAAATTTCAACAATTGGAAAATTCAAGATTTAGAACCTTAAAAATTCTGGGCTTCAAGCCCCTATGTTACAAATTTACAATTTGAAGTGGTATTATTTAGGTAAGGGCAGAAAACTCTTCATCCAAGAGCACTTGCTCCCAAAAATGACAATATCTAACCTTCCAGAGGCAGCCTTCACTATTACAAACCTTTGAAAAGAGCTTGCATGCTCTCGATTTCTTACAGCCTACTCAGGGCAACATCACATCACAATCTAGCCTCACAAGGCACGAATTGTGTGTATGTTCAGTCTTCAGCCCTAAGGCTGGTTGGATCTTCAACAGCGCTGCCATCAGCTGGTATAGATGGCCTAGGCATCACTGAAGAAGCATACTAGGGAAATGAGGAGTGAGGTAGTTTCACGTTGCTTTCCTCACCGAGCCAGAAGTTGCTATTACATATCAGTCTGCCACGCCCACTGAAATGCATGCACTAACTGACCCTATGAGCAACATTTTCACACCATTCATAGCAGGGACTGGCTGCAGAAGGAATAGCAATACTAGCATCGCTCATACCTCAGTCACTTTCATATAGTCAAAGCCAAGGATAAGACAGAGACAGATCAATGAAAGTAACAAAATTGCTCTAGCCTATACCAGAAGACATAGTGCACTGTAAACACTAGGTCCTGCCAGCAAAGGCATAGGCACGAATTACAAATGGGAATAATTTTACACAGGGATATCTAGTAGCCAACCAGCTGGGCCTTTGCGAAAAAAGAACAGGTTAAATAAACGGCCCGAACAAAAACTGAATAGAGGCGTACACTGCGCTCCCAGATAATGAGAAGTTAAAACCTACAGGGCTCACGGCCGATGAAACTGGGGCTAATCCCAAACTACTGAGGTGGCTCGCATGGAACTCACTTTAATACATTACAGGAAGAAAACAGTTATCAAAACGTAGTCACCTCAGACCAAGATGAAGGGGAGCTCGAGAGGGTAACTCACTCCCTATCCTCGATTTACAGTTAAAGACTAAATGAAATTTTACGTGAAAGGAAGAATTTTACATTAAAGCGGTTACATAGTTAGAAATTCGGACCTTTCTCTCGGATAAGTACGCGGAAACAGCAAGAAAGATTGAATTTATGTGGCCGTTACGTGGTAGATGTTCCGGTGGCCGAAGAAAGAGGCGCGCCGCCTCCTGCCTTAACACACACACTCAGAAAGACGACAATCAATTGGCAAAGTAGCCAGAAAAACCGCAGTTTATATACCCTCAGGGAAGGTTCGAGAGAATTCAGGACTAATCAGGACACACCTTCTTAATTTTTATTGGTTAACACAAATTGAACAAGAAATGTGGGATTGGTTGAAAATTAATTAAAAAAAATTATGATTGGCCCGATTCAAAACTGACGGAAGAAAAAGAAGTCTGCCAATCCAAAAATAAATGAACATAGATTCAGTTATAAAAACCTAGAAATACGAAACTTCTTTAAGTTTTTAATTTCTTTCACCTTGCACCAGACTGCATGACCATAGTTTTGGTAGTGTCATCTGTGGAAAAATGTAAAAACTTCTTGATGAATAGTGAAACAAAACAAGGAGAAGTTCAATCAGTTTAGGAAACTTCACAATAACACAATTACTTAATTTTAGTGGTGACATCTTTTGATTAAAGTTCCAACTTCATGTGGTATAAGGTGCACCTTTTGATCGAGAGGAGTTTATTAAGGCGCTTATTTTGAATTTGCGGCGTTGAGGTGTACCTCCCGGTACAATTATTATTATTATTATTATTATTATTATTATTATTATTATTATTATTGTTATTATTATTATTATTATTTTCGATACCATGGACCAGATAAAATAATTTCCTCATGCTTTTGTCTCCTTTCTTGACTTTTTGTCTTCGCAGTATTTCTCCATCCTTTCACTGTGTTCTTCCGTCTTTCATCCATCCAGATAATTGCACTCTTTCTGCCTTACCTGAAAGACACGCTTTTTAAATCTATTAACAAATAGTAGGGCTGTCTAGAATTTTGGCTTTCGTAAACTTCATGTCTATCAATTATTATTATTAGAAGTAGAAAAGCCCATTACCAACTTAATACAAGGCGCTCTAGAGACATATGGTTCCGCTAATTGTGCTGATACCTGAAATCAGTTATCGAATACGGAAGGGTCTGCAGGAATTTGGACTCTCCTCTGAACTCCCCCACACCTCCGAATGTTGCCGCTACTTTTTATTGTTTATTTCATTTTCTTTATTGTTTCTATAATGTTGTTTCTGAGTGTTTCTTTTTTATTACATACAACTGTCCGAACAGGTTAAAAATACCATTAATATCGAAGTACCTCCTTGTAAACCACATTTTTAGAGTATATTTTCGCACAATTCTTAATTAGTTTTGCCTGGTCAGGCCCTTGTGCAATTTTAACTTTGGCATCGTCAACGCGGCGTTAGTTGGACAGTACAAATACCCGTCCCTAATGACTGAACTTGCAACTTGTTAAAAATCGTGACAAATACAAGTTTAATAGAGAATTTTTATGTTTTTAGGGTAAAAAGTAGGTCAGTGTCAGGAGAAGCAAGGTCAATTCGCGGAATGAAAACGATATTGTTGCATGATGAATCTGTCAATAACTACATTTGGTCTTAGGTCTTCTTCCATTACACAACCCTCTTTCCGTATTCAGATTTCTGAGGAGCATGACAATAGCTCCTACTTCTATTGCAGCTTATGAAGTAGCATTCTGGATGGTCATAAACACTGAAGAACTCAAATGGATAGTAGCCTACAGTTCTGCAGTTATTTCCACTGCTAGAATCAATAGAATTCAAGCTTAAATATATTTGTGCTGTTCCCTCTAAGCGGTATGAACACTTAATTACATCAACATCGTTATTGACATAAATATATCTTAATTATTGGCTGGGGGGTTTCTGAAAAACTACCGTCACAAAATGTGTAACGGAAATGTAACCTAGCAACCGTGCGGCCTGTGATGTGAAGTGTGGATGGATAGCCAGGCCATGTTTTCTAGCAACCGTGCGGCCTGTGATGTGAAGTGTGGATGGATAGCCAGGCCATGTTTTCTAGCAGCCGTGCAGCCTGTGATGTGAAGTGTGGATGGATAGCCAGGCCATGTTTTCTAGCAGCCGTGTGGCCTGTGATGTGAAGTGTGGATGGATAGCCAGGCCATGTTTTCTAACAACCGTACAGCCTGTGATGTGAAGTGTGGATGGATAGCTAGGCCATGTTTCCTAGCAGCCGTGTGGCCTGTGATGTGAAGTGTGGATGGATAGCCAGGCCATGTTTTCTAACAACCGTACAGCCTGTGATGTGAAGTGTGGATGGATAGCCAGGCCATGTTTTCTAGCAGCCGTGCGGCCTGTGATGTGAAGTGTGGATGGATAGCCAGGCCATGTTTCCTAGCAGCCGTGTGGCCTGTGATGTGAAGTGTGGATGGATAGCCAGGCCATGTTTCCTAGCAGCCGTGTGGCCTGTGATGTGAAGTGTGGATGGATAGCCAGGCCATGTTTTCTAGCAGCCGTGTGGCCTGTGATGTGAAGTGTGGATGGATAGCCAGGCCATGTTTCCTAGCAGCCGTGCAGCCTGTGATGTGAAGTGTGGATGGATAGCCAGGCCATGTTTTCTAGCAGCCGTGTGGCCTGTGATGTGAAGTGTGGATGGATAGCCAGGCCATGTTTCCTAGCAGCCGTGCAGCCTGTGATGTGAAGTGTGGATGGATAGCCAGGCCATGTTTCCTAGCAGCCGTGTGGCCTGTGATGTGAAGTGTGGATGGATAGCCAGGCCATGTTTTCTAGCAGCCGTGCGGCCTGTGATATGAAGTGTGGATGGATAGCCAGGCCATGTTTTCTAACAACCGTACAGCCTGTGATGTGAAGTGTGGATGGATAGCCAGGCCATGTTTTCTAACAGCCGTGTGGCCTGTGATGTGAAGTGTGGATGGATAGCCAGGCCATGTTTTCTAACAACCGTACAGCCTGTGATGTGAAGTGTGGATGGATAGCCAGGCCATGTTTCCTAGCAGCCGTGTGGCCTGTGATGTGAAGTGTGGATGGATAGCCAGGCCATGTTTCCTAGCAGCCGTGTGGCCTGTGATGTGAAGTGTGGATGGATAGCCAGGCCATGTTTTCTAGCAGCCGTGTGGCCTGTGATGTGAAGTGTGGATGGATAGCCAGGCCATGTTTTCTAACAACCGTACAGCCTGTGATGTGAAGTGTGGATGGATAGCTAGGCCATGTTTCCTAGCAGCCGTGTGGCCTGTGATGTGAAGTGTGGATGGATAGCCAGGCCATGTTTCCTAGCAGCCGTGTGGCCTGTGATGTGAAGTGTGGATGGATAGCCAGGCCATGTTTTCTAGCAGCCGTGTGGCCTGTGATGTGAAGTGTGGATGGATAGCCAGGCCATGTTTTCTAACAACCGTACAGCCTGTGATGTGAAGTGTGGATGGATAGCCAGGCCATGTTTTCTAACAACCGTACAGCCTGTGATGTGAAGTGTGGATGGATAGCCCGGCCATGTTTTCTAGCAGCCGTGTGGCCTGTGATGTGAAGTGTGGATGGATAGCCAGGCCATGTTTTCTAGCAGCCGTGTGGCCTGTGATGTGAAGTGTGGATGGATAGCCAGGCCATGTTTTCTAACAACCGTACAGCCTGTGATGTGAAGTGTGGATGGATAGCCCGGCCATGTTTTCTAGCAGCCGTGTGGCCTGTGATGTGAAGTGTGGATGGATAGCCAGGCCATGTTTCCTAGCAGCCGTGTGGCCTGTGATGTGAAGTGTGGATGGATAGCCAGGCCATGTTTCCTAGCAGCCGTGTGGCCTGTGATGTGAAGTGTGGATGGATAGCCAGGCCATGTTTTCTAGCAACCGTGCGGCCTGTGATGTGAAGTGTGGATGGATAGCCAGGCCATGTTTCCTAGCAGCCGTGTGGCCTGTGATGTGAAGTGTGGATGGATAGCCCGGCCATGTTTTCTAGCAACCGTGCGGCCTGTGATGTGAAGTGTGGATGGATAGCCAGGCCATGTTTCCTAGCAGCCGTGTGGCCTGTGATGTGAAGTGTGGATGGATAGCCCGGCCATGTTTTCTAGCAACCGTGCGGCCTGTGATGTGAAGTGTGGATGGATAGCCAGGCCATGTTTCCTAGCAGCCGTGTGGCCTGTGATGTGAAGTGTGGATGGATAGCTAGGCCATGTTTCCTAGCAGCCGTGTGGCCTGTGATGTGAAGTGTGGATGGATAGCCAGGCCATGTTTTCTAGCAGCCGTGCGGCCTGTGATGTGAAGTGTGGATGGATAGCCAGGCCATGTTTCCTAGCAGCCGTGCGGCCTGTGATGTGAAGTGTGGATGGATAGCCAGGCCATGTTTCCTAGCAGCCGTGTGGCCTGTGATGTGAAGTGTGGATGGATAGCCAGGCCATGTTTCCTAGCAGCCGTGTGGCCTATGATGTGAAGTGTGGATGGATAGCCAGGCCATGTTTCCTAGCAGCCGTGTGGCCTGTGATGTGAAGTGTGGATGGATAGCTAGGCCATGTTTCCTAGCAGCCGTGTGGCCTGTGATGTGAAGTGTGGATGGATAGCCAGGCCATGTTTCCTAGCAGCCGTGTGGCCTGTGATGTGAAGTGTGGATGGATAGCCAGGCCATGTTTTCTAGCAGCCGTGTGGCCTATGATGTGAAGTGTGGATGGATAGCCAGGCCATGTTTCCTAGCAGCCGTGTGGCCTGTGATGTGAAGTGTGGATGGATAGCCAGGCCATGTTTTCTAGCAACCGTGCGGCCTATGACTGGCGGTCAACTGAAGTTAGCGGTACAAATGTGTGGTTTTCTTGATGTTTTCTCGGAAAGGGTTGGTTCTATGGCCTTAAAATGTGGTTTTCGGGGTCCCTTAGGATATACCGAGTATTGTTCCTCGCATCGAGGGGCGTAGATTGAGCTTTGTCCGGTCCTTCTGTGTCACATTCTATATTGTGTATATATTAGTCTATGACCCAGTGCTAAAGGATCGATTCCATCCCCTTTCTCATAAAATGTCGGAATAAAACATTAGTTTTTTCCTATTAGGTTATAAAGAACACCTGTGTTAAATTTCAGTCCTCTAGCTTAGAGGGAAGTGTCAGAATGAGTGATGAGGACAATAAAAAAAGTGAATCGTCGGGGCCTACGTTAGCCTTTTAGCCTATATATAAGGAATTTATCGCAGAAAATGATTAACGTTCTTTTCACTACTTTCGTCGACCTAGCAATTTATTTTTTATTATTCATTCTGTCCATTCAGAGAGCCGGAAATTGTTAGTTAGCTTGATGACCTGGCTTCATAGTTTGATGGCGTTCGCATTCTTATCCTCCCAAAATCTATTCATGATTTCGCTATACTTTTTCTTGCGTTCTTCTGATCATTTCTTATCAGTTTTAGTTTTCCAGATGTCTTCATGTTCTTAGTTATCAATATTCCAAGTGCTCGACGATTTCTCATGATTCCTTCTGTTCTGTCCCCTGTGGATGGGGGCGGTAGAATAACATCGACGGTATCCCCTGCCTGTTGTAATAAGCAACTACAAGGGGCCTCAGAGACTCTTGACTTGGGAGGGTGGGTGTTTTAGCGACCACGGGACCCTTAGTTGAGTCTTGTCATTCATTCTACTTACTTGTGCCAGGCTCTTCCTATTCGACTTCCATCGGTCAACTCTTGTTATTTTTCGACCCCGACAGTATTATGTGCGAGGCCTATGGGGTCTCTAATTTTCACGCCCTTCGTGGCCCTCGTCTTTCTTTGGCCGATACCTTCATTTATCGAAGCATCGAACCCCTTTTATTTTTCCCTCTGATTAATATTAATAGGGGATAGTTGCCCAGTTGAATTTCCTCTTAAACTACAATCACCACCACCTCTTCTAGCCAGTTCATTTTGATATTCTGCGAGTTAATTGTAACAAAAATATTTTTGTGGCTCTGCTGTTGTCCATTCTGTAGGTATGTTCACAGACTTTTACGTGTCTCTACGGTAAGATACTAACGATCTTGTCTATTAGACAGTTCTCTTCTTCATCCAGGTTCCATTTTCTATTTTCGTTTAGCATATCCACCATTATTATTTTATATATACCGGATGGTACAGTAGCCCCTATTTTTTTCCGAACATATGCAACCAGCTAGTCTTGCGCAACATCTTGCAGAACTTTTATATGCAGTAATAATAATAATAATTTCGTGTGGCTATTTCTAGCCGAGTGCAGCCCTTGTAAGGCAGACCCTCCGATAAGGGTGGGCAGCATCTGCCACGTGTAGGTAACTGAGTGTTAGTGTGGTGGAGGATAATGTTGTGTGTGGTGTATGAGCTGCAGGGATGTTGGGGACAACACAGACACCCAGCCCCCGAGCCATTGGAATTAACCAATTAAGGTTAAAATTCCCGACCCGGCCGGGAATCGAACCCGGGACCCTCTGAACCGAAGGCCAGTACGCTGACCATTCAGCCAGTCGGACATTTTATATGCGGTTAGCCCGATATATACTTCCCCGCACAATACAAAAACGATACAACAGACAGTGAGTGAGGCCCATCTCAAAAACATTGTTCCATTTTACGTAGAGCGGAGTCCAATTCTCGAGTCATTTTTACGAAATGTTACTGTACCGTACATACCATAGCCACTCTTTTAGCTGTCGGTGGAGAATTGCGCAATTGATTAGTTCAAGAGGCCATCTTCTTTTGATAGAAAAGGGTGTACACGTTATCATAGAAAACGTGATAGGTGAGGACCAATTACAGATCTGTCAATTCACCGCCATTTTGTATAGTCTCATCACATAGAAATTGATAGAAGCGTGATTTACACAGTATTTTATAAACTATGGCACGCAAATGCTGTACAGGAGATGTGATAGCTTACGCCACGTAATTACTACCGTTATAGCGTTCAGTAAAGCTATAAAACTGGACAATAAAGGCGACCACACACAGAAAGCTAAGCTGCGAAACGCTACGATATGCTACGCTAAGCAATGCCAAGCTGTAGTGTGCTATGACACGAATAAAAAGCTAAGCTAAACTACGCTAGGCAGTACTTTATATTGTCTCGCTGTTGTAAATAATCTCTGCACTACTGCTCGGTGGCATGATTTTTTTTTCCGAAGGGTATGGACTGGCTGAGATTGTGTAGGTGTGGGGGCAGACGGAACAGATGATGAATCAGATATATATGTGATAAGGAGTGTAGGTCGTCACATTCCGCACTCTCAGTAATCTGGGTGGCTACTTCAATTATCTCTTAACGTAGATATGTTTCCTGTCTGTCAATGTCCGAATGTGTGCTGTAAGGAAAATTAAGCTATTAATACACATTCAAACGTATTGTATATTAAGAAATGACACATGGAGATCTGTTTATGGAAAATGAGCATATTGAACTGTCCTGGTTCTTGTGCATGTTGTTCATTTTATAAGTGAAATGTTGTCTTAGCTGCAAAACATAACAAATCTAGACATTTCTATTTTCTTATAACTTATAACCTAGAATGAATTACATGCGTTTTAAAATATAATATACTCAACATATAAATTCACTTATAACTTCATCGATTTTTAACATTTTAAAAATATTTTAAATATTAGTCATACTGCGTAAAAATGACAACTCACCTTCTTGTAGAAATATAAGGCAGAAATAATTCCATTTGTTTATGGAATCTCTTCATTTTCCCTTCTTGTCCACTTTTACTATCTTTTTGTCTCTTTAGTGCCTCTCTAAAACAGCCTTTCAGTTTTTCATAAGTTTTAAGTTCTGTACCTAAAACAATATATGCTATTATTTTACCTTTCACGTTCTTAGTAACTGTTGATATATTTAAGAATATGGCATACAGTTGCAGAACAGCGCTTGAACTGTATCTGCTAAACTGTAAATAATGTGCGTAAAGCCATGTGAAAAATGTACTCTTCTCAAACAACTAGAACTGTCAAAATTGTGATTATATAGCTAATTTATAAATGGTAGCCTACTTACAATCAATTTGAAGTACTGAACTTATTTCCTGCCTACAGTTTTCCTTTCTTATCAAGTCTGTAGTCCTCAGTTAGTCGTTCTTCTTTTGGCTCGTTATCCATTGTATTAAAATATCGAAGTACTACCGGAAGAGACTCACAAGACACGACCAAACACACACGACAGCCCGCCAGACCAACTGCTCAGAAATGAAAAGCGCATGCGCCAGGCCAGCTACAGCCAAGAAAATCGCCTGCCTAGCGATCTGTCTAGCTTAGCTTAGCTTAGCTTAGCTTCGCATAGTATATCTTAGCATAGCGGCCTGTGTGTGTCATCGTACTTAAACGCATTGGGAGCGATATTTTTCACAACACCGCGTAGCTTAGCTTAGCTTAGGTTAGCCTAGCTTTCTGTGTATGTTGGCCTTGAGGCTGGAACACATCAGTAACTTTACGCAGTGAGAACTTTCGCTTTGCTCGTGAATACAGAGTTGTAAGGGGCGGATGATCACGCTGGACGTAGCTGTGCGGAATTAGGCATGTTAGATATACGTGCATAAGCTACATGGATCAGTGAGGTTCGAAAACTCAGCTATGAGCTTTTTATTTTTATACTCTTAACTGCATTCGTAATGAAGGCTTAATTTATTAAGGTTTAACATACTTCAGTCTCACAAGTCACTTTTCACCTTTACAAAGAATACCTACATCAGAAAATAATGACATGCGTCTTTCTTATTGAAAACTAATCCAGATTTCACAATAATGGAACTGTTAATCGTCTCAACTTCGTTTACTGGAGCGCTGGAAATCCTCACTGGATAAGGAGAGCTCAATTTCAGATTCAAAGAGGCGTCAACGTGTGGTGCGGGATAATAGGTTACAAGATAATTGGGTCATATTTCTTCGAAGGAAACCTCACGGAACGACGCTAGCTATCTACAGTTTCGTCGTGAATACCTCCCACTATTATTAGAGGATGTGCTCTTATGACACGGTTGAGGACATGGTTCCAGCAGGATGGAGTTCCTCCACACTGGTCGTATGAAGTACAGAACCACTTGCATAGGACATATCCTGAACGATGGATGCGACGAGGGTGTCCTGTCACATGGCCGGCTAAATCACCTGACTTTACTCCACTAGATTTTTTCCTCTGAGGTTATTTAAAGGAAGGAGTCTATGAACAGGATTCAGTAAGCCCGAATCTTTTACGGCGGCTCATCACTGAAGGTTGCATGCAGGTTCCACCACATACGTTGCAGCAAGCAAGATTGGCTCTCCTCCACCGTTATCAGATTTGTATTAACGAAGGAGGTGGTCATTTTCAACATTTGCTTCATTAATCAAATGGCCATGCACAAGCCCTTTGCACCTCTGTCGGTAATAGCTTATTTTACTGCAAATAGCTCTTTAAGAGCTACATAAAACCAACATAACAGAGTACCTGCAACATGAGAACTGACAATGATTTAGATGTGCCTTCAACAACGCGACTCACACGAACATTAACAACGAAATAAAATATTCATTCTACATCGGACTCTAACCTCTGACTAACGAGCACTGGTTTCCTCTTGTTAACTCCAAACGCGCTCGGCTATAGCGAGCTGTCACTTACCAGTGTTTTGTAAACTCTACTTCTAGTCATTCAGTCATCATTTTCTCTGCAGATGATATATCTGTGATATAGAATTTTCACGATTCTTTACCATCGTTCGGTTTTTTACCGTTAATGCTGACTGCGTTGACACATTAAAGGAATTATCGAAAGCGTAGTAAAACCAGGCATTGCAGTGAGTAGCCAAGGTAAATGATTTTAAGTTAGCCTAAAACCTGCGGGTTGCATACAACTGAATGAATAGGGGAACTGTCATAAAGAGCAAGAGTCCTAAATTCATTACTTAAGGTCCCATATAAATTAAAACTCATGAGCTCTAGCTGCATTTTTGTCTCTGACCAGAGACGGCACTTGGATAACAGGTGGCGATTCTCATTCTCACGCTACAGAGATTACGTCACCCGCACGTGTAGAGTGTGCAGGGATGCGGAGGAACTTTTCTCTAATAAAAGTACATTTTAAGAACTGGCGACGAAACTGCCATAGTGAACGTCAGGAAATCGGAAGTGAAATAGCTCCAGTAAATAGTTCCAGAAAGAAAATTGTCGAAAGATGTGCCTGTTCATTTAAAATCTTTTACATCAAGCAGAATATAGTGCCTAGCTTGTGAGGTAATTTAACAACTCATTTGGTTAAGAGAAACCCTTAAATGCACATCATCAACACCGCTACTAAATTAAGCAATTGTGTGTTATGTCGTGATCAGCGATAATTGCATTTCTCCGGGGTGGAAGAAAAGTATCTGTAAATTTTTTGCCGTAAATGCAGATGGTATGGGAGAGGGAGTAAATGTAAAAAAGGAACGATGCGCCATTTTGCAATCCCACATTGTGTCAGTGAATTTGAAGCGACCGCACGCTACTCAGACTAACATTAAAAGTCGGTTGTGCAAATTAAGTTCCCACAAGGGAAGGCAGTTTGGCCAAATGTGTCTATCTAACGTCATCTCCAAGTAAAGAGAGATTGTCAGTCAAATTAACGGCATTCACATGTGGAACCATAATGTAATTTCACGTCCAGCTAACAGCTGGTCATTGTAATGCCGAAGTTCTGCAGTTAAATTAGCTAGTATCATTTACTTAAATTTATTGCGTGTGCGGATAGGTGATTTGACAAACGTGTTCGGTTCGCGAAGAAGGGAAGGTGTGAAGGGCATTTTTTGTTTATGTCATTATTTTGAGGTGAATGATACCAAAGAAAAAATGTGATTTGTAAAGCCACTATCTATCGAGATGGCTAAACAAAGAATGAGAGAGGCTGGTGGTCCTGTTAAGATGTGAAACCACGTACGACTACAGGCATGTAAATTACCTTTGTTTTAAAGTGCATTGTATTTATTTCATGATGTCACTAATTCATTTGTGAATCTGTGATGCATTTTGGTCACCCTTTTACATCGTAAAAATGTCAGAGGAATATGACAAAGGTCATTTTGTTAATGTTTCTGGGATAATCGGGAAGTCGCGAAACTAGCGGGTGAATTGTTGTATAGTAGTAGATTTGATGGCTGTAAATTAAGACGTTAATTTATCATAAAATCATGTTCAGTGTAAAGATGAAATTCCTGTAATTATAATCCATGGTTTACCATTTAGAGCGAGTGCGCAATAACGATAGAACGCCAGCTGTTGCGAAATGCACGCAGTTGTGTGTTCGGCACTGTAAAATTTTGTCAAGGAAGTTACGAGACGAGAGCGGTGTAATTTGTGAAAAGGAGTGCTATACCATAAGTCTGTTAAAATCTGTGTAGAATTGATGAGAGAAAAATAACGGTAACAATTTTGTAAGTCAAGTTGTGAGTTTCGTTTTTGGAAATATTGTGTTGTCAATTTCAGATATGCGAGGAGAGATGGTTAGTTTGCCACAGAGTGTTATATATAACAACATAGTGGGTCACCCAAGAGAGATATTCCATATTATTGTCGTGTAGAGAATTTGTGATAGCAAGTTGTATAAGTATTGCAAAGATGGGAAGGATTAAGGATCAGGTTGTTGAAATTCTCTATTGTTGAAGAGACTTTATGCAGGGATTTTCATTGTAGGGAAACCGAGGATTAATTTTGTGTAATATAATGATATGGGAATGGGGTCGTTCTATAGTTAGGATTCCACATGAAACCGTATGACCGTGGTGGACAAGAATATTCAAGTGAAGTTTTAAATAAATCTCTTTGCATATTCTGTTTGGTTCAAGAATTGTATTTCACACAAATTGCCAGCGAGGCGAGGTTTTCAATTGATGCAGATTATGATAACGTGTTTTTTTTACGAGTTACCGAGGAAGGGTCGTGTTCCCGTTATTAAGCCAGCTGTTGGTCGGTCGAACCAGCTTATTGTTAGAAAGAAACCGTAACTGAGATTTTTACCATTTGTAGTAAAGGTTTGATATTAGATTACAGTATTTAGAAGAGAGTCGTTTTAGTAGAGGCTTGAATTCATCATCGAAGCGACAGAAATGACACGATGGTACGTTATGTCGAAATTTGAGAATCGGTAGTAACGTTGTTTGGTGGTGTTGAGAGTTGTTCAAAATGTGGGGATTATTTTATTTGGATATCACGATAGCTTGTGAATCCATAGAGTTCGTGATGGAATGATTGTGTTGTATTGTTGTTGGTTTCTAAGGCACAAATGTAGGTTCCTGTGATATGATGTCATGCTTGTGGAGGACATGGGGTGCAATAGTCCATCCACCCTAGAGTTGGGTGACGTGCATTACAGCACTCGGGTCTCATCGACCTGAAATCATATCGAAGGATGTCCAAGGGATAACCGTAGGCGTTAAGCGATTTGTCATGGGTTGTTTTATTCTGCGTTGTGTTTAGTTTATGCAGATTGAAGGATGTAAGATTAGGATTATCCAAGCTAGTTTCTTAATAATTATTAGTGTTATAATATAAACTTGTTGCGTGACGTCCTGATATAAATAAAAAGTACTTTTAAGTATGATATTGTATTCCGCTATTTAGCTGCGGTGAAGAAAACTTACAGCATAAACAATATTAAAAGTCGAAGAAACTTGTGACATATTACCATCACCAAACAACGAACTCAGTCTTGTCCGTTAAAAAAATATGTAGCAATAACGATGATGAGAGACGCTGGATTTGGAAACCTTAATTCAATTGCCTGAGGGGTATCCTTACTAGAAACCACCGTCTTAATTTAGGAATGAAATAATGAAAGTCTGGAGATCTCTAAGATCGGTTTCCATGTGAGACTGCATGTCAAAGGAATGTTTCTGGTAAACAGGTCCGAAATATAACAAAATGTCATTAAACAGTTAGGCAGTTTAGGGAAACCATTCGTCCGCGATAGATAAAACTTGTTGTTAATTAAGATTATGATATTACTTCATTTATTAATTTATGAAATTCAGTGGAATCGTATTTTGAGAATTAGCTTAAAACCAAGTGACTAACTTGAATATGTATTCTGGGGATCTTAGTTTTATTTGCTGGGAAATTTCAACTTATTCACGTAACGATTAAGGGGACATGTCCGATGGCAAGGGACTTTATACTGCCACAAGTGTTGTGAGCGTTTGCTGTTGTTATTATTATTTTGATTTGATTTGTTGAGCAACAGATGTGCTGAGGATTTATTAATGTGTAAACCTTGGTCATCAACTACTGTAACTTAATTGTGTTCAGCCTGCAGCTTAGAAGTTTGATGGTCATGGGGGTCATAAACCTCAGTATCTTAGATTAGGGCCATCTGCCATTATAGCATCATTTTCCTTGCGGTCATCATCCACAATGACTTTAATGCAAATCATTAAGTTAGATGTCGGTCCATGACGTAGTCGTAGGTCACATCAATTCAATTAAGGGTCCATGCCGTACAACCACTGTGTGGCACATACCGATTGGACTGCCTTAATTATACAAAGAGTCCAGAGCTCGTGTTACGGGGGCTGGATAATCACTAATCATTATGGTGGTACATACAGTTTCACATGGAAACCGATCTTAGAAATCTCCAGACTTTCATTATTTCATTCTTAAATTAAGACGGTGGTTTCTAGTAAGGATGCCCCTCAGGCAATTGAATTAAGGTCTCCAAATCCAGCGTCTCTCATCATCGTTATTGCTACATATTTTTTTAACGGACAAGAGTGAGTTCGTTGTTTGGTGATGGTAATATGTCACAAATTTCTTCGACTTATTTGCCAATGATAAATAAAATATCCATTTGTTTTAACTGGAGTCCCCTCATTGTAGACAATGGCTTAAATTACTGAAACCCACCTCTAACCTAAGCAAGTGACGAAGAAAGTATAGACGACCCAAGAGAATGATCTCATGCCGATTTTCTGATAGGCAAGGAAGCTAGGGATCCTACGAAGGACTTTAAAGGGTTCAATATATATATATAATGCGTTTTCTCTAAGGCACACGTAGAATATTTAATTAGCACTGGACTTCATGTTCTTCTTATCCTCAAAAAACTTCCTCATCCTTTCACTATGTGCTTCTCTTCTCTCTTGTGTCCAAGCATCTTTGAATTTCAAGTTCCTTGCTGTTGGGCTCGTGGATATGAACTTAAGTAAATTTATTTTCTATCTAAATATGATCAATAGTAATTTCTGGAAGGTCACATTGAGTGTTTACCAACCAGCGTAATTTGGTTACTCTGTTTCCGTTAATGATGATGAAGACCTTCTTGTAAGTCGAGAGTCGTCCATTTGTGCTAAGTGTCCGTAAAACCGCTGTCATAGAATACAGTTCTCTTGAGAATTCATGCATCCAGATTCCTTGATCCTAGGATCCAAATAGCTTCTTGAGTATCTGCCATTCTATTTTATCCATGTCCTTGATATTGCTGGTTGGATGACATCTCAGTTGCGTAGAGTGCTTCTGGGGAAACAACTGTGTGTATGGTAGTGGTGGAAAGCGGTTTTTCTCACCAAAGGTCCACACTACGTCCAGCCTTGAACTGAACGTAACAATATTACTGTATGTCCAACCTTTGTCCTGTTTCTCTATGGATTCGGTTATGGTGAGAGATAAAACTTCGCGGTGAGTTTTTATGACCGGATGGCTTTCCTGACGTCAACCTCATTAGAGGAGTTAATGAAATGAAATAAACGACGTGATACTTGATTGTAGGAAGGTGCCCTCACATAACCTACTCCTATATAATAGCACCAAGGGATCTGCTCAAGGCTTAATGTCCCCATACGAATCACCGTCAATAGCGTTCTATGCCCTGACTCCATATGAAAATAATCCAGGCTTTTGGCACGCATTCTAGTGATTATATTCCAAATTGTATACCAGCACCTCTTCTACCCTGCCGGCCAACATTCTGGTGGTGAACATTTATTTTTTCGACGAACGGGAGTCGAACCAGCTAACCACGGTGTCATACCATACAGAAATAATAATGTTATTGTCCTTTGTGTCCCAATGGCTACATTTTGAAGGTTTCCAGAGACATCAAGGTACCGGAATTTAGTCCCACGGAATTTCTTTTACGTGCCAGTAAATTTACCGACATGAGGCCGACGTATTTGAGCACTTTCAAATAGTATCGGGCTGAGCCAGGATCGAACCTGCCAAGTTGGGGTCAGAAGGCCATCTGAGCCACTCAGCCCGGATATACCTTATGGACTTGACGCCTTAACCATCATGGCCACCTAGAGGGCTAACGTAATAATCTTCACGATATCGATTATTTCATGGATGGCATCCCTGAAGTGAGTCTGAAATGTTGGGCCCTGAATGAGATGAACATAATTTAGTATTATTTTAAAAAATTAACAGAACGTAATAAGACATTGTATATTAGGTGCTTGATAACGTTTCACTTCATCGTTTTACATCTCACCTTATACGTAAAACGTCAACTTCATCCCTTGTAACGTAAATGACTATTACATTGGCACGTAATGACAGTATATTTCATTGATACCGGTATTACTATATTACGTCCGGCTCTTTGGCTGATTGGTCAGTTTACTGTCCTTCGGTTCAGTTGGTCCTGGGTTCAGTTCCGACCGGGTCAAGGATCTTAACTGTATATAGTTAGTTCCTTTAGTTCGGGACTGCGTGTTTATGTTTTTGTTAATACACTTCTCTTCATAGACATACAACAACGACACGCTACCAACCATCACAGGAACATCCGATAGTGGATACATCCCTCCACATAGTGTTGGCGTCAGGAAGGTCGTCCGGCCTTAAAACTGGGCCATTGTGCGGTTTGTGTCACGTAGCTATCAGCTTGCATTCGGGAGATACTGGGTTACAACCCCACTGTCGGCAGCCCTGGTTTTCCATTTTCACACCAGGCTAATGCTGAGGCTGTATCTTAATTAAGGCCACGGTCGCTTCCTTCCCCCTCCTAGCCCTTCCCTGTTCCATCGTCGCCATAAGATGTTTTTGTGTCAGTGCGACGTAAAGCAGTCTGTAAAAAACAAAACAAAGAACTGGGCCAAACACACATGAGGTGCTGACCTCAAGAAACTAGGGAGAATGTTGCAAGGAAGAAGGGTGCTACTGTATTAACCGAGTGTGGTTTGTCCAATGAATGCAATGTTGTACTTATACAATAAGTTACCTCTTTCATAGAAAACACTTCGAACGTTAACCCTCAATTGGTATCATATGCCTGTGAGACGGCTGCCAAATGTTTTCACGACCATTCCCTCTCCTTCTGGGGTCCTACTGATTTTACAGTTATTTGCATAAAAATAAATAGTAGCGAACGCTGTGATAAGGAAAATTGAACACTCTAAACGATATGGATTTTTTTTTTGGCAACAAAGTATAAATTCATGTTTTGAGTTATCCAGTCATTTTGTTTCTGTTATCGATTATAAGTTATTTATAAAAGACTGACTCAGCAGAGAAATATGCAGATGATCTAACCATTGCCATCAGTAGAAAATGCATAGAGGAAACTGAAAGGATATTGACAGACGGTCTTTCAGTCCTATGGCAGTATTATCACAAGTGGCGACTCACACAATGCCCAAGTAAAACAGAATCTTCATGTTTTCATCTTCATAACAAACAAGCAAATCGACAACTGAAAATCTATGTTAATGAAAATCTAGTTAAATATAATCCTACTGCAAAGTATTTGGGTGTCACACTTGACAGATCACTAACTTACCGACAACACCTGAATAATACATCAGCCAAAATCCGTTCCAGAAACAACATCCTTCAAAAGCTGTGTGGTACTACATGGGATCAACAGCTGCAACACTTCGTTGCTCTGCACTGGGACTAGTCTACAGTACAGCAGAATATTGTGATCCAGTCTGGCTGAACAGCAACCATACCAGTAAACTCGACATCCAGCCCAATACTACAATGCGTACAGTAACAGGTTGTCTAATAACTACACCAACTTTTTGGCTCCCAACTTTAAGTCACATTCATCCACCTGCACTGAGAAGACAGGACGCTTTGTTACGTGAATATAAGAAAATATTGGATCACCCAGACCTTCTAATTCATGACTACATTCCAAGTGCAATATCTGGCAGGTTAAAATCCAGACATCCAGCAATTAAATCTGCTGTTGAATTTTCAATACAGGCTTGAATATTGTACCGGGCGGTACACCTCCACGCCGCTAATTTAAAATTTGCGCCAGTTGAAACTCCCCTACTGGAGGAAATCTGAACTTTATTTAAGGTGTTAATTTTCAAGTTTCTCAGAAGATGTCACTACTTGGAAATTTTGTAGTTTCTGAACTGGGTCGTTTTCGACGTATTTTTGTTTTTCCGGTAGTAAGAAGTGTGAACTTTCTCTTCTAGAGGACACTACTGAATAACTACAATGGTGCACCCTAGTGCGAAGTGAAAGAACTGTTTTTTGGAGAAATTTTTATTTCAAAAGTTTGTTTCTTGTTAAATTTCTTTCTGTTATTGTTTAAGTTGGCTGTATAACCCTTTCTTTCCCCTTGTTTTGAATTTAGCCAATCCCGAATTTCTTTAATTAATTTATAACCAATCAGGTGTATCTTCCCCAGAGGGGATATATTGCTTAACCCTAGCCAATAAAGTTTTTGTGGGAGGGTGTTCTCATTCCTCAAACGCCTCGAACTTTCCGCGAGAGTATATAAACTGCTGATTTTAGGGTCTCCGGGCCACTTCTCTACCATCTTTCAGTGTGTAAAGTAGATAGCAGGGGGCGGGAAGCGCCTCTTTCTTCGGACAGCAGTTCAACAACCAGGTAATGGCCGTATAACTTCATTTCTTGCTAGCTCAGCAGTTTAACTCTCGGGGCGGGTCCGAAGCTTTTTCACCATGTAACCATTCCCTAAAATGTAAAGACTCTTATTATCTATTCTCTTTTAAGCTACGTATTGGGATAGAGAGTGCTTTACCCTCTCGAGCTCCCACTCATATTGTCTTGAGGTGAACTTATTTCTCTCAACCGATTCTTCCTTAATGTAATGTAAATTGTTCTTTTCTAAAGTCACCTCTGTAGTATGGGATTAGCCCTTGCATTAGCGGCCTAGAGCCAGATTAGGTTTTAAACAAAATGTATTAGGAGTGCAGATCGCCTCCTCTCAAATTGTTATTTTAGAGGTCATGTAATTAACCTTTTTCTCACTTAATAGGCCTCAGTAGGTTGGGTATTTTACCCCTGTGTCGATGTCCTTAGAGGACAACTTGAAGGTGGAGTTTGGTGTGGCCTTTGATAGGCTTAAAGTTGAGAGCGAGTGGCTCTTTCTCGAAAATTGAATGTTGTATGCCTCGAGGAGGCTTTTCTGTGTAATTTAGAGCAAGTGCTCCTGGGCATGAATGGGGTTTTCTGCCCCTCTGTTAAATCTTGTTTTGAGGTAAAGTTGGGCTAGTTGCCCAAGAATTGCGAGTTCGGGGCTCGAAGCCCAAATCCTGTAAATACTGTAATTGTACTTTTGTTGCCTTGCTACTCTGTACCTGCCATTCGTGTTATTTCTGGATTTTGGAAAGAAAATATAACCTTGTTAAATTTTAAATTAACTTTAATTTCGTAGCCTGAGACCTGTTCACCCCCGCACCTTCTTTCACCTCTACCTACCACAAAAACTTGGGAACAAATATAAATGATCATTGGGAAAAAATTGGATTCAACATGCACCACCAGACATTATAACTGTTTTAAATACCGAAACTAAACCAGCTGGTTTTGATCTGCCTCGACGTACGTGGAAGACTGCCGACAGGATACGTACAAACCATGGAGTATGTAACGACTTCCTCTACAAATGGAACAAAATTCCTGTTCCATCTTGTGTTTGTGGAGCGACTCCCCAGACAATCCAACACATTGTGCAGCAGTGTAGTGTTAGGTCATACTCGGGAGATCTGAAGGACTTTCTATCGTTGACTCCAGATGCCGTTAACTGGATAGACAAATTGACTCTCACAGTATAAGTGCATACACTGTCACTGTATACTCTGTTTCATGTCTAATAGTAATAAGGCCATAGTTTTTTAGTATATGATTTATATATTCCAATGTGTTGCCATACACTAAATAAATAAATAAATAGCAGAAAAATGACGATAAAAATGTTTTTCCAGATTTTAAAGAAAATAGGAAGACCTACTGTTTCGAAGCTTCATTTTAATAGTTTTATATTTTCTTTTGGGTTTGTAACAATTTTCTCTTAAGTTTTGTTGTGACATTATTGAAAACATATTTTTTAAGGAATTACGTAAAATACACAACGTCGGTCTCATTGGCTGAATGGTCAGCATACTGCCCTTCGGTTCAGAGGATCCCGGGTTCGATTCCTGTCTGGGTAGGGGATTTTAATCGCGTCTGATTAATTCTTCTGGTTCCGGGTCTGGGTTTTTGTGTATGTCCCGACACTATCCTCTTCATATTCACACGACAGACCACACTACTAACCACCACAGAAACACGCAATAGTGGCGTCAGGAAGGGCATCAGGCTGTAAACAGAGCCAAATCCAGATGTGTGACACAGTTTGCACCCGCGACCCCACAGGTTTTTTAATAGAGATCGGCGTCATAGCGCCCTGTGCTCCTTATTAGAGATTGATCTTGTTACCCCACGACTTGGTTTCATTCGCAGTGTTTGCTTTCTAAGATTATATGTTATAGAGCGGGTTTTTCTTAAGATATGAAGGTTCCCTGCAGCCTTTGGATATGGAAGCTTCGTCGTTGCTCGTAGGCATTTATTCTGAATTGTTTCAAGACTGCCTGGGTTCGTTTTGGCAGTGTATCCCTATGCTGGGGCTGCATACGTGATAATAGGCTTTATTAGGGCTTTCTACAAGTTAACAGCTACCTTACTACTTATACTGGATCCGCAGTTCAGCACTGGATACATTATGTCAAGTCTTACGTGCACTTTTCGCTTTACGTCTCCGACGTGATGTAGCATTGTCAGCTTTTTGTCTAGAATTACGCCTTGGTGTTTTGCTTTTTCATGCCATTTCATTTGTTTATTAAAGAGTGTCAGAGGTTTTGAGGTGAGCTGGTCTCTCTCTCTCTCTCTCTCTCTCTCTCTCTCTCTCTCTCTCTGTGTGTGTGTGTGTCTGATTTTACGTGCGAACATACAGTAGCTGCCTGATTCTCATCTACATTGACTTCGATGCGCCATTTGGTGAGCCACGGTTCGAGTATCTGCCGAGCTACCTGTAGGCTCTTTCGGGTCCTCGTAAGCTGGCGCTATCCTCTGCGTAGAGGTACGCAATTTTGATTTCAGCAGTCGGCATGTCTTTTGCATAGAGAACAAAGAGAAAAGGTGCCGATAAGTGAACCTTGGACTACGCCCGCTCTGATATTGGCAATCCAGCTGACGAGCAACTGCTACACTGGGTGGAGACAATGGTAATTTCACGATTAAAAGACCTAAAGAGCTTAGGTGCTTTTAACATTTGCAGTCGATGAAATTAACTTACGGTTTTAATACAATAAAACAATTTACATGAATATAAATCCTCGATATAGAGCCTCCGTGGCTCAGGCGGTAGCGCACCGGCCTCTCACCGCGGGGTTCCGTGGTTCAAATTCCGGCCACTCCATGTGAGATTTGTGCTGGACAAAACGGAGGCGGGAGAGGTTTTTCTCCGGGTACTCCAGTTTTCCCTGTCATCTTTCATTCCAGCAACACTCTCCAGTATCATTTCATTTTATCTGCCATTCATCAATCATTGCCCCAGAGGAGTGCGACAGGCTTCGGCAGCCGGCACAATTCCTATCCAAGCAGCTACATAGGGGCTTCACTCATTCCATTCCTGACCCGGTCGAATGACTGGTAAACAGGCTGTGGATTTTCTTTTCATAAATCCTTGATATGGTGAGGGGCATGATTAGCGTAGTGGCTTAGCTGCAGGCTTTCCACCCGGACGACTGAGCTTCGAATTTCGGTCATCTCCGGTTGCTACCTTTTTTAAAAATGTACGTGGCATCATGATGGGTATCCGGTCTTAAACCGATGGACAAAACCGAAATGAGTGAGGGTGGGTTAAACTGAAAAAGGTTTCAGTCCACCCTCTTAGCTGAATGGTCAGCGTCGATGCCTTCGGCTCAGAGGGTCTCGAGTTCACATCTGGCTAACTCCTCACACCCATGGGTGGGTATATGTGCCCGCCCCAACACACTTCCCTTTATCCATTCACAACACACCACAGTACAAAACCATCACAGAGACACATGTAGTGCATACGTTCCTCCACATAAGGTTGGCGTCAGGAAGTGCATTCGGTCGTAAAATAGAGAAAAGTTCACGTGTGACAAATTTCATACACGTGACCCCACTGCAGTATGGGAGAAACTCTCGAATAATAATAATAATAATAATAATAATAATAATAATAATAATAATAATAATAATAATAATAATAATAATAATCGTCATCATAGGAAGACGAAATATTTTAGAAATGCTGTTTAGATTTGCCTATTTCCTTTACTTTAGCTCTGTATAGCATGTATCCGAACAAACACCTCCATGAAAAGATTTTGATGAGGAATTGATTTTTTACCTTTATCGTCCTTTATTAGTCTATTTCTACACTCAGTATGGTTCCTTGTAATCTTATGAATGTGCGGCTGGACGTAATGTGGATTTCCCCGCAGTGGCTCTTCGTCTTGACAGGAAGAATGGTTCTATAAACAGTCAACTACTACTTTATATTGTCCAAGAGTTTCTAAAGGATTAAATCTTGTTGCAAAGCAAGCTATTTGTAGAACATATTTGTGATATTAGCGCATCGTGAATTTATGGGACAAATAATGAGATGCGATTATTATCTGCCTCTCTAACATAATTTATCAAAGGTTGCATCCCTCGAAGGATAAGGGGATCAATAATAGACGGACCACAAGAATCTGACTCAATCTCCAGCCATTGCACACCATTTGTAATCGGGGTTGGAAGAAAGTAGGAACTGACCAAGGAAGGACAGAAAGGGTGGATACCGGAAATGACCCTTAATTTTGCATTTTTGAGGTCGATTTATTGTAAAATGTATAGATATGCCGTTGTTTGTAGAATAATCAGTCCTGATGTTAACACCATAAGACGGACTCGTATCCTTTTTGTATCATTTTTGTATACGTATATGGCATTGGATTTCCGGATCCGTTGTTAACTTGTTATTATGATGTGTAATCCAAGGGGTCCCAGGTTCAATTCCCAGCCAGTTTCTGGCGTTTTAACTTTCATAGTTTTCTCTAGCTTGAGGACTTTGTGTTTCTAGCTGTATCTGCATTATATTTTATCCTAGATTCGGCTGCATCCTCACAGACACACAGGTCTTCCTAGACGTAAAACTCTAAAGAGCTTCACCAGGCCTTTTCCGAGACCACACTCCATTATCATCATTACGGCATTCATTTGAGTAATACAAGAGCTAAAGGGCGGAAACATTTACCATCTAGCAGATACCTATTTGTAACCGATTAAAACGTAGAATTGCCCCTGGTAAGGTGAGTGAAACTTTCATCAGTAGCGGTAGAACTTTGTTAGGTGGCAGTAGTAGATGAAACTACTGACTGTCTCAAAAATATATTCCAATATTTCCTGCTCTAAGTGTGTGCAAAAGGCAATGGAAATGCTCTAAGTGTTGGAGACTAATGTAGTACATTGGGTAGTACTGATGACCATAAGAATGAATAATTCCTTAAGGAATTACTCAAATTGATGAAAATACATCTCATTTATACAGTTACCCACCCTCCAATATCCTCTTAGTTGGGGCTGCTTGTAGTCAGTATTGGTAGTCGTGGAAGGTCCTACTACACAGCGTGATTCAGCAGCCCCTTTCAATATCGTTTGCTGCAGCCCAAGTAACGTGCACATGGTAACAGAGGTGCTTTTCCCCTGCAGGCGTACTGTATGGTACTAATGTTCAGTGAGCACATTTTTCACACGATTCTGAACCCTAGCGGAATATTATATCATCCCTTCGCTAAACATGATGTCTTGAAATCATGTAGCAACGTCCGTTTACCATGTAACTACAGTACGTTATTGTGTCGTGACTCGTGACCGAGTGTAACGAAGAGGGGAATCAATGCATAAAACTAGGTAACAGTGCAGTAATTCATGCCTTAAACACCGAACTGGATGGCGGTGTGTACTCTGCTCTCGTTGTACTACCACCATGTTTCCAGCGTGTAGCGTAGTGGATGTGGTTAGGCGTTCGCCTAGCAATCGACGGAATGTGCCAGCGGCGGTTCGAATCCTGCATCGTTCAAATATATTTTTATCGGTATGATGTTTGAATAAGTAAACACAGGTCCACGTTTGCCACATTCAAATAGTGGAATGACGCTGTTATCCATCTTGTGCCCTGCGCAGTCTCCGCTGGTTAGGGCCTGAATATACTGTAATATCTGTTGTCATTCGGCATGTTTTTCACAGAGGAACACGTTGGCATGCTCCTCATGTATAGGGAAGCAAGACAAAACGCGTGCGAGGCACTACGTCCGTACCAGGAACAGTATCCCGACAGGCGACACCCAGCTGCTAAGGCATTCCGCCGTGTTGAAAGATGCCTAAGGTCAACAGGCGTGATTTCCAACCAGCCACCAGGCCGCCATAGGCCCGTTACATCGTGTGAAACAGAATAGGCCTTTCTAGAGACAGCTCGTAATAATCCACACATCAGTACAAGGGCGACTGCACGACAGGTGAACACCAGCCAGCCGTCCGTCTGGCGAATACTGCATGACCATAAATTTCACCAGTACCATCTCGAGCTACACCAAGAGCTCCATGGGCGGGATTTCGAAGCTCGAATGGAGTTCTGTCCATGGCTATTAGGCAGGCTGGACAATGATGCAGCAATAGTATCGCATATCTTGTTCTCGGACGAATAGCGCTTCCGCAATAATGGAACGTCAATCGCCACAACATGCACTATTGGAGTCCACACAATCCTCACTGGGTGCGACAAACGGCCCTTCCAGTACGGTGGGGAGTGAATGTTTGGTGGGGAACCTTTGGGGATCGCCTGATTGGACCTTATTTCTTTGAGGGCCAATGGACGGGCCCACGCTACCTGCACTTTCTGCGTCAGGAACTCCCACTGCTGCTGGAGGATGTGCCCTTGCACGATCGTTTAACAATGTGGTTGATAAGGGATGGAGCTCCATCACATTCAACTTTGCCCGTTCGTAATCATCTGAACGAGGAACTGCCAGGGAAATGGATAGGACGAGGAGGCCCTGTTTCTTGGCCCGCCAGATCACCGGATTTAACGCCGTTAGACTTCTTCTTGTGGGTACATTTGAAGATCGCCCGTTTATACTCAAGCGCCGGAAAACCCCGACCAGCTCCGGCAACTCATCACGGACGCCTGACGAGCAATTACACCTGGAATGTTTCAGACACCGGGCCCGAATGTACATAGACCAAAACAGTCATCACATCGAGCAATAGCTGCGATAAAACATTGTCAGGGCAGTTGTGTTCCTATTATTTACGGTCTGTACGTGCGCGGCTTGCTAACTAATCGGCCCTTCTTAGGGCTACAAACACATTCATTCACGCACAATTTGAATGAAAGCGGGTATTGAACTTACATTGAGTGCGGTACGTATTAAACAAATATTTAAAACATATATTCGCCCCGGACTCGAACCTCCCATCTGACATGAAAACCTGCTCCGCCACGTTGACCAACTACACTACGGTTCCGTACGGCACACTGGGCAGCTTATAGCAAGTATTACGTTTAGTGGGTCACAATATCAATTTAGTGTTTCGCCAGCGTGTCAGGTTCGTATGATCTACACGGTACACGCATGTCTTGCAGTGTTTAATACGAGTATAAAATTACGGCGTCCTATCATGGTGAGGCGGTAAATAACAAGATATCCGGTTGTGTTGTCTGAACATACCGTCAGGGCAGATGTTTTCAGGACGGTATCAATATTGTGGGTTGCATAAAACTACATTGGAAGAGGTGGCTGAAACACGCTGTATACCTTAAAGTCCTGAAGCATTAAAAGATTAGTTTTCATAGTGTTATGTTAAGAAACATCTTATATTGCGCTAAGGAAACAATGCATTTGATATTCATGTTGTAAAGAGGTTGTAAACTTATTTCATTTCTGAGCCATTTGACAGCCTGGCCAACAGTTCGAACAAGCGAAGGTTGTTCAGTAACTCATGTAACCATATTGCACCGTGTGATTTGTAATAAATTGGGGCTGGAATATAAAGCGAAGCAGCAGTCATTTGTTCTTAAGGTACCATTCCCATCTAGTGGTTTTCTTTCTCTTGCTTTTTCCCCTAGCCAACGATTGGACGAGCTTCACCGGAAAGCTAGGGTACACGAGAGAGGCCTCCACGTTGGGTGCATTTCAAAACTATATTGCTACATCCTGGCGTCCCTTAGGCAACGGAGTAGCACTATTCCTAGGCGGCCGATTGTCTCAAAATTCTCATCATCCCAAAGATAGAATGCGACCAAATAAACGACCCTTCTTAAGTCATCCATGACAATAATCTCTGTAAACACTGAGAGCATGTCGACCGCCAAAGAAGAATTATTGCATAAACTATGTCAGGAAAGGAAATGTGACGTTCTATCTATTCAAGAAACGCACAGGGATGAACAACGAAGACGTCCGAAGGCTCCAGGAAAGATCGTAGCTGCAGAACGACCAAATGCAGAGTATGGAAGTGTTATTTTTATTAAACCAGATCTCAAGGTAAGCAGTGCAAATCACACAGTAGAAAATAATGTTGAGATTTTATGTGTGAAACTTAGCAAAATAACGATAAGCTCTGTGTTTACGCCATCTAATTAAGAGTTCTATTTCGTTCCACCTGATAACTTCAGCAGTCATGAAAGATCTGTTGTAGTCTGCGACTTGAACAGCCATAGTCATGTTTGGGGCTATACCAGAAAGGATAAAAGTAGAGAAGCTGTTCTTTCATGGGCAGAAACACGTGAATTTTCCCTAGTGCATGACAACAAAAACCAAATACACAGCACAGGACGATAATGTGTCACCTTTCCCCAAGTAGAAGACCACAAGAAGTTATGTTCAAGCGGAGATTCAACTTCAGAGGAGCTGATGGGTCGAAATGCCCTGCTATGGTGGATGAGAAGATTTCGACTGTTGCTGCGTTCTATGTGGAATATGAACGCTTTGTCGATATTCTGAAAACCCCTTCTCGAATTTCTATCCCGAGAGGCTACAGGACACACTATTCTCAAGGAATTATTCGCAGGATAGCGGTCCTGTTGGAAGACTACTGCAAGCTTTATGAAGAAGATCCTTACCGCGAGAAAGAGTTCTCTCTCCTATCTTTCAGGCAAAGAAAGAGTAATGGATAAAGTTGATGACTGAAGTTGACATGCGCAGGAGGCTTCCAAGACGCCTGTGCAATGATTCTTCCCGAACCAGTACTCGTGCCAATAGAAAGACATATCAAATAGCCCATCAGCTCTTAATGAATGAAAAACATACACCTGGCTCCAAATCAGGGAAGACATCAATAGTCAGACAATCGGTCAATGACAGCAACGGCGTGTCTGAGCCCTTCACGATATCTGAATTGGAATTGATCTTCAGGAATTGTAAGACTGGTAAAGCAACTTCTCTGGATGACCTCGGAGTTGAGCAAATTAATAAATCTGGTCCAGCAACAAAGCTGTGGTTGTAGAAGCTGATAAACAACTGCTTGAAGTCGTCCAAAAATTTGGAGAAAAGCTAGGGTCATAGCCATTTCTATCGACAAAAGAAAGACAATGGCCAAAGGTCGTGAAAATGAAGATTCTCTGGTCCCCATAAACCTAATACCGTCGGGGTGGGAAAAGAATAACAGTCAGCCAACGGACCTTGCATAGGAAAGATGAAAGTGAGGAGGCTGACATAAGCTGAAGCAATGAAAGGCTCGCCAGCGGAACCGTATCCGCCAACCACCGCTCCAAATTTCACAGCCCCGGATACCTGCTTTAGTTCCCTTTTACGATAAGCAAGCGGTACCGTGGATGTATTCTGCAACCACCACCCACAGGGGAACATTACTATTATCATCATCAGTCATCCACATCATCATCATTGAAACTGGGCCTAATCGACAAGTAGTGTCGACCCTAAGGAATTGTAAAAAGGAGCATAAGAAGAATTTAAACGTAAATAAATCTGCCGGATTTGCTTTGGAAGCACTTTCTTGAAGGGATTAAGGTTTTCTGTAATTTCTTGCACAAAGAAAATTAATCCATTAAAGATGGGCATTATAGCTAGTATTAATTAATACATGTGATACATACATATGCGAAACTAACTAGTGTGAATGTATAGTACATTTTAATTAATATGAAATATCATGTGCTTGCAGCATTATTTTTTTCAGCGTAACTCGGAATGTGGACTTTTGTTTCATCTCTCAAAAGGAGTGTCACTTTTATTGTTTCAGATTTGGTTGAAACATTTTATCGTCTACTAAACTGTAAATTAAACCATTGTACTGTATGTTCCATCGGAAACTGTGTCACTCGTGCTACGAATAGCATTAAAATAAATGTCACCGGGGCCATGCCTTAATGAAGGCTTATTAAATGTACGAACTGGTCACTCATTTCTACGGATGTTTTTCAGTTTAGAGTACCGTCAATAATTCGGTTCTGTTCAGTCTGTTTCTATTGTTGTCTGGCGTCAGCATGAACGTATCTGATGAGCAATCTGATGAGCAGATCTCTACATTCAATCTAACACATCTGATACCACACAGAACTACAGTCTACCTCTCCTATTACAAACACTGTATTAAAACTAAACTATCTCTTGTAAACGATATGACAGCTTGGGAAATAATTGTTGTATATTAATTTGAGAATCATTATGCCTCATCCAACCGGCCCCGTGGTGTAGGGGTAGTGTGTCTGCCTCTTACCCGGAGGCCCCGGGTTCGATTCCTGGCCAGGTTAGGGACTTTTACCTGCACCTGAGGGCTGGCTCGTGGTCTACGCAGCCTACGTGATTAGAATTGAGGAGCTATCTGACGGTGAGATAGTGACCCCGGTCTCGAAAGCCAAAAATAACGACCGAGAGGATTCGTCGTGCTCACCACACGACACCTAGTAATCTGGAGGACTTCGGGCTAAGCAGTGGTCGCTTGGTAGGCCAAGGCCCTTCAAGGGTTGTAGTGGCATGGGGAGGAGGATGCCTCATCCAAACTAAATAAGAGTGTTACCTGGTTATATGACTGATGTTCGAGGAATGTATACGTACACATAATATGCAAAGTCCTTATTTAAAATATTCTAGGTTTTATTCACCTCATTTAAATTTCCTCATGAAGGACGATAGCGTAGGAACCAATATGTGGACACATATGCGAAAAGGTTCAATGTTGTTACGCAGTTTCCCTGTGAGCCTCGAGTTAACTTCTGGCCCATGAGTAAAAAGCTGAAAGAAAGGAAAGAAAAAATTAGTTCGGATATTATCGCATATTATTAAGAGCGTGGTGAGCAGGAAAACATATCTGTGTAGCGTGTTAGTTAGTTAGTTAGTTAGTTAGTTAGTTAGTTTGTTTGTTTGTTCATTTGAGTTGTTCTTACTATTGCAGAATAAAGGGGAGAGATACACCTTTACGCGTCGACACATTTTTCCCCAGGTAATTCCTTCCTGAATCTAGTGAGAACAGTGATGATCTCCACCAATTTAAAATACTGAATATGTTTGTAATGGTACATATGTATGTCACATGGTCGTCAATTCTTGTCACATGTTTGTAGCTCATTAACGGTAACGTCCATTTTTAAGGATGGTTTTCATGCTAATTCAGAAACTATTCAAACTATGTGAATAACATTTTGTATTGTGTGGTATTTTATTTATATGAACAGCATGCGTTAGGATTTTTTTAAACGCACGTAATTTAACGCTTAAAGATTCTCGTTCTTCTAGTTCCGGACCCGTCATCAGACGTTGGCGAATATTTTGGCTGTCACAGATTTGTTGTTAGCTGCACAGAATTGCGAGATGATTGTTTGTCTGAACCATCATCTCAAATTCTCCATCCATGACCTTTCTTCTTCTCTAACTTCCCTTATATATTGATTTGCAGGATGATGTAGGTTTTCAAGTGCCTCATGACATTATCGAAGTAGGAGAGCTTCTTGACCTTAATAGCCCTAAATAATTTTTTCTTTACACAACCTGGTCAATACTTCTTCATTCCGTATTCTGTCTACTCGTTTGATAATAAGCAGAACTAGAATACCATTTCAACGTTAAAGATTCAAAAAAGATCTGAAGGAATACTTCAGAAATTTCTAGGACTTGCTGTTGAAACACGTTTTGAGAATCATGAAAAAAATATTTAATTAATTGTGGTACTAACAGTGCAAACCAATTAAGCTGCAAAATATTTATATACAAATTTCATTTAAAAATACAGGTAATTACTAAGTTTCTAAGAAATTGAACATTATTTCAGGAATTATTATTCTTTATTTATCGTATACTACATTTATTGCCGGGAGTGTCTGAGGACATATTCGGCTCACCAGGTGCAGATCTTTTTATTAGACACCCATGGATGACTCGCGTATCTGGATGTGGGAGTTTGGCGGTAATGAGTTGGGGAAACTCGGTGTCGGCACATAGCCTACTCCTGTCGAATAACACTAAGGAACCTGCTCAAGGCTTAATGTCCCCATCCGGCGAACGAATAACCATCAACAGCATCTTTTGCCCTCACTCCATATAAATACTACGGAGAGGTTTGAAAATGAATCCATGATTTTGGCACGCGATCTAGTGATTAGAAATTGCATACAACCACCTTTCCTACGCTTCCGGACAACATTTTGACGGTAATTCCTTTTCCATGAACGAGACTAGAACCGGCTAACCATGGTGTCAGATCATATAGACTTGACGCCTTGAGGATTACGGTCATCAGGTAGGCATTTATACAATGGTAGTAAATGTATGCTAAGAATGAACATTATAACTTAAATGACATTTGTAATTGCTAAGCTATAACAATTTGAAATTCATTAGCCAGTTGAAGGTGTACCTGAACACCACCCCCTTCAGTAATTTAGATCTTAGTGCTAAATGGTACAATGTACATCGTCTCCAAACTCGCAGACGGCCATTTGAACGATATAACGCGAAATGAGATTCATCTGAGAACAGCACAGGATGCCAGTGCAGATGATCTTTAAAAAAGTGCAGTCTCCTGACTGTCCAAAACTGGTCATCAGGATATTGAATTGGCCTCTCAAAGCTTGATTCTGACTCTTTAGTCACTAACTTGTACTCCAGAAGCCTGCTATACGTCCACATGCAGATCTCGTGCTGTAACTTGGCTGTTTCTGAGAGCATTCTGGGGCACAAAACGATCCTGCCCTGGGGTTCGTCTCCTTTAGTCGCCCATGCCAGGGAACCTGGTAGGACTCTCCTAGAAACGTTTCAATAGATACCAAATAGTATTCTGAGCTATCTAGCATACTGGCAACGTAGGGCTATCGCCGTTAGTAGCCTTCTTGAAGCAGTGTTGTTGCACGAGTGGCTCCATTAGGCAACTGCTTGCCCCGTTGCCTACCTCAGTCCGCATGATCAGCCAAGACTTGTAAACATAACACTTCACACACACCAACCTCCCAACACACTGAGGCACTTTCAACCTTCAACTGACATCTCCAAAACACAGGGATGGCAGTAAAATGTGACAAGTAAAAAAGGAAATTGTATTGCCGTAATATTCCGATTTCGATACTACTATGCATTCTTACGATGTACCTGTAGTTAGGAATACAGTTGTTCAGAACCCTCGTGGCATACAGTTGCTTGTGTGTTCGCTCCGTGTGATTCACGCTCACTTGGAGTACTGCAGTATGGACTTAGTAGTTTTGCGCAAATTTATTCATGCCATTCAGTGACTAAGTCTTCCTCGTCTGTAATCATTCCATGCGGCAACGGACGAGTGTATTTGCGGTTTGTGCGGAGAAACTGTGAAAAATATCACGTCATAAAGTGTATCAACAGAACAGCATAACTGACACAAATGTAGAATAAGTTGTAATGTACCTCTATGCCTATTGGGTGCACCTTCCTTATTTTTATTAATTAGCAGTTAGTGCTATGGAAAGGGGCGAGTTTTTCATCTGTTGTGCCAGCAAACAAGTGAGCATTAGAGAAACCTTCAGGTATCATCGATAAGAAACTAGCAGTTACACCAGAGAAAGCTAACAGGTTATGTTTCAAGATATACGTACTCTCACAGTGATTCAGTGTCTGACTCAGCTTGTAGTCAAGGCGATAGTGTTTCTGACTTGAATGCAGTACCAGCTATGCTCAAAATAGCGGAGCACCGCCTTTGCAGTGCATATGATTATAACATAGCTAGCCGGTATCACATTGATTCTTCAAGGCCTTATTACATCTATGTAGAAGGGAAAGAAGGAAACATAAGCAAACTACATCCGATGGCGTCTAGTAAAATGATGTACATCTCAACGTCGAAATATCAAGGATATTTCTTCCATCGGTAAAAATCGTCTAAAAATGGAATTTCAATCAGAATAAACAGCAAACTGGTCCGTTAGTTCTACTTTCTAATAATAATAATAATAATAATAATAATAATAATAATAATAACAATAATAATAATAATAATAATAATAATAATAACAATAATAATTATATTTGCTTTACGTCCCACTAACTACCTTTTTAAGGTCTTTGGAGACGCCGAGGTGCCGGAATTTAGTCCCGCAGGAGTTCTCTTTACGTGCCAGTAAATCTACCGATACGGTGCTGTCGTATTTGAGCCCCTTCAAATACCACCGGACTGAGCCAGGATCGAACTTGCCAAGTTGGGGTTTAGAAGGCCAGCGCCTTAACCGTCTGAGCCACTCAGCCCGGCCAGTTCAACTTTCTTTTCCTCGCATCAATTACAAGGTTACATTCCTTCTCGCGTCATCACTCGACAGAGTGTCATTCGAGATGTGAGTGCAGAAATAACGGAAGACGAACTATTACAAGTGATAGATTCTTCTGTTAAAATCAGACGAGTCCGTCGTATGTATAAGCTCACACTTAAGGACACTGTTTCAACTGCTGTTCCAATACGCACTTGTGTGGTTAACTTTGACTCTCAGACTCTTCCAGACAGTGTGTCAATACACGGAGCACGTTGTGAGGTTTCTCCATATGTAGCGCCAGTACGTATTTGCTAGCTTTGTTTGCTCTTCGGACACATTAGTAAACACTGTCGCTCTCGGGGTAGATGCAATAACTGTGGTGTGTCACACTGCTCACTGTCTCAGCCTCAGTGCGCACATTGTCGAGGTTAACACAGTGCCCTCAGTAAAGTGTGCCCCGAGTATAACAATCGATTAGAGATAAACGAAGTTTCGGCCAAATATAACGTACCATTTAAGGAAGCTAAGGAAGCTGTAACGAAAAAATCATATGCTGATGTGGTTCAGCCATTACCTCTCACATATGAGCAAGAAAATCACAAAATTACCGTTTTTAAACGTTGGTGACCTCCTTCGGAGTTACCCAGAACATTTATCCCCCACCAACTGGTAGTTTACCATTCCCATGAAGTCAGTGGGGGGCCAGCGGGTCCACACCCTAATCCACCTCAGCCTCACTTAATAGCACCCCGAAGTAAAAGTTCCTTGCCTGGCAGCTCTTCTTAACCACCACTTACCTTATGGGAATCTCCTATTACTGGCATCCTTAACCTAGTTACTCAGCTTCTACATGGTATTCTTCTATCAAATCGTGGCATCCCTTCGGCATCGGAACGTCCCGAGATGATAACACAAAGCATACATGGAAGCTTTTAAATTAACAATATTGCAGTGGAATAACCACTCAGTGCTGGGTCATAAACATAGTCTTCAAAAGGAATTACATGATCGGCACATCGACTTGGCAACATTATCTGAGACTTGGTTTCGCGCTGGTATACTAGTTGTGTTTCCTGGATATCGTGTTCTGCGTTCAGACAGATATGATGGATATGGAGGAAGTGGTCTGTTAATAGGCAACAATATTTGTCACGTTGCAATACCTCTTACTACGTTTCCCAGATTCTTTCATTCCAAGTGGTAGCGACTCGTATCTTACTCCTCACAGTGGTATTTACATTAATATCTATCTACGTATTGTAATTCAACCATGAAAATGGGACAGTTTATTTAACCATCTGGAGTCTCCATAGATTATATGCGGAGATCTTAACGCCCATAGTGAAGCTTTGGGATGCGCTTTTACGGACCGTGCAGGAATAGCTCTTCAAGATATGATGGATGACTACCACCTGGCTATACTAAACGACGGTAGTCCTTCCCTTATATCTCGGCCTGGAAATCGACCTTATGCAGTAGATGTATAACTATTTGTTCTCGAGCAATTGCTGCCAACCTAACCTGGGAAGCACGACGACACTCCCTGGGATCTGATCATCTTCCTATCAAAATTCATTTAAAAAATAGCTACGCCTTAACCTACAACCTTCCTCCTCACCAAAAGTGGAACACCACGCGAGCAAATTGTATTGGCTTCAGCGGGAAAATAGACTCCGAACTTCGTAATGCAATTCTCCCTACCGACCCACTTCAAAAATACGACTGTTTAATACACATCATAAATGCTGCATTTTCGGTTAGTATCCCAGTGAAACAGCCTTTCTGTTTTCCGAAACATAACCCTACGCCATGGTGGGACACAGAATGCTCTCGAATGAATGGAGGAAGAAAAATTGCTTTTATGGAATATCGACGTCGTTCTTCTTGGGAAAATTATTCTAATTAGAACGTATCAATGCATAGGTCAAAAGATTTTTAAAACAAGAAAAGCGGTCCAGTTGGCGAATATACTGTAAACAAATTAGCAGAGAAACCCCGCTTACTACAATCTGGAATAAAGGGCCTTAAAAGGGGTAGAGAGTAGCTCTCCACGTTCTTCATTTCAGTCTGATCGCGTGGAGGCTTTTCCTACTCATATTTCTCCACCGACTGTGCCGCAATTACCCGGTTGGCGACTTTTTCCCATTGGGACCACAATCATTTTCTGTTACGACCATTTAATTATACGGAACTCCACTTGCCGTTAAAACATAACAACAACACTGCCCCTTGTAAGGACTACATCCAGTACTCGATGTTATCCCATTACCCTCGCTCAGCGCATGTTCTACTACTAGATTCTTTTAACAACATATGGACACGGGAAAAAGACTTTTGGATTGGATTACTCAAATTTTCATCCCTATTCTTAAGCCTGGAAAGGACCCTAGTGACCCTTCCTCTTATACAGCAATTGTTCTTTCCTGGTGTGTAATGACTCTGGAGAGGATGGTGAAAACACGACTCTAGTGATGGTTAGAACACTAGCAGCTGCTTCCTCAGTCGCAGTATGGATTCCGCCGTGGGAGACGATTATTTGGCCATCTATGTATATTCACTTCCGAAATAGAACATGCTTTTGCGATTAATGGATACCTTATGGCCCTCTCACTGGATATCAACACCGATAATGATAACGTCAGTATACCAGTTCTCTTTAGTAAGCTTCAAACATTCCATATCCCATCACATTTTATATATCGTCTTCAGACATTGTTATAGTAACGATATATCTACGTACGAGATGGACATATTTGTTTTCATGGCCCTCGTCGCGTGTGTAAAGGTCTTCCTCAGGGCGCTGTGCTCAGCCCGCTTTTGTATACAGTTTATACTGCTGATCTTGAGCATCTGTTCAGCCCTTCGATTCACGTTTTACAATACGCTGACGATGTATGTACTTACACTACTTCCTCTAGCTTCGAGGTTACATCTATTCGTTTACATTATTTGGCCTGCGATCTGGCAAAATGGTTGCATAATAATGGTCTTGAATTGTCTCTATCGAAATCTACTGTGGTGACTTTTACCCGGAAGAGTACTTTGCCTCAGCTTGGTGATATCCATTTAGGACCATTCACATTTCCAGTGAAATCATCATTACGCCCATTGGGTATGCACGTTAATAGTCGGCTAACTTGGAGTTGCCATATTGCTCACATTCTTCCAAAAATTGAACGAGCGATTAATATTCTCCACTTTGTGACACGTACCTGGTGGGGAGCTGATCTTGTTATACTTTGGACACTGTATAGTTCTATGATACACTCCATGACCGATTATGGGAGTTTTATGTATGGGAATTCTCCTGCTTAATTACGAAGAAACTCTGGTATCATACAATTTCGGGCGATCGACATCTGTTTGAGTGCTATGCGATCGACACCAACAAATACTCCCTTAATAGAATCTGGAGAAGTATCTTTGTAAATGCGTCGAGAAATTATAGGCAATATATTTTTGTTACAACGTTGTGCTATTTCACAGCATCCCATTCTTATTGCACTTCAACGACTAACCGTTATCCAGGAGAGACATGGACGACGCTCACGATACAAGCCACATATTCTGTTACGCTGGTAAAACGAACTGGAAACGATTTTCTCACTAACTCTCTAAACACGAACCATGCCTGAATTTGAAGCCAGCTTTCAGTGTTCTTCACATATACTGCCTATGTACTATCTACCTACCTGTAGATATCTCGCCCCAGAAGCTCATACACAGAACTACATTCCGGTTCTGATTCGCTCCATGTGGCACAATAGTAGTTACATCTTCACGGATGCTTCCAAATTTCATTGACTCGGTGGGATATGCATATTACTGTGTGGTATCTTCAAACTGCCGCTCGAAACCTCTATTTATACAGCGGGAATTTCAGCTATATGTGCTGCACTTCAATTTCGTCAAAACAAGCGGTTCGATTCCGCTCTCACCATTACGGACACCCAAAGTGTTATTAAGAAATTACAAAATCTCCAGTGGAATCTCCAAACACATGGTTACTTGTACGATATCGCGGAGCGTGCTTTTAACATCTACCCTTCAGGTTGCTCCATAGCATTTCTTTGGGTCAATGGACATAGTGGAATTTAGGCAATGAAAATGTTGACGTACTAGCCAAATGTGGTGCATCGGAAGGTCTACGTACAGCGCTGAAACACCCATGGAGGGACTTTACTCCCACTATTCGACAACAAATTCGTCACAAGTGATCTACGGAATGAGAAACATATCAGCTGTATAAGGGTAAAGCTTATGCTCTCGTACAACCCCACATCGCTTCTAAGCCATGGTATTGTAAGTTTCATCGGTCACGAGGTCTGACGGTTTCAGTGACCCGAATCAGGCTAAATCAAGGATCATTCCCTTCACATGTTCATCGCATAGGAGTTTTGGATTCACCACGCTGTCGATGCCAGTAAGCGGAGAATAGAGATCTCGGCTATATTTTGTTTAAGTGTGGCCTTTATGATGCTTCTTGAAGCCGCTTTCTATCTGAACTATGTTTATCTACACTGCCGTTCCCCACCAGCGCTGCATTGGTGTTGCAAGGTGAAAACAATTCAAATTCTCAATGCTGTGATGGATTTTTTGAGAATTTGACTTTGTGCGCATCACATTGTTGCCAGTGTTTTGTTTGTTCTCCCCCTCTCCTCCCAGAAAAGAGATTTAGTGTGGTTTTGTGTACTTGAACAATGTGGACGAATTGGTTTTTATTTCTGATGTGTACTTTGCGATGACAATTTGTATTTCTGTATGTGTGCTGTGAGTGTTCTTCTGTACATGGAGGATGACCAAATGTTGTCACAACAAAAGTCAGTTAAATAAATAAATAAATAAATAAATAAATAAATAAATAAATAAATAAATAAATAAATAAATAAATAAATAAATAAATAAATAAATAAATAAATAAATAAATAAATAAATAGTTAGGAATATATAAAGACGTGGCCATACTTATTTTTAGCAGTGTATACAGGATGGTCTGAAACAATGTGAACCGTGTATTATGAGCGTTAGAGGTTGGTCATACTGATAAATAATTTGAAAAGAATTAATTCGATATCTCGCGCTGTTGTTACTTTATTAACTGCTGAAATTAGCCAATCAGATCCCTTCGCCGACGTATTTAAATGGGCTTAGCGAGCCGGTGTTGCTAAATATGCTCTTTGCTTAAAACCACTTTGAGAGAACCAATGTAAGAACAAAAACTTCGCTAGCGAACAGATTTGCACCCGGGCCTCCAAGCTGACAGGATCGCTAAAGTGACACCAGATGAAACCCACTGATGTGTTTCTGTTTAACACTGATTTCTTGGCATGGCCATCAAGTCGATATTAAACAACGTGCAGATTTGCCAACACCACCTCGCAAAGCCAATTCTAATTGGCCCGCGAGGCGATCTGATTGGATAACTTCAGCAGGTAAAAAAATGACAACGGCGCTAGATATATAGAATTACTTTATCAGTATGACCCACCCTCTAACGCTCAAATACCCGGTTCACGTTATCTTCGACTATCCTATTTTTCACTTCCATATAATGCAGCAATCCAGACAGTCCCAAGGATATTTCTAATAACTTATGCATATTTATTTATGTATAATATCATCAGATTTCCTTTCTTAAGGGACGCCCTCCTTGCTTACATTTTGTCTCGCTTACATCTGTCATCGTTTGTTTTATTAATACCCAAATAAAAATATACTCCTGCCATTACAAGACTACATTTCTAATATATCTGGTGAGGACAAAAGTTCATTCGTATCACCATTTAGAACGCCTGGAAAGTATGCATGCCCACTTAACGGCGTGGAGGGAAAAGTTGCTGAACTAACTCCTAGCCATTTCAATGCAAGGACACCTGTGTTTACCTTTATGCATTATTCTCCATGTTAATGGGACAGAAGGAAGTAGGTTAGTAGAGCAGCACCATCGGTGCAATGGGACACATGGATAATCTAACAAAATAAACTTTAGTTCAGTTCACTGTCAGGGAAGCAGGTAAAAGAAAACATTATTGTATTTCATTGACATCTATGGGAGGGTGTAATCAAACTTATTTCCAATGCTCTAAATCGGCATTATTTCATCGTACAAGTTTTTATTTTGTATATCACTCTCCATTATTTTCACGGACTTTTTGTCTTTTCCCGGATACCAGTTTCCTAAACAGTTGCAGGTTTTGGTTGGGTGAGCTTCTCGATGATACTTCTACGTTTTCCATTCAGAAAATTCTACATAGACAGAAATAGATTATGAGAAGAGTAGTAGGACGGGTGAGGTAACATTTCTCACCCAGAAGAGCACATCTTCTGACGAGCCGCAATTGGTACGTACTGTATGGAGAATCACTTCACTGTTCATTCCAGCCGTTTCTTATCAATAGCTTCTTTCAGATGGTCCACCTAAGAACATTACGATGCAGTCCCACCAAATTAAAAGCAGTACTTTTCAGGAATGGAGCCTTTGTTTAGCAACTGTGAATGGATGTTCACATTTCCTTCGGCATGACTTTTTCCTTACAATGTTGTCATAAACGATCCACTTCTCTTCATCCGTCACCAGATGTTTCAGAAATGGATCGTGTTCATTTCGCCTTAGTAAGCAGTCAGAAATGGGCACGTACTGTGCCAAATTCCATTCACTGAGTTCATGTTGTACCCGAACATCGTAACTATGTAACAAGGCCTCTTCGGGTGTTTCCTCACGTTACGAGACGATATAATCAGCATTTGAGCGATATCGCCCCTTGTCACCCTTGAGTTACTTTCAGCAAACACGTTGAGTCTTTCTTCGTCTGCAACGATAAGACTTCCGGACGGGGTTTGTCCTTTAAGGAACGAATTCCAGATCGAAACCTACAAAAACATTTCTGGTATGTCCGATCTGTTATTGCATCTCCACCGTAAACAACATAAATCTTCCTCTGAGTTTGTCAAGCATTTCTTTCCCTTGCGATAATAAAGCATTAGGTGTCTAAAATGCTCATTTAAAATTTCCATGCTAATAAACACTAGCGTACACGAACCGTAGCAGATGCTGGCGAGGTCACCGATTGTCAGGTACACATTGAACAGCTCACGGTGCATCTTTCTTTGTTGCCTACGGTAAAGAGTGATGCGGCAACTGCTTTATTCCTTCTGTAGAGCGGGAAGTGGCCTCCCCTGGTCGAATATCTCAATGCGAACGGACTTACGTCCCCACCAACTAATATTTCTTGCATATCACTTACATCCTTTGTTTTGTATTAATTATTATTTTATTCTGCATCTCCAAGACCTTGTCCATGATACTACCAATACTTGACTATTGTCGTCGATACGATCCGTGAACAAACTACGAAACATCAACGAGCATCGAACTCCAGCCTTCGATTTGCTTTTAACTGGAGTTATGATGCTCACATAACCCCTAGCTACACAGCTTCTTCCTGGCTGAAACCCGAAAGGCGACGAAGTTTCACATACTTTCGTTGATTTATCAAACTCTGAAGACAAATCTACCCAAATACATTTCTTCAAAATACAAATTATTATCCTCATTCCATAATTTTAACTCTAGATCTGGCACTTCCCTTGCTATTACCATCAACCACTCTTCGGGGTATAATAGATCCTTCGTTGTGGCTGGGTCACGACTTTGGAATTCACTTCCTGCTGCTGTCAGGAACTCTTAAGTCAATATCAAAATTTAAAACTGCATGCAGAGATTACCTGTTGAATAGCGCTGGTTGTTTCGTGTCATTGTGGTACGTAGGCTGGTAACATAGGGATTCTACTGTTCAGCTGAAGAACACTGTTCTTATAATGAATATCAGGTTATTATAATATTTTTTTTGTTATAGGGTGAATGTCCGCCTGTTGCCATTTCTTGATGGATACAGTACTTTTTGTATCCGTCTCTTGGCACAGGCCAGAGCAAAGTGTAGCTTCCACCGAAGTCCCAGTCTCATCCATGGCTGTGACAATATGGAAGCTGCTGGGGTATGGGTGGTGCTGAGTAATGACATTTCCAGCACAACTGGTGTCAGTGTTATGAAAGGTGTTGCTCATAGGATCAGTCGTGCTGCAGTGGCACCTTCTGGTCCAGTGAGGAAAGCAATGGCAAACTACCTTACTCCTCATCTTGCGTAGTACGCCTCATTTGGGCTCTGCCATTGGTTTTTTCAGTTTCCCTATAACTGCATAGCCTTTGATGGTGCTATTTGAGGATCCAACCAGCCTCTGGGCTATGACCTAACAGACAGATAGGATAAATGTACATATATTTAGCATTTAATTAATGCACGTAGATCATTATTTACGGCCATATTGTATTTCCGTTACTTTATTATGTATTGTGTTTTGTTTACGAATTGCTTATATTTTCAAATTGTATGTAACTTTTTTCATTATGACGTTTTTCATACTTGTTTTTACTTTCATGCTCCGGATTTCTTTTTATTTCTTGAGCTTTGATTAAATTGATTAAATTCTTATTTATATGTTCTCCAAATGTGTTATTTAGCTTAGTTATCTTTGATTTTGTAAAAGAGAGGTACACTACCCTATCTTCCACTGAGAAAGTCAAATAAATAAAAATAAATGGGTAGGGAAGGAGTACGTCATTCACTTGGTCACATCACACAATTCAGTTATCAGAGGATTTTTATAAGAGGTATATGAACTAAATTACATTAAACAAGAGGATTTACTGGCTGATACTTAATGTAATTCCATGCTCCACAGCATTTATTATGTAGAAACGTCAGCTATTCTACTCTTCTTTGGTTCAAACACCTTCCCGAGTTCCCAGTGGGACTGAGTCGCAGATAATGCAATTACTTCGAAACGAGGTAGCACAGCAGTCAGCACTTACTAGGAACTGTAAGGAACGGACGAGGATGAAAGCTGCGAATTCTATCTGCATACAAATGATCGTTGACTACTACATCTTCTTGTCAACATTAAGGGGGCATATTGTTGTTGTTATTTTTATATTTTCAATCTTAAAAAAGAAATGGGCCGTACCGGGTAGCTCGGACGATGATGCTCTAATCTTCTGAACATAAGTACATGGGTTATATCCTCGCTCTGTCCGGTAATATTTGAAGGTGCCCAAATTCGCCATCCTCGTGTCGGTTGATTTATTGGGCACATAAAAATCACCTGTGGGACAATATTCTGGTAATGCATCATCTCCGAAACCGTTCAAGTAATTAGTAAGACGCAAATGATGGCAATAATGTAATTATTATCAATATTACATCGTCATTTCTATTATTAGTCTGATGACCTTGTTGTTTCCGATTTTTCTAACTCAGGACGGGAAAATATTAGGGAAACATTTCTTCTGGAAACATATAGTGGGTAATGGGCCATATGGTGATGAACAATAATATAATATTATCAGGACAGCAACGATCAATTCAATAGCCTTTCGGCATTGTTTGAATAGTTAGGATTCACTTCTGAGGAAACGTACGAAAGTCTTCGCAAAGCGTTCAGTCCTGTAGTTTGCCTGTTTCACATCGCAAAATATATCAAATTTATTATTATGTCTTATTATTATTATTATTATTATTATTATTATTATTATTATTATTATTATTATTATAGCAGGTATTTAAAGCACTGAAAATGGAATACTAATCAACAGCTGTTTTATAAAATTTAACTGAAACTGTTTTCTCATGTACCAGGGTGCAAATAATGGGAAGACATTTCCTTCTTCAAATGCCAGTATGATTCAATGAAGCACATTGGATTTACGAATTTATCGAGACCGATCTAATTAATCTAACTTGCTAGCTCTACCATCGATAAAGATATTACAAGGATGCAATAATTATACTTCTTCTCAGCCTTGCTCCAATTACCTGGGGCTGGCACTTTCTATGGAATTAACCGAGTTTTACGGTCAGGTGTCTTTCCTGACGCCAACCGTACTCGGGCGAATATATTTACTTTTACGTGTCTCTGTGGTCGTTTCTAGTGCGCGGTGTTGTATGTACATTAAGATGTATAAATGAACACCTACAGACAAATGTTGGAAATTTGGCGTCGCTGAAGATCGTGAAAGTACTTAGTTGGACGTAAATCCAATAATATCACTATTATACTTTTAATATATTCCCAGTTTAGGATTACAAAATATACTCATAAAGCTTCAATACACACAGAGTAGCAAAAATCAAAGAAATTACACACGATTCTTGTCATTGCTATTACCACCGTCTTCTGCACATTTTGCCAAAATAATAGCGAATTATAGCTCAATATCTTGCGAATAGATGTAACAGTTGATGAATTTTAAGCATTTATTTATGAAGTTCCAGCCGCAACCTGCGTTATTTTGTACAATTGTTGTTTAATATCCCATATTTTGCACAATTGTTGTTGAATATCCCGTATTTTGTACAATTGTTGTTGAATATCCCGTATTTTGTACAATTGTTGTTGAATATCCCGTATTTTGCACGATTGTTCTTGAATATCCCGTATTTTGTACAATTGTTGTTGAATATCCCTATTTTGCACAATTGTTGTTGAATATCCCGTATTTTGCACAATTGTTGTTGAATATCCCGTATTTTACACAATTGTTGTTGAATATCCCGTATTTTGCACAATTGTTGAATATCCCATATTTTGCACAATTGTTGTTGAATATCCCGTATTTTGCACAATTGTTGTTGAATATCCCGTATTTTGCACAATTTCTGCAATGATAAATCGGGTAGTGTTTGAAACATTTTTGTTAGTGTTTGAGTGTCGAGTGTGTGGTGGGTGATCCACTAGAGTTAGTGTCTGAATATCGTCGTATTGGCGTACGGAGTACTCTGTGTACTACCGTGGACTGTAAACCGACATGGAGTCCGTGTGTGTAACAGTTTATGTGAACATAGTTGGAGCAGTGTTAATTGTCGTCGTTGAGAGTAGTAGGCCTAATGTAGTGCTGGTTAACACTGTTGAGTTGTTGCCGTGATGTGATCGTTTTTGGTTGTCAGTGTATGGAGCGGTGACGTGAATTCACTGTGTTGACTGTGAGAGTTACCAGACTCATCTACAGTCGAACCAGCGATAAGTCGTGGCGTGTTGGGATGGTTGGCACCCCTGTGTTTGAACTTGACAGTGCGCAGCTCTTGGGTGTGAAGTGACTGAGCGTACGGAGCCGAAGTGAAAGTGAGGCCTTTCAAGAACGATCATAGCCCGTTCAGGGTAAAGACTGTCCAGTTGGAGTCCTGCTGTGAGAGACTTGTAAACAAACAGCAATTAGTGGAGTGCGGTCATTCATGGTTGACTATAATTGTGTGTGTACTAATTAGGTCATCCTAAATTAAATTAGATTGATAAAACTGTCAGTATTTTATTCTAAACAGAACCATTGCCGTCTGTTCATATCACAACATTTCTGAGGCCCTTTTTTAGTTGGTCACAATCCTGTGTGGTATCTGTTACCCTAAAGAGTATAACACCATCCGAAAAAAAATACCAATAAAGGAAGCAACTACAGTACAGTCTTATAAATAAAGGTGTACGGGATCGGCTGTCTGTAATGTCATATATTTCGCCCTATTTTGATATATTTATCCGTTTGAGGTCAACTGAAGTTTTTAGCATTCATTTCTCTTTGTTTGTTTGTTCCACCGTCACGGGTAAACGGCTGAATAGATCCCTACCAAATTTCATATTTAGAGTTTACTCATACAGGAGCAGGATTAGAAATGCGTGCCATTTCAAAATCACTGAAAAGATTGGGGGTTTATAGGAAGACCTGTAGAGTATTATTTTTTCGATTTCCTCTTACACTATTGATTATAATGTAGAATCTGTAGACTATTTATGCGAAACGCCCCTTCATTTTAAATAATTTTTGTAATGTACATAATTTTGCTTACGCTTCAAATGACAGAGAAAATTACTGTTTCCTACGGGCTTCATGCTTTGCAGCCAATGTAGGACATCCTTGCAGACCTACAGTTATTTGAAGGATCCATAACAGGGGAAAATCAGAGGACGCACAATATTTCACTCGGCTTGAAAATTAACTCCACCTAATGTAACTGAACCCTTTGCTGTCTGTCTGTCTTTCTATCTGTCTGGTCATCTGTCTGTTTGTATATTCCTGAAAGTCGAAAACTGCTGGACTTATTTTTAAAGAAACTACTGTATGAATTTGGATTCTACTAAGTCAGGATTGTGTTATCAGGTGCGTCATGGTAATCTCTTGGAGTTGGTATTTATAGGAAGATTATTCTCAAATATTTTCGTTAGCATTAGGTCTGTCAAAAGTCTTTATATAACAAATGTTTAACCCTGACAGTAACACGTTTATAAATGTCGCTTTAGTTACACCACACGTCTCGAAGACGTGCCACTCAAAGCGTATTATTTAAAGTTACGTTAAAGTTACCATATGGAATGAACAAGGAATAGAGGTGGTGGAGAGGATAAATTTCCCCTCCTCATGAGGACTAGATGGCATTCATTTGCACGACACATCAGAAAGTCGTATGGTGTAATTGTCAGGGTTAAGAATAAATTTCCGTTTCTTTATGCTATGTACGCAGTTATCGTACGACGGATAATAACGCAGATGCTTACGAAGAATTGGATTTTAGTCCAAGTCCCGTGGGACATGTCGTGCATGTCGCTTCAAGGTGGGTAATGGGAAAACTAAAGAGCCATCTTACTCTTTTCGATAGGACATATATTGAGGGTGTTGTCATCAACATCAGAGCGCCACGCCAGTGGTCAGAGAATTTCGCACAACTTCGGACCAAGAACTGTACCTTACAATAAATTCGGAAATCGCCCTCATTCTCTCTCGACTTTGTTCAGATTCATACCACGCGTTTTTTAAAAAGAAAATATCATTTTAACACGTCGCATTAAATGTGTGAATAGAGCCATGTTACTTCGCGTAAATTTCTGGAGGTAACGTGTAATACAATGCAAATTCCCCGAAGAACGGGTACACATGTTCGTTCTAAACTAAATTTAGGCACATCCTATACACAGTAGGTTAAATGAAACAATATAACTAAAGATAAACCTAAGTAAAGGGATGTAGTCGTGCATAGGCGCGCAAATAATTTTCAAAACTTTAACGAAAGTCAACAGGTAAATCAGGGACTGAAAGATTAAAACTGCACGCCAAGACCAATCAATAGCACACGAATTCTTGCAATATATTTTCCCTCCACCCTTGCCACATCAGCAGTGACCCACGTGTTTCCCACTCTCCCGTTATGTTTGTTATTACGGGCAATTCTTTAGTTTGGGCAGAGTGTCGTCCATTGTTTTGTCTGTAATAGGGATGTAATGCAATAAGACGACGACAACAAAAACAACACCACCAACAACGAATGTGATATTTTTCGCGAAGCGCCCTGGTATGTTTTTACTACTATCTTCTTAATTCTCAATCCTAAGATTGGTTGGCAGCAATTCGTCTTCTCCACTCTTCTCTGTAATCCGCTAATCTCTTCATTTCCACATATGAGCCTGTTCCTACGTCATCTCTGATCTGTCTTGCATATTGCAGTCTAGGTCTTCCTCTTCCTCTTTTACCTTGAATCTTTCTTTCTATGACATTAACTATGAATCCATTGTGCCTATAGAGATGGCCAATTAACTGGTCTCTTCTTTTTATTATTGTTGCTAAAAAGGTTCTTTTTTCACTTATTCGTCGAAGAACTTCTTCATTGGTGAGTTTTTCTGTCCATGAGATTTTTTCCATCCTCCTCCAGCACCACATCTCAAATGCTTCCAAACGTTTCTTATCACGTGCACTAATAGTCCACGTTTCTGAACCATACAAGGCCACACTCCAGACAGAGCACTTAATAAAACTCTTCTTGGTCTCCACATTTAAAGTCCTTGATGTAAGTAGTATCCTTTTCTTGTAAAAAGCAATTTTTGCTTGGGAAATTCTGCTCTTTATGTCGACTGAACTTTTTCCATCTGGAGTGATTTTACTACTATTTTACTACTATAACCCTGCCTAAATATTTATCACTCAGATTATTATTTTTCTACTATGCGCTAACAGAAACAAAAACTGCCCTTAATTGATGAAATGCCGGAAACCCTAGGAAAGATGTCTAAAAGAGATTTTTAGCAATTTATCTCGAAACTATGCTGGAGACTTGAACTACAAATATCGAAATATACGTGGCAGCATGATTTACTAGACTGTATGCCAACAGCGGAATATTATAATACGAAGAGCAGCAATAATCACCAACAATACCAGTACCGTTAACTGTCTTGCCAGTTAAATACCGGATATTCTCTTGAAGTCCTTTTATCCTTTTAACAAAGTTTACGATGCAATCGTATTGTTTATTTTCTTAGTTTACTTCGTAGTAGGTGTAATGGATCTTTAAGTACTACACGGATATCGTGTCTAGAAATCGTACGAATGTCAATGAAGGTACTGCGTAAGGTACAAGTCTGTATAATAACCTGTCTTTCTAAGTATACTACAAAAAACCAACAACAATACACATTTCAACAATATAATGTAATATTACTCATGTCCGACTCACAGGCTGAATGGTCAGCGTTGAAGCCTTCGGTGCAGAGGGTCCCGGGTTCGATTCCCGGCCGGCTTTGGGATCTTAATCACGTCTGATTAATTTTTCTGGCTCGGGAACTGGGAGTTTGAGTTTGTCCCAACACTTTCTTATTCATATTCAGACATCATGGTACACTACCAACCACCACAAAAACGCGCAATAGTGGTTACATCTCTCCATAGAGAGTAGGGGTCAAGAAGGGCATCCAGCCGTGAAACAGGGCTAAATCCACATGTGTGACATAGTTCGTACCCGTGACCCCACAAGCGTGGGAAATGCGGTAGATAATAATAATAATAATAATAATAATAATAATAATAATAATAATAATAATAATAATAATAATAGTAATGTCATATTACTCGAGTACCGGTAGTGAATGCTTGTAGGCTATGTTTTGGGGCAGGGGCACTTGCGTATACATGGGCTCTTATGGGACTAACCCGGGAAGGTCTGCACTAGGGATCTCGAGGCAAGATAGCCGCTGTACATTGGTTGTATGAGACTAACTGAAATCTAATGCTGAAGATGGTTAAAAAAACGTCTCCGAGCTTGAGGAAGTAAGCAACGACGGTTGAAACGTTTGATGCGGACTCCCACATGCAAACAGCATTAGGTTTGGGACATTGACTCTACGCTAAATTCCCAATCATATAATCCTACCTCTACCTCACCTGCGGACTATGTTGAAGTGGGGGATGTAGAAGTTGAGGTGAAGTTACATGTAGTAGCTATTTGCTTTACTTCGCACCGACACAGATAGTCTTACGGCGACGATGGGACACAAAAGGCCTAGGAGTGGGAAGGAAGCGGCCGTGGCCTTAATTAAGGTACAGCCCCAGCATTTGCCTGGTGTGAAAATGGGAAACCACGAAAAACCATCTTCAGGGCTGCCGTCAGTGGGTTAGAATCCACTATCTCCCGGATGCAAGCTCACAGCTGCGCGACCCTAACCGCAAGGCCAACTCGCCCGGTGGTAGATGAAGTAGATGATCGTGCATTTTACAAGAGGCATACCCCTCAGCTAGACAGTTTTAAAACTCGAAAGGTAGATGTTTGTACAGTGTTCAGAATTCAATAATATTGTAAGTAGGAGCTCAGAGCTAAATACGAAACAATCAACTTTTCATTTCCTCCCTCAAGGAATTCTTTCATGGTTTTGCTGAGAAGACAATCTCATACCTACCGTGTATCACTCGGCCTTATCACCTGTAAATGATTTTATAAAGTGTACCATGTTAATATCTGTTAGGAGTTTCAGATACACTTGCGTGCATGCTATGAATCTTACCTCAACAGCCCTAGCACAGCTCTCGCCTAGTTAGTGTCGTAAGAGCCAATGTGTCACTACCAGCTCCCCCCCCCCCCACCCGTGCTGGACTATGGTTGGGAAGAGCAGCTGGTTGCAAGGATGAGGCCACCGAATTAACCTAATACACATTAGCCCATACCTCGGCTCCTTAAAGTCAGTTTGATATAAGCAAAGTATAGCGGCTATCTTTCCTCGAGATCCCTAGTGCAGCCCTCCCCGGGTTAGTCCCATAATAGCCCATTTATACGCAAGAGCCCCTCCGCTAGACTGAAGTTAGGAAGGGCATCCGGTTAGGAGGATGAAACTGCCGAATTGGCTCAATACGCGGAAAGCCCTAACACAGCTCTCCGCAAATTAATGCCATAAAAGCCCGGGCATCACCATTAGCACCTGTGTTATACGAAAGTTATGAAGGGCATCTGGTTAGAAGGATGACCGATAACCCAGCTCCTTAAAGTTAGTCTAATATAACCAATTTACAGTGACTATCTTGCCCAGTAGCCCCTGCCTCAGTTCCCATAAGTTAGGCTGGTAAAATCAATGGGTCATAAGTAACTGTGCCCACAATTCAGCCAAGGAACCGGATATTTATAAGACTGTGAAGACTATATAAAAAGCAAGAGGGATAAATACAGGTATTGTAACGGTTCAAATCCCGTTACAAGATGATATCTGTATTATTATTATTATTATTATTATTATGTCCATAGTATTATTATTTTACCTGTGAGATTTCTATTATTGTATTATAATTATTATTCAATTCAATTCTGCAATGCTTGTCGCTTGCGTGATTGTAATTAAATGTATGTACGTGTGTGTAGATTAACACTAAAAACATGTACAGTAAGAGTTGCTATATGTCAGATGTGGATATGACGTTGTTACATTGTGCAATGCTGCTGGCGTTACTGCCAAGTCATTGCTACGTCATCGTGCTTATTTAGCGGTGAGCTCACGTTCTTGGAGATACCTACTGGATGCCGCGGGCGATTTCGCCATAGGCTGTGACATTTGTCGCGAGGTTGGAGTAGATCATAGTTATTTCTGGAGATTGCGTAGGTGTGTCAACCAACGTCTATAAAAGGTGGCTGCATATTGTAGAGTCAGTCATTATTAAATTGGAAGCAGAGGCATAGTTGGTCGGAGAGTGAACGAGATGCAGAGGCCTCAGTCGGTCAAGAGTCATCAGTTAAACGGAAGCTGAACAGTGATGAAGCCAAATGGATAAGTGAACAGTCATTGAGTCTAAGGGGTGGAGAGGCCTCAGTCGGTCATTAGTCATTAATCAAACGAAAGGTGAAGAGAGAAGAAGTAAAGTGGAAGGTGAACAGTGATGGAGTCTAGTGGAAGGTGAGATCTTAGTCGGTCAGTTCTGTTAGAGGGATACACTTACCATGAAGGCATACGGGACAAACTTACAAAGAAGTCCTCTCGATGGAGAAGAAGCAGTCACATGGATACCTAGTTGTCAGTGGAACAAAAAGGATACATCACCAAATTAGGCTTGATACATCTACAGTAAACATCAGATCAAAGGAATACGTCGTAATTACACTCAAAGTGTTGAAGGTACAGTCAAGTGAACCAGTGAGGGATATATTTCGTGTATAATTGTTAAATATCCGGTCAAGAAGAATTCAAATTCATGCCTAGTTTCTTTCAGTTGCAATGTCATAATTTCATATTTTCATCTGTTTTAATCGCAGCAGTTCTCACTATTTTTATTGAAATTATTTCAAGAATATATTTTGTTCTATCAAATTAATCTTTCGTCTCATTTCCAGAGTAGAATCATATAACCTCAAATTTAATGGGGAAACCGAACGCCAATCTCTTTTCACAGAACTTATATGGTATGTTGTCAAAAGTAAGCTTATTACCCCACACCCTTTTAGTAATAAGATATTCCAAAAGACTATATAAAAAGCAATATTATTCGAAATCAGTACAGGTATACAAAACTTTTATTCATAAAATACAGAGACTTAAAAGCATATCTGTAATTAAACAAAAGTCAGATGGTTCCAGATAAATTATTAAAAAAAATGTTGATAAAGAATACTTGCAGCAAATTATCAGTGGCCTTCGGTTCAGTTGATTTCGGGTTCTATTTCCGGCCGGATCGGGGATTTTAATCTTAAATGGCTAATTCACTTTGCTCGGGAACTGGGTGTTTTTGGTGTCCCTGACATTCATGGAAATCATACACCACACGCAACATAAACCTCCACCGCATTAACACACAGTTCCTATACGCCCACGCCCGTCGGAGAGTCTGTCTTACAAGGGCTAACAATAGCTACATGGAATTATTATTATAAAGGAATATAACTCTTCCAAATGGTAGATTTAATTTTATAGTCTACTATGAGCGTTCATCCTAATGAAAAACAGACACAAAAATATTTTCCACAACGTGGAAGGGATTTAAGTATTCGCTTTCAACTCATTTTCTAGTAAACAACTGGGCATATAGTTAAACGAAGCTATAGGACTAATTCTGAATATTGGTTAAGGTTTCCAGCCTATCAAATTATTATAAGTTAATCTTTTACCTGTCTTGAGCTCTTTGTCTCTGGCAGACCAAACAAATGGTAAAGGTAGGCTGCCCAATGAACAAAAGGGAATTTCTAAAACCATACAAGGGGCTGGTCCTGAGCGGCAAGAAGTGTTATAACATTCCAAAACCAAAATAAACCACTGTTTCTGTTTCGGAGAGATTCCATACACTCGACTGAACCATATTTACCGTTCCACTTTTCAAGCTCCAAGATAATAACAATAATAATTAATACGGGGTTTCAGGTGGAACGTAGAGGTGAAAGAAGGTGCCGGGGTGAATGGGTCTAACTACAATGTCAAGAACTGAATTTGAAACTTAAACTGAAGGTTATATTTTCAGAACTTCAAACTTAACAATTTGTTCATGACAATATTACAGGTACAAGTAACAATCATTAAACAAGATTGGGAAAAATCCAAGATTCAGAATCTTAACACTTTGGGCTTTTAGCCCCTAGCTTTACATTTCCTGAGCTACAAGCTCAAATTTACAAACGAGCACAAATTATTCAGGGGCAGAAATCCCCGAATTCAATAGCACTTGCTCTCCAAAATCTAAATATACAGCCTTCCAGAGGGAAAAGAGCTAACAGTCTCTCAGTTTCTTCTAGCCTATTCAAGGCAATATCCGAAAATTACAATCACTCGCCCATCAACGCACAACTTACAAATTGAAAGGTAATGTTGTACAGGGGTGTCTAGTACACAAACTACAGGGCCTTTGCGGTAAAGAACAGGTTAAGTAAATGGCCCGAAAGACAAACTGAATGGAGGCGTATACTTGCACTCTTAGATATGAACACTAAAACAACCTAAGGGGCTCTCGGCCGATGAAAGAGGGGCTATTCCCGAACTACTGAGGTGACTCGTGTAGAATTTACTTTGCCACATTACAGAATGAAAAAGTTATAAAAAAATAGTCACCTCAAACCAAGATGAAGGGGAGCTCGAGAGGGTACTTCACTCTCTATCCCCGATTTACAGTTAAAGATTTATGTTTTTACATTTGCCGGCAGAAAGTTACATTTTTAGAAAAGAAGGTTACATAGTTAACGATTGGGACCTTTCCCTCGGGTTAAACTGCGGAGTTAGCAAGCAAGAAAGAAAGATGTTATGTGACCATTACCTTGTAGATGTACTGCTGACCGAAAAAAGAAGCCGCCCGCCTCCTGCTTTGACACACACACTCAGTAAGATGTCGATCGATTGGCCAAGAAACGTGAAAAGCTGCAGTTTATAAACCCTCAGGGAAGGTTCGAGATCATTCAAGATGAATCAGGACACGCCCTCTTAATTTTATTGGCAGATACAAAGTGAAGAAGAAATACGGGATTGGTTGGAAATTAATTACAAAAATTAGGGATTGCCTAGATTCAAAACTGGCGGAAAGAAAAGGAAGAAATGCCAACCCAAAAATAAATGAGCATCAATCAGTTACCAAAAACCTAGGAATAAAAAACTTCTTTAAATCATAAGTTCTTTCACTTCGCACCAGAGTGCATGATCATGGTTTTTTGTAGTGTCCTCTGTGGAAAATGTCCAAACTTCTTGATGAACGGCAAACAAAACAAGGAGAAATTCTCTCAGGTTAGGGAACTACATAATAACAAAATTACATAATATTTTAGCGTTGACATCTTCTGATTAAAGTTCCAAGTTGGTATAGTTTCAGTTTCACTGTTTTGCCAATAGAGGAGCTCGTTTAGGCGCTGAGTTTTGAATGCGCGGCGTTGATGTGTACCTCCCGTTACAACAACAACAACAACCACCACAACCACCACCACCACCACCACCACAATAATAATAATAATAATAATAATAATAATAATAATAATAATAATAATAATAATAATAATAATAATAATAATAATAATAATAATAATACCGAGCAAGTTGGCCGTGCTGTTACGGACGTGCAGCTGTGAGCTTGTTTTTGGGAGTTAATTAGTTCGAATCTCGTTGCCGGCAGCCCCGAACATGTTTTTCCGTGATTTCCCATTTTCACACCAGGCAAATACCGCAGGTGTACTTTAGTCGATGCCATGACCACTTCCTTCCAAATCCTACCCCCATTTCCTGTCCCATCGTCGCCATAAGACCTTTTCGTGTCGGTGCGACGCAAATCAAATAATAATAATAATAATAATAATAATAATAATAATAATAATAATAATAATAATAATAATAATAATAATAATAATAATCCTTTAATATCAAATTGTCAGCGATCCAATAAACTTCTTGATCAGGGGTTCTCAAACATTTATTATTCGCGGCACACTGTTTTGCCTGTAGCGGTCTGGGTTAGGTAGTTGTGAGCCTGAATTTGGGAGATAGCTGGTTCGAACCCCACTAACAGCAGCCCTGAAGGAGCATTTCCATGGTTTCCTACTTCCACACAGGTAAATTCTGGGGATGTACCTTAATTAAAGCCATGGTCGCTCCCTTCCCAGTCCTATCATTTTCCAATCCCACTGTCTTCAAAATACCTCTCTGTATCGGTATGATGTAGGCTAACACCGAAGACCAAACGAATTTATATCTGGATATTAAAATGTAGGTTGTTCGTCTGTGCAATTCTTCACCGTATTCGTTGGCTGAACGGTCAGCGTACTGGACTTCGGTTCAGAGGGTCCCGGGTTCGATTCCCGGCCGGGTCGGGGATTTTAACCTTAATTGGTTAATTCCTATGACACCGGGGGATAACTGTATGTGTTGTCTTCATCATCATTTCATCCTCATCACGATGCGCAGGTCGCCTACGGGTGTCAAATAGAAAGACCTGCACCTGGCGAGCCGAACCCGTCCTGGGATATCCCGGCACTAAAAGCCATACGACATTTCATATTTCACCGTATTAAATCATTGTGGAAAAGTAAACAACTCCAGATTTCCCAATGGGTTGTAGCAATAATGTAATTACTGTGCTGACAGAGAATTCTTAATTTTGTAGTTTGTATTACATCTTTAATACCACCGGACTGAGCCGGGATTGAACCCAGGAATTCAGCGCTCTACTATCTAAGCTATTCAGCCCAACTTTTGCGAGTTTATTACCTCAATGTATTGTTTAATTCCTAACACAACCAGGTCATTTCAAGGCACACGCTTTGAGAACCTATGATAAAGGAACAGATTCGTCGAACTATTGACGATAATGTTGATCCTCACAAGTGTCAGAAAGTCGATTAATGTACGTTGTAAGATTGGGTATATTTTGTACTTTAATTATAGATCAATCGGGGATATTCTGAGCTCCTAGTTAATTAGCTCGCGCGGAGATTTAATAATGGATCATTTGAGACCTCATCCGCTCATCCCTTGAGAGTTGAAGATTTGGTTCGTTCAGGAAACGGTGAATAAAGGAAGAAGCAGGAACTTCTCGGCAAACCAAAGCATCTAAATATAGACTTGATAAAGTCTAGACCCTCAAGTTCATCTCTTGAAAGAGAAGTGGTTTTCCGAGCGAAACCATATTTAATAATGTACAGTACATCTCCTCTTTGAGTGAAATTCGATGATAAAGTTCTGTGGTCTTCTTCGTACTACATGTAGAGGTTCTTCTTTTTCTACTTCTTCTGCCACTTTTCCCACACCCTGGTAGGGTCAAAAATGCAGCCTGAGTCGCGTATTTGAAGTTTATCTGCGACCGGACGCCCTTGATGACGCAAATCCTATGTCGTGGGATTTTTTATTTTTTTTGCTTTTATATTTATTTTTACAATTCGCTTTACGTCGCACCACAAGAGATACCTTTTATGGTGAGGTTGTATTCACTGTTGCGTGTTTCTATGGTAGTTCGTAGTGTGTTATGTGTATATGAATTTATGAAGAGGAGTGTGTTGGGACAAACACAAAACACCCAGTATCCGAGCCAGAGGTATTAACTAGAAAGGATTAAAATCCCAGACCAAGTTGAACCTAGGACCCTCTACGCTGACCATTTAACCAAGGAGACGGAATTTGTACCGTACAAGCAGATACATATTTTCACTGATAGCATCTTTATAGGCCTAGCTTCATTGGGAATCGTCATCACGAAGGCCAGCCGGCCGTCAAATTGAGCCAGTGAGCAAGTTTGCTGCGCAGTTCGAGGCACGTAGCTGTGAGCTTGCGTTGGAGATAGTGGGTTTGAACTTGAACGTTGGTAGTCCTGAAAATAGCTTTCCATGGTTTCCTCTTTTCTCATCAGGCAAATCTCGATGCGTGCCTTAATTAATGCAACGTCTGTTACTTTCCTAATCCTAGCCCTTTTCCATCCTTTCGTCGCCGAAAACCTTCGATGTTGGTGTGACGTTAAAACACTAGCAGACAAAATAGACACTGGACCAAGCCAACATGTACAACAGAGATTGCATGTGAGATCCGCCGGCGTTTTAGTGAAGCGTAATAATAATAATAATAATAATAATAATAATAATAATAATAATAATAATAATAATAATAATAATAATAATAATAATTTTATTTTCCACTTACTACATTTATAGCTTCTGGAGACGCCAAGATGTCGGAATTCCGTCCCGCAAGAGTTATTTCATGTGCCATGAATCTACCGACACGATTTTTGTGTATCTGAGCACTTTCAAATATCACTGGACTTCGCTGGCATCCAAGCCGCCAGATTGTAATCAGAAGACCAGCGCTCTACCGCCTGAGCCAGTCAACCCGGCAGGAAGGAGAAGAAATGAATAATATTACGGGAAAGAAAGGAGTCACGTAATATGCGAATGCTACAGAGTTCCAGGCGCCAAATACCGTACGTTGACCATAACTGCATTGGTGGGTAACTGAGTGCCTCTCCAGCCATACTTCTCAAGTTTTTGGACCGCCAGTCTTTTGCCACGTCCGACAAATTAAAAAATTCTCAGGTCAACACTGTTGTTCAAGTGCGGATGTGAAATCGTCCGCGAGCAAGTGGTTATAGTCTTCTCGGAGTTCCATGAACGAGGCATATTCAACTAGGTGTCAAAATAGCAGAAATGCATTGCGAGACGTGGTTCGTATGTTGGAAAATAGTAAAACCTGCAGTTTTTCTGTGCATTATTTGCCTTTCCTAATCTTAAGACATTCCGTAAAATTGCTCTGCTTTTTCCTTCGATCCACTCTCGTATTTACTATCAGGGCTGTCTCTTTTGACACTCAGTTTATTGACTGAACGCCCAGCGCTATGACCTTCTGTCCAGAAGTTAACAGCTCAAGGATTGTAGACGCGTGGTGTTATTAATTCCTCTGGCTCGGTGATTGTGCATTTGTGTCTGTCTTAGTACACTTACATTTAACACACTATACTACCATTCACTAGAGTAGCACGCAATATTGAACATATCTCTCCACATAAGGTCGGTGTCAGGAAGGGAATGCGGTCGTAAAATAGGGCCATGTCTAGATGTACAACAAAGTGCGCACCCGAAATGCCATTAAGGTTTTAGAAAAAGCCACAGAAGAAGTAGAAGAACTGTGTTTCTGGCCTTAAACTGTGGTAATATATTTCCTTATATGCTTTATATATCAGTTCCTTCAAACAAAACAGATTAACGAGAATCGTAAGAGGCTGAAAAAGAAGAGGAGGATGAACAAGAAGGAAAGGAAGGGTAAACAAGTCCATTGAAACCATGCTTGTGCTTCAAAGAAGTTAAGCCATTATAGCAAACCTTCCTTGCTGTAACCGCAGGACCTAAACAGCCAGAGACTTCTATTAGCAGGAAAGGTTACTTGGCGTAAAGTTCGATTAACCCTGTAAATGAACGTAGAGTTCTTTCAAGTGTAATGAGATAGTTGGATTGAGTATACCGGAGAAGGGACAACCGCGGGGATTTGTACCGCTCCTTACCACTAACGATCAACTTGCCAACTAAGAACAGAGTAGTAGCGAGGTGAGTTGACCACACCAACTTTATACTGTAGAACGTCCCGTTCATTGTTCCGAAGTGAAAATCCCTGGGCTATTTCGTAAAGGGCAAGCAGGAACTCATTGTATATAAAATTGATGTCCAATGAAAGGAATAGCAAGATGGCTTCAATATGAAAATTAAAATCCGCAGCCTGTTTCTAGACATTCTATCGGTTCAGGAATGGAATGAATGAATGAATGAAGCACCCATCTAGCGGTGAGGATAGGAATTTTGCCGGCTGCCGAAGCCTGTCGCACTGCTCTGGGGCAATGATTAATGAATGACAGTTGAAATGAAATGATATTGGAGAGTTTTGCTGGAATTAAATAGGACAGGGTAAACCGGCTGATCCGGGGAAAAACCTGTCCCGCCTTCGCTTTGTCCAGCACAAATCTCACATGGAGTGACGGGGATTTGAACCACGGGACCCAGCGGTGAGAGACCGGCGCGCCGCCTGGGCCACGGAGGCTCTATGGCTTCAATATATTCCTACCTAAATAATAATAATAATAATAATAATAATAATAATAATAATAATAATAATAAATAAATAAATAAATAAATTATTATTATTATTATTATTATTATTATTATTATTATTATTATTATTATTATTATTATTATTATTCCGAACCCATTGCCTTTGAGTTCAATGTTCCGAAGTGAAAAACCCTACCGATCTACTTCTAGGTTATTTCGTAAAGAGTAAGGAGGAACTCATTGTATATAAAATTGATGTCTAATGAAAGGAATAGCAAGATAACTTCAATATATTCCTACCTGAATATGATTGAGATATAGGGAGGAAATTAACAGCAAGAGAGAACCAATAACGTGGTATATTATAAGGAAAAAGTGATGTTCTACATGTACATCTTCCGTATGCGATGATCGACTGACTAAGACGGTCTGGAATTTCATAAGATCAAAGGCGACAATGTTGAAATGGTTCGAAGAAGATCAAGATCTGAGAAGAACTGATATCCCAGAAAACAGGATTTACCCGTAAAACAAAATGTTTCCTTCTTCGGTACTTGCTCTTTCCACAGCCGACAGTATACTTAGACGAAGAACACACATGACTATTTTAATTCTCTCGTTATACAGTTATACAGTTATTCTCATCATCATATTTGATATTATTTACCCGTTCATCGTACATATGAATGGAAGTGGAAATTTTTTCAGCAAGACAATGCAACAATTCCCTCCTTCCCCCGCCACCCCCTTGCAATCAAAAGTCTGTGGGGAACGGATAATCATTTAAGGGATATGGCTACCCTGTTCCTCAGACCTTGCGCCTGTTGATTAATTCCTCTGCGGTACCGCAAAATCGTCCATTTATAAGAATAACCCCTAAGCAATTGATGAACTCAAGGGATGTCACCAATTACGTAAAGTCAATTACACGGGAAATGCTACACAAAGTGTTCGGAAACAAATGCAAAACAGTCAATCTCTGCATTTAGCAACGAGAACGACATTTACGACATCTCCTGTAACAATGGTAAGTAATCCCGCTTTATTTAATTTTTCATTCATTTAATATAATTTTGTAGATCTCCATTTAATATAATTTTGTAGATCTCCATTTCTAATAGTGTATACAGAGTGCTTACATACATGTGGAAGAGGGGTGAATAGTATACCACAAATCAACACAAGAAGTCCTTATGAAGATATGCCCTACGGTTAATCGTTTACGGGAAGCAGGCACATTCCATGTCGAGCAGCTGTCGCAATGTTGGTGTACCACTACGCCACATTGATTATCTGACACGTTCAAACACTCCAGGCACTGGACGTATTCGATGGCAAACTTGTTCCTTGACGGCATACCGGGCTAAATACACCATTCAAGCTAATAATAAATTAAAACAGGCTTAGCTCGTAAACGATCGACCATAGGGCATATGTTTATGGGAAATTCTTGTGTTATTTTGGAGTGTACTATCCACCCCCTGATTACATTCCACGTATTTTGGAACATTCTGTATAAGTCGCTGAGTTTAGTGGGATACGTTGCCAACGCAATTGAGTGTGCTAGCGTACCCATCTCCCTTCGGGCACAGTTTTGCTACGCCCTGTACATAAATCTGAATGTTTATATTTCTTTCATATAAGAACTGTTTGACCGATCGAGCTCAAATTTGATGTATAATAGCTGGTATCATCCGTCAACACGCAGCCTGCGTTCTATTATGGTGTCTCTTAAGGGGCCCATGCACCGAAAAAGTGAAAAAGCAAGTAAGAGGAAAATACACGTCCGAGACCCTATTAAAGCTGGAGCCCACCAAGTGTATTTAAAATTAAATTTCCTAGAAAAATATTTATATTAATTTTCTCCCTAACTAATAGATTTCCGGGAAATTTCTGTTGATTGACGCACGCTGTATCCGAGGAAACCAACAATTGGAGTAGAATTAGGCTACCTTTGGCTACTGGTGTGAATCCTGAATAAGTCAGTTCGATGGCCAAAATAACCAAAATAATGAGTAAACTGTTAGTCTTTAAACACACGGATAAAACATACAGAATTTACAATTGAATACTCTTAACTGAAAAGATCTAAGTATCAAAATTGAAAATTTCCGGTTTTTCGATTAAAAAGGATCTATGCAACAACTCAATGCATTATGTAAAGGGCTTACAGCCAAAACGTTGGAGGGGGAAGTTTTTAGATGAACCTAAAAATAGAGCTGGTTGTATCAACAACACAACGTATAATCACGGCCGACTCGATTCGTCGCTCTAGCTAGCTCCTTGGTAAATACTTGGTGAACAGTTCATTGCACAGGGAACACTTAGCTCTTCATACGTTGGCCTTACTCTCATAACAGTAATGGTTCCAACTTCTCAGTGTTTAAATGTTAAAGTTCAGATTATCTTGGATAAAAATGTGTTATGTTGCTATCATGTGTTAAATATGACTCTGCCTATAGGATTATCCAATGAAAGGAAATTCAAGGACAAGAATTGTCTGAAAATAGAAACGGATAACTAAGATGAAAGTGCAAATTCAAGGCTTTTTATAGGGAGCTATAATACAAACTTAGGTGTTTCAGTCATCCTTGAGCTTGTAATGTAATTCCTGCTTCAGGCACATCTTCACTTTATGTCAGTTGTTCTTCAGTGAAACGGAGTGAGGGCATATCACTCCCTTCATGGTGATTCGGCCATCGGGTGGGGACGTTAACGTGTGAACAGACCCCTTAGTACTATTCAACAGGAGTAGGATAAGTGCCGGCGCCGGATTTCACCCTCTTCTTCCTACTATCATGTATCATCTCATTCATTTCATCTCATGAAATCCTCCAATGAGGTTGAAGGGTTGAAGTCAGGAAGGGCATGCGGTCGTGAAAACTCGCCATAATATTTCATACCCGACCCCGGAACTGTTCACTATTGCTCCAACAGTGTTCCAATCTAATAAAGTCTATGAATATTGAATTTTCACGACCGAATTGTAATCAAAACAGACCTTCAACGTATTAGGTCGTGTTACGTACATGTAGTACGTGTTGAAGAGATGTTAAGTACAGAACAAAAATGGCCAGCCGGACACCAGTGGGATCCGAACCCACAACCTCCCGATTTCGCGTCGGTTGCTCTACCAATTGAGCTATGGTGGCCTAGGCCATCTTTATTCTGTCTGAAAGGATCTGAGCTACAGGTCTGGCACTGGTGCTAGCACACTGTAGAGTGCGTTTAAGTCGCCCGTTGTGGGGCATGTCAATGAATATTGAATTTTCACGATCGCATTGTAATCGAAACAGACTTTCAACGTATTAGGTCGTGTTACGTACATGTAGTACGTGTTGAAGAGATGTTAAGTACAGAACAAAAATGGCCAGCCGGACACCAGTGGGATCCGAACCCACAACCTCCCGATTTCGCGTTGGTTGCTCTACCAATTGAGCTATGGTGGCCTAGGCTATCTTTGTTCTGTCCGAAAGGATCTAATACGTTGAAAGTCTGTTTCGATGATAATAAAGTCTAACTTCAACGCGATCAAATTAGTGGAAATTGCTAATATATAGAGCATGCATATTTGTTGCGTGTGTAATGAGAAATGCCATATGCATAAAAAGAACACATCCCCTTAATTTCTTCTTTGAGTTACAGGTGATAGTGCTATGAAAAAGCGCCGAAAACTGAAGTGCAGTAAACTTTTACGAACGTGCGATTGGTTCAGATAATGTCGGCTTTGGCGATATTTTTATTTCAGCGAAACAGCTTGGTCGTTACCAGTGGCCGTTACGTTAAGAGTAAACCGCTATTCTGGGAAATGCTACATTAGTGGCAAATCTTGTAGTTCGCAGACAGGAAAACAGTCAGAAGTGTTACTGTATCCCAGGAAGTATAGTGTGCATTTACTAATCGAACGACATCAATAAGATACGGCCATGTTACACTATGTATTTTAAGTACATCGTACACTTAACCATTTATTGCGAACATTACGACAATTAAATAGATTAATGAATGATTGCATGAATTAATAGTTACAGTACTCCATTTAGTCTGTAATATAAATTTAAACAGGGTGATCAATATGAAGGTTAGACTCATAATCTCCTCATGTGTGAAATATATAGATTTTTCGTTTTCATACTGTTAAATGATTTTATGAGGATCGTAAAGCAATATGCTCCCCCTTTCCATGGAATCCCTAATAACAGAGATATCGACATGAAATTAGCTGGAACTACAGAGGTGTTAGTTTAATCCGCTGATACTTGGTCATGATAATTGTCAAGTCTTTATGGTCTAATACTATGGTTAGCTGGTTCGAATCCCGTTGGTGGAAATGGTTTTCACTATAAGAATGTTGATCCGTGGGTTAGGGGAGATGGTAGTATACAATTTGTAATCACTAGATTGAGTGTCAATAGCCCGGCCTCAATTTCAAATCTCTCCGGAATGTTCATATGAAGTGAGGGCATATGAGGCTAATGTTGGTAATTCGTTCGTCGATGGTGACATTAAGCCTTGACCACGCCCGCTGATGTTATTTGACGGGAGTAGGCTATATTACGACGCCATGTTTCACCCCCTCCCTAACATATCATTATCATCAGCATAACTACACGTATATGCGCAGGTTGGCCATGGGTGTCAGCAACAAAGACCTGCACCAACAGTGTTAAGCAAATTCATTGGTTTACTTTGTTTCAATGTGCGATCATTCTTTTCGGAGAAGTTAGTATTCCAAACTGCAGTGCAAGTTTTCTGCCCCTTTGAATGTAGACCACACTTCACACACAGGCATTTTACAGGCAGCCTACAAACATCGGGCCATGCCGGTGTGCATATACTACGGATGTCTTTGAGTATATTCCGCACACCGCTAATGGTCTTATAACATGGATTTACGAGTAGTAGCGCTCCTGAATGAACTCATTAGACATTCACAACAGTGAATGAAACCTTTATACACGTGGAAGAGTGCATTAAGTCTACGTCAACGTACTGCAGGAAGTGTATTCTTTCGATGAACACCTAAGTACCTCATTAGCTCTGCTGGAACCACCAGTGAATTCATGAGCGGTCGTATGAAGTGCAGCTTGTTCGAATCCCCAGAGGTGCTCTTTCTTACAGTTTTTATTTAGCCTTACTACATGGGCAGGTATAAATGTTTTCAGCGACTGTATGTTCGTTTTGTCCAGAAAAGGGTCGTTTGATGATCAGGTCTGGACGGGAACAGTATGGCCGGAAGAAGGGACTCGAGGTTCGCTAACGCAGTATGAGCTCGAAATGGTGACCCACTTTGATTAATGCACATTTGGGAACGCCGTTGAACTAAGACTCCGACTGGTTGGAACATAGGTGTAACAGATCTGCAGGCCTTCGTAATTAGATTTCGAAGGCTCTCAAGATCTTCCGGCTATTGTGTACAGACTATTTGTTATAAATGGTCACACACAAGTAAGTCCAATGGTGTTAAATACGGTGATCTAGCTGTCCAGGCCATAGGTCTTCCGTACCTATCCATTGACTGGGGTGTCTAGCATTCAGGTGGTTGTGGACGACTGCTGAATTGTGCGGTGGAGCTCCGTCATGCTGAAACCACATGGTTACATAGTGTCCCAGAAGCGCATTCTCTAACAACAGTGGTAACTCATGGGGTAGAAAATGTTATGTAGTGGGCTCTGTCAAATATCCCTCAAAGAAATGTGGGCCAATCAGGTGATTACCCAAAATTCCGCACCAAATATTTACTCCCCTATCGTACCTGAAATGCTGCCTCTCTTATCGAGTCGAGATTGTGACGCTCAAAGAATGCATATTGTGGCGATACACGGTATCATTGTTGTGAAACCGTGATTCATCTAAAAAGAAGATTTTTCGAAACAAACGCCCCATCATTTGCCTTTTGCCTCAGTATCCAATCACAAAATTTGACTCGAGCTCCAGATGATAAGGGTCAAAGCGACTGTCATGCAAGATGCCTACTGCAGACGACTGGCTGATATTAGCCTGTTGTGACACTGCCCGTCAATTCGTGAGCGGGTTATCCTTGATAGTGTTCTCAATACAACCTTTGCACTATTTCCAGAAGTCGGAGGTGCCTCTGTAACTGGAGGTAGTCGGAAGAAGTTCGCGAACGGCGTTCTACATTACTGAAAGTAACTGCGCCTGGTTGACGTCTGCGTAGAAATATCCCTTGGCAAATACGTTGTGCATTCACTCTTGATTCACCGTAAATTAGGACATACCAACGTACTCATCCACTGAATACACACAACGCTACTGAGGCCGCACAATACGATATTTGAGTTATTATTATTATTATTATTATTATTATTATTATTATTATTATTATTATTATTATTATTATTTTCCACGAATTGTGGATAAAATATTCAGGGATGGTGAATGATCCCCACTTAAAATTGCAATATTAAGTTATACAATTTGATTCTACATAATGTGCTTATATACAGTTAGCGCATACCGCATTTGTATAGATAAATACTGTATTTACACAATATTCACAAAACCTATTCAACATTCAAGTAATTCGACACACACACACACTTGAATCCCCACAGATATTTCAGTTAGACTGGCTCATTAATACCCACATACAGTATCACTCACTCGGGATCACAAACTTTCATCCTTCCTCCCACGTGTACTGAACATTCATGCAGTAGGAAATCATGTTATGTACAGAACGTTTCGTTATATATACATTCTCTTTACCTCTTTACAAAACTTTTCTGCTTGTAGTTAACATCCATATCTCAATAAAAGTGTATCCTACTGGTCGAATGTTTCACGAACAGGCGTGTGTTTGATAGGGGAATCTCCAACTGCAAAAAAATCAAAAATAACTTTTGAGGGGATATTTCAACAATCCCCGAATGGTGCGAAGGACAGTATCTATGCTGTTTATCCAACTGAGCCACGCCGAGAACGCATGCCAAACGTCTACAAGTTAGCGTGCGTTCACTTCAGTTTCACGAAGTCGAGCACTTTTAATACTTATGTATTCTTGTTTTCTTCATACCACTCATATTTTACAACGTGAAATCATTTGGCATTGGCACGATCCGTGAACATTATCGTTTGACAGATAGATGCAACTTTTTACCACTGGATGTTTTTACATCAATCTTCCTGTGATGACGTTATCTGACGCCATCTAGCCTTAGAATTTAGTTTCCTCTCTCATAGTACAATATCTCAGCAAAGTAATTTAGATCTTCCGTGTTCTTTACCTTTGAAGGGTGGTCGAAAAGCTAAAATTCACCGAGTGAGTTGGCTACGTGACAACGTGTGTGTAGCTGTAAGCTTACATTCTGGAGCTGTTGCATTCGAATCCTACTATCGTTAGGCTTGAAGGTGGTATTCCGTGGTTTTCCGTTTTCACATTAATTAAGTCCACAGCTCTTCCTTCCCACTCCTACGCTTCTCCTATGCTGTCGTCCAATACCTACCTGGCAAAGAACACTTAAGTGTACTCTAATATTTTGTGAACATTTTCTCTTCTTGATTTGAGATCGGTGCCAAGTATCCTTGTGTTTCACTCTTGTGTTATTTATAATTATTGCCCAACATTATATGGTTTCATCATTTAATTAAACCACGTTCTCATGTACCTTAGTATTAAAATTCTGCAACAAAAGTTCTACATTTTCGGTAGTGAGCATTGATGATTCCCGAAAACTGTCCTCATATTCAAGATATATTCAGTGACACTAGTTTCGTCAAAATCAGAGTGTACCGTGGTAGTTTCCCTCGTAAATTTGGTCAACGTTGAACCAGAAGCAAGGTCTCGTCTCTTTCAAATGTGACGTCCATCCTTTGTTTCACAGGGATTCTAGCAGCATATGGTTCATACCTCTAATAATAATGTTAATGGTTTCACGTCCCACTAACTACTACTTTCACGCTTTTCGGAGACGCAGAGGTGTTGGAATTTTTCCCCCTCAGGATTTCTAGTTTGTGTCGATAAATCTACTCACACCAGCCTGGCATATTTGAGCACCGTCAAATCACATCAGAATGGACTACAATCAAAGCCGCCAGTTTCGGCTCAAAAGGCTGGCACTTCTACAACCATTCATCCCGTTGTTAATTCCTCTAGCTCAGGGACATAGTATTTATTATCGTAATGTTAATCCAGATCGCGATGATAACAGCAAATGTAAGGTGCAGCTGTTGCCGAGAAGTACCAGTGTTGTACGTTATACTGCTGGAGTTCAGCTGCTGTGGTGGTGCTGAAATGCACCTCTGGGTTGCCGCGCAAAGCAATGCATATACGTAGGTGGTTTGAAAAGTTCTCGGAATGTACTAGAATTAAGTATCTTACCTCGGTGGAACTGCTTTTATTTTTCAACATAGTTTCCCTGTAGACAAATGCATTTGGTCCAGCGATGTTCCAATGCCTTGATCCCATCTCGAAAATGAGATTCCTCCAGGCCTGCAAAATACCTCTCCAATTCGGCTGTCAGTTCTTCCCTTGTAGAAAATCTCCGTCCACCGAGGAAAATGTTCAGCTTGGGGAATAGATGAAAGTCTGATGGTGCCAAATCACGTGAATAGGGTGGATGTGGAAACAATTCGTACCCCAGTTCATGAAGTTTTGCCATGGCAATAACAGTAGTGTGCGGCGGAGCGTCGTCCTGATGAAAGATTACATTTTTCCTTACCGAACCAGGTCTTGTTTCGCGTATCTTTTCCTGCAGTTGGTCTAGGTGGTTTGCATATTATTGCCCCGTAATTGTTTGGCCAGCAGTAAGATAATCTATCAGCAGAATGCCTTATGCATCCCAGAAAACTGAGGCCATGACCTTTCCGGCCTTTGCTTTCTTTGGTGGTGGTGAATCAGCATGTTTCCACTGCTTTAACTGCTGTTTTATCTCTGGGGTATAGTAGTAGACCCAAGTTTCATCTGTAGTCACACACCGGCGCTAAAAAGCCTTGTTGGTTGCACTGAAAACGGGCCAGACTTTGTTCGGACATTTCCAATCTGGTGCGTTTATTGTCCAATGTCAAGAGCCGCGGCACCCATCTTGCGGATAATTTTGCCATACCCAATTCTTTGGTTAAAATATAATATACCCGTTCAGAAGACATCCGTACAGCTTCAAAAATCTCCCGCACTTTCAGTCGACGATCCTCCATGACCATTTTATGCACTTTTGCGATAAATTCTGGGGTCGTAACACCTTTTTGGCGGTCTACTACGCGGATCATCATCCAAGCTCTCCCGACCAAATTTAAACTCTCTGGTCTACTTGGCAGCAGTTGAAAATGAAGGAGCAGAGTCCCCCAGTGTGTTCTGAAAGTCGGCATGAATTTCCTTTGCTTTCATACCTTTCTTTACAAAGTATTTAATCACTGCTCGAATCACAGTTTTTTCCATTGTCACAAATCACTAAGCGGGAACAACAACAAAGAGTCGTCACTACCACACTCTTGCAACTAGAGCACTGACGCGCCACGTGTTCACTCACAAAGGATGTGTGATTATTGCGCGGGAACCTCGTTGCTCTAGCACTGACATCTAGCGGTGATTCCGAGAACTTTTCAAACCGTCCTCTCGTACCCAGCCCTTGTCCATGTCCTCCTACGTACCAAAGGAAGAATATTAAAGTCATACGACATCCAAGAGCAGGCTTGTGCAAGGAAAGAACCTACTTTCACTCGGTGGCACAGAAAGTCTATAAAATTGGAAATTAACATAATGTGGCACAGTCACAGTTCCGTCATCTGATCTTGAACACTATTTCGATACATACTTTGCAGATTCCTTTCTTCAATTCAAATCTAGTTTCGTAGATTTTTTAGTTTTCAATTTTATTGAAGGAAGTCTTGTGTATACCTCTTCGGGACACACAGATTTTTACTGAGGGACACAGAATTAGAACGAAAGCATAGGCTATTATTTATGAGCTGCTTGAGTCCACCATTTTGTGGTGAAATCGGTGCTCGGCACTCGCGGTAAAATTAGTATAACTTGATACGACGATGTGATAACGATACGTGGCTACAATTTCACTTCAGGACAATGTTCCACCGACCATTGTCTAATACCTATGGTACCGTGATGGATTGCGCCATTTCTGGATGCATGTTGACCCGCTCGGATACGGATTCAAATAGACGACGAATGTAAATACGTGCCAGATATTTCTGAAGATTTTGCAAATTGTGCTACAAATCAAGAATATTCTGATTCAGGGGACGCTATAGAAGATCAGGAGATCTATAGAGACCTATAGCTGTAGAAGACTTCGAAGGTCAAAGAGGTGTTGAAGTATGAACTGCACGGAAACTGGAGCTGTATGTAGTTGCAGGATTTCTTCAGTGACCTTTGTGTGACTACCGATCACTAACGAACCATATGAGACATTCACAGCGTAATAGATAACATTTTTAACTGCGCAGTTAGGCATGGGTCATAGCATTTACCTGCGGCTTTACGCACTCTGGCACATTCGTTTTCTTCTCCCAGATAAAAGTGTAATTGATTGTTACAGAGAATCTGTCACTATGCCCATTGTATTTAAGTAGCCGATGTTGATTACAGATAGCGTGCAGGTCGTCCAGATCGCAGATTTCCCTTGAGCTAAGAGTTTGAAAGTGATTCTAGTAGAGATGAAGTGCTCTTATGTATCTGAAAAATGGACAAAAAGAAAAGAGAAGTTCAATACAACAGCCCTGCATTATGATAATTTCGGGGTAGTTAAAAACTGAAGTACATAAAGTACATGAATTAAAAATAATGGTAATTTCTCTCCTACCTCTCAAAGTCCGATTATGTTGCCACTTTATAAATCACTCACTTGTTCGTACTGATATCCAGTGCATCTTCTACACATGAGCCGCAGCTCACGGATCACATCTGGCAAGTATCAAGCATGTCACATTGCATTCACTTGTCTTATGACTATACTTGTAAGTGACCCGAAGAGTGGTTGAAGCGCCCTCACACGATGTATATACATTCACTCAGAAAATGAATGAACACATGGTATTGGATAAGTTCATCGCAGGTACGCTGTTCTCGCAAACAATTGAACCTATAGATATAAAGTTTGTTGTATCAATATCGGAGGTGAATCATATTTTGATGATAACTGAATTCTGGTAAAATATGAAATGCGAGGAAAATAAAATTCCATGCGCTCATATTTTTCTCTTCGAATGACAATTGTTTGGTTTTATGAATCCCAACCAATATCAAATTTATCCTTAAGGTCGATATTGCCCTTGAGTCAGCAATATAAATCAGCTATGGGAGTAGCAAAGGAAAAACGACTATGCACACTTTCCCCGCCCAATATTACGGACAATTGTACAAACATGCGATGTATTGCTCCCTGAAATAACACATGAACCCGTAATACGATCGAATTGATAGGTTGCGTTACGTGATGTGTGATGACAGAAAGTTCTCTTTTCTTGCTATTTGTTTTACGTCGCACCGATACAGGTACGTGTTATGGTGACGATGGGATAGGAAAGGGCTAGGAGTTGGAAGGAAGCAGCCGTGGCCTTCATTAAGGTACAGCCCCAGCATTTGCCTACCTGGTGTGAAAATTGGAAACAACGGAAAACCATCTTCTGCGCTGCCTACAATGGGGTTCAAACCCACTATCTCCCGGATGCAAGCTCACAGCTGCGTCGCCCTAACCTCATAGCCAACTCGCCCGGTACTGGCAGAAAGTAACACTTTTGTCGGGTCCTTGGATGTTTCTAGTGCAGGTATTATCTTTGTTTTTATGAAGAGTGAAGTTATGTTACCTGTCTCTAAGATATTTATGAAGAAGTTAGTAAGCCATTTAATAGCAGATGGTCCAAGCTGAAGAACGAACACTGAATATATACCATCAGCAGCTGCTGCTTTCCCAGTTTTTAGACTTTCTATGGTCGGCTTGGTTTCTTGTGGTTTAAATGGGATAGAGAAATCAGGGGATCGTGGAGTGGAACGTTCATTTTCTTTCAGGAGATGCTTTACATGCGTTCTGGGATACTTTTCAACGGAAAAATTTGAGATAGAAATCGTATGTATGGCCGTGTCGTCTATATTCATGATTTATTTGGTCTCATTTTGCTGTTTTATGAGTAGAATGTCCTGATTAGTCTCCAGGATTCCCTGCTTGAGTAAATAAAGTCTAGGGACTACAGTTTCTTGCCAAATTTTCTTTTTGTTTCCATTTAGGGATTGTAAAAGCTCAGCAGCTGTATTGTACTGTATCTAGACCACCATTGACTTCAAAGTCTTTGAAGAGCCATTCACTCTTCTTGTTTTACAGCCGGGAACGTATTGTTTACGATATCCTCTTGGGATATATATTTTCTCTGCTCTTTCAACTACATAGTCTATGCCTTATCCATCGTATATTAAGAATCCCAGCGCGCCCAGATGGATTTCTCCTTCCTAGACGACAGTAAAGGACGCTGAACAGAGTTAGGAACGGCCAAGGTAGATATGGAGCTGCCGTGTTCAAATCGGGATGGAGGACTTCACCACAATTTGTTTTCGGAGAAGAGAAACTGATAAACGACTATATTACATTTGAGTGCCCTTTACGTGGTTACACAGGATTCATAGAGAACTTGCAATGTGTCCCGGCTCTCCAGCACAGATATGCAGCTTTAGCTGTGAACTTGAGGTGGTTGTTATACATATTGTATATATTGTTGTGTTCATCATACGCTAAATAAATACAATGGTAGAAAGTTAAATGGACGCCATAAACCATGACTGAAAACTCTGGCATGTATATTAATTTTCGACGTTGAAGGGAAGTAACTTCTAGTGAGTATCATGTGTGTTGTCTTTGTGACTGAGACGGTGTATTCCAGAGACGAATACGTTTATATATTGCTAATTTAAGGAGAAACAAGACATAACGCGTGTGAGTCGCAACACCTATATCACGAGTGGTTTGCTGACAGGAGGCTACCGAGTACCAATATATCCCAAAATTGTGAAGAACGATTACGGCCAACAGCGACATTAGAAAGATAAGCTCTTCTTAGAGATGCTCGTACTGTATAACGACTGCTCCAAATGAAGAGGCTATTTTGGACCCTCTCCGGAATAATCCTCATATTAATATGCACACCTGCATGACAGACCAGTATAAGCCGGTCGTCTATTATGCGAATATTGAATATCAATACATTTCTTCCGTACCATCTACAGTTACCTCATAAGCTCCATGGACGTGATTTCGATGTTCGTGTAACATTTTGTCAATGGGCATTACGTGGTGTGACCAATGATGCAACCTTTGTTTTCAAGAGACCAGTTATCGGATGAATCACGATTTCATAACTATGGCATTGTGAATAGGCAAAATATGCAATATTGGAGTGCAGAGAATTCCAACTAGGTAAGACAGGACGTATTTCAACTGCAGTGCGGAGTAAACGTCCGATGTGGGATCTTGGGTGACTATCCAATCGGACCATATTTTTCGACGCCAACTGACGGTAGCACGCTGTCTTCATTTTCTTTAAAGTGAACTCCCACAGTTGCTGGAGAACGTGCCACTGCTCGACTGATTACGCATGATGGTTTCAACAAGACGGGACCCCATATCACGGATCAGTGATGTTCCGGATCCATCTTCATGCTTCATATCCCAATAAATGGGGAACTGTAAAAGTTGCGCCGAGTAAAAGTTGCGCTGTGGAGATTCCCCGCCGGGAGTAGAAGTGGTTTAACAGCTGTCTTTAGCAACTGCTACCTGCGTTGCACCGCAGGGGCTTATTTCCAGGTTCAACGAACTGTGTGAATATCTGTACAACTGAGATTTTGAAATCTCTATATGTAAAATAACATGTACTGACTGACTGACTCATCATTGCCGAGCCAAAACTTCTGGACATAAAGAATTGAAGTTTTCGGGATACATTTATATTAGCGTGTAGGTGCTCACTAAGGGAGGATTTTTGGATATTCTGTCACTGAGGGGGCGAAAAGGGGGTGAATTTTTAAAATGAGGATATCTATATCTCAAAAACGTGAAAGTTTACAGAAGTAAAAAGCGGTATTTCGAATCTCAATTAAAAAAGATACACGTATTTCTTTGTTTTCAGAAAATCCCATTAATGGGGGGTGTGAAAAAGGGGAAAAGGGGTTGGTTACCTTCTATGAGGAGACTTATATCTTAAAAGGTTAAGATGTTACAGAGGTGAAAATTGGTATTTGGAATGTCCTTTGAAAATAAAGAAACACTTATTTTTGGGTTTTTGGATAATCCGACGAATAGGGCGTAAACAGGAGTGACAAACGGGGTGAATTTTTAAAAAGACTATATCTGAAAATTATCTCAGATACGTAACATATTACAGGTATGAAAACTGGTATTTGGAATTTACTTTAAAAGTAAGGAAACATATTTTTTTTCGGAAAATCCACTCAAAGAGGAAGCGAAACAAGGGAGTGAATTTTTAAAATTAGGATATCTACAGTATATCTGAAAAATGTAAGATGTTGCAGACCTCAACATTGGTATTTGGAATCTCCTTTAAAAATAAGGAAACACGTATTCTTTGGTTTTCGGAAAAGACCTGACAGTGGAAGGGGGGAGGGCGTGAAGCATTGAAAAATTAGTTTAATTGTTTGTATGAGAATAAATATATTTCAAAAAATCTAAAGATGTTACAAACGTGAAAACTGGTACTTGGAATCTCCTTTAAAAACAAAGAAACACGCATTTTGCGGGGGAGATGAATTCTTTTTACGGGGATATATCTCAAAAACTGAAGAAGTTACAGTCGTGATTGTACCGGGAAGTACAGCCCAACGCCACGCATTTAAATCTAGCGCCTAAAAGAACTCCTCTACTGGTGAAACAGTAAAACTGAACATGCACCAACTTACAAATTTACTCAGAAGATGTCACCACTAAAATATGATGTAATTTTGTTATTGTGAAGTTTCCTGAACTGGCTGTATTTCTACTTGTTTTGTTTGCCATTTATCAAGAAGTTTGAACATTCCTCCATAGAAGTCACTACAAAAAATATGATCATGCACCCTCGTGTGAAGTGAAAGAAATTTTGATTTAAGGACGTTTTGTATTCATAATATTTTTTACTAATTGACGTTCATTTATTTTTGCGTTGGCAATATTTATCTTTTCTATCCGCCAGTTTTGAATCCAAGCAATCAATAATTTCTGTAATTAATTTTCTACCAATCACATTCTTCCTCTTCTTCGATTTTGAGTGTAACTTTTAAATTAACCAATAAAATTGTGAGGGTGTGGCTAGTTTAATTTTTAATGGTCTCGAACTTTCCCAGACGGTTTGTAAACTGCTGATTTTCACGTTTCTTGGCCAATTGATCGTCAGCTTATTAAGTGTGTGTGTGTCAAAGCAGGAGGCGGGAGGCCTCTTTCATCAGGCAGCAGTACATCAACAAAGTAATGGCCACATAACATCTGTATTTCTTGCCAACTGCGCAGTTTAACCCGAGGGAAAGGTCCGAAACTTTAACTATGTAACCATTTTTTCTAAAATGTAAATCATCTTTCGACTAATGTAAAAACGTCGTAAAAACTTTAACTGTAAATCGGGGATAGAGAGTGATGTACCCTCTCGAGCTCCCCTTCATCTTGGTTTGAGGTGCCACGTTTTGTTTCTGCAATGTATTAAAGTTATTTCCATGCGTGCAACCTTAGTAGTTTGGGAATAGCCCTTGTTTCGTCGGCCAAGCGCCCTATAGGTTTTAAGTTTTTGGAGCTCAGTCTTCGACTCCATTTAAATTGTACTCGGGCCGTTTATTTAACATGGTCTTTTTCACTAAGGCCCTGTAGGTTGTGTACTAGATACCTCTGTGTAATAAGTTTTCTAAATAGTGCCTGTTAAGGCCAGAGATTGTTAGAGTTTCATGCTATGTTGCCCTGAGTAGGCTTGGAAAACTGAGAGCACGTTAGCTCTTTTTCAAGTGTTGTAAAAGTGCCACTGGGAGGCCGGATATTGTACTTTAGGGAGCAAGTTCTCCATGTATTAGGGGATTTCTGCCCTTGTATTAATTTGTGCTCTTTTGTAAATTTGAGCTAGGAGCTCAGGAAAAGTAAAGTGAGAGCTTGAAGCCCACGATCTGTTTATACCACCAATCTTGTCTTTCCTAGACTTGCTTAATGATTGCTACTTGTACCTGTAAAGATTGTTAAGCTTAAAAGTTCTGAAAATATAACCTTCAGTTTAAGTTTTAAATTCAATTCTTGACATTGTAGTTAGACCAATTCACCCCGGCACCTTCTTTCACCTCTGCGATCCAAGATAAACCACGGAACAGTGATAATTGGTATTTGAAAGCTATTTTAAAGAAACGGGTACTGTTTGTTTTTGAAAAATTAATTTGAGTGGGGAGTGTGAAAGGAACTTAAAAGAACTGAATTATTTTTATGGAGAAACTTATATCTCAAAACAGAAGGTTACAAGACGTGGAAACTGGTATTTGGAATCTCCTTTAAAAATAAAGAAACACGCATTTTTTGGGTGTGGGGGAAACCAACTTAACGGGTGGGGGTGGAGTTAAGAAAGGAGTTGAATCCTTTCATGAGGATACTTATATCTCAAAAACTAAAGATGTTACATACGTGAAAATTACTGTTTGGAATCTCTTTTAAAAATAAATAAACACGCATTTTTTGAGAGAAGTAAACTCTCAAAACTGAAGATGTTACAGTCGTGACAATTGTCATTTGGAAATTCCTTTATTAATGAAGAAACGGGTATTTTTGGTTTTCGGAAAACTGACTTAAGGGGGGGGGGGGTGAAGGGAAGTGAAAAAGTTTAATTCTTTTTATGGAGAAACTTCAATCTCAAAATTTAAGGTTACACACGTGAAAATTTGTATTTGGAATCTCCTTTGAAAATTTGTATTTGGAATCTCCTTTGAAAATAAAGAAGCATGTTTTTTTCGGATGATCGACGTATGGGGTGTAGATTTGAAAATAACTAAATAAGGAGTTGAAACACATTTATGAGGATGCTTTATCTTAAAAACTGGAACTGTTACAGACGTGAAAGTTGGTATTTTCAATTTCCTTTCAAAATAAGCACGAACTTTTTGTTTTCGGGAAGTCCAATTAAGGCGCAGAGGGGTGAAAAGAAGTGAAGAAGAAGAAGTTAATTATTTTTATGAGTATAAATTTATCTCAAAAACTGAAGGTGTTACAGACGTACATACATGAAAACTGGCATTTAGAATCTCCTTAAAAATAATGAAACACGTACTTCTTGGTTTTCGGAAAATCCATTTAAGGGTCTGAAAAGAATTGGAAATGCGGGTAAATTTTTTAAATGAATACCGGTATATTTACATCATATGTCAAAAAATGAACATGTTAGAGACAAGAAACTTGGTATTTTGAGAGTCCTTTAAAAATACAGGAACATGTGCCTTTTTGTTTTCGGAGAAGCCACTTGACGGGGGGTGAAAAGAAATGAAAAATAATTGAATTATTTTTTATGAGGATACTTGTATCTTAAAAACTGAAGATGTTACAGACGTGAAAATTGGTATTTGGAACCTCCTTTAAAAACACGAATTTAATTTTCGGAAAGTACCTTTAGATTGGGGTGGGAGTGGGGGTAGGACTGATGGAGGGGTTGAATTACTTCTATAGTGATACTTTTGTATATCTCAAAAACGGAAGATGTTACAGATGTGAGAATGGGTATTTGGAATCTCCTTTAAACATAAAGAAACATGTAGTTATTTTTTCGACTTAGGAGAAGACTGTTTCTCGCATGTACAGTTCTACGTCGCACGCTCGTATTAGCCCCAAAAGGTAATACCACAAACATGGTTTAGAAATAATTTCTGGGGTAAATGAAACTCAATTTTTGGGAGAGATTTTTTCCTTATGAATTTTCAGATACCGGTAATGTCTTAGCACAATGCCGAGGAATGATTACTTTGTTCAAATTACAAAATCCAGGCGAGCGAAGCCGCGGGTAATTGCTGGTTAATATATATAAAATGTTATTCACTCCATCAATGTTGGTTTCTTACGCATTTAAAAGACCTTAATCGTATTTATATCAGTGGGTGAAATGTGTATAACTACGTAGTTTGAGTTTATTTACAAACCAAGTGTGGAAACATGGAATCAGCTTTTCAGTCTCATGAAGAATATCCAGTCAGTATGTAACTAACTGACAGGGTCAGGAATAGAATGAATGAAGGATGAAATGCCACTAAAGGAAGAAAATGCTGCCGAATTCGAGGTCTGGCGTGCTTTTCCAGCCAAAGATTAATAGATGGCAAATGAAATGATAGCGAATTTGCTGAATAAAGAATGACCAGTGAAAACAGAAAAAATGTCACCCCTACGTTTCCCCTGACAAGCTCACCTAATGAAGTGATAGGGGTCAAGAATGAACCATAGCTACTGCCAAAGAAAGGAAATTGTGTGCCCTGGCGAGGACTGTCGCATTCCCCTGGGTATGAAAGATTAATACATGACAAATGTAATTGTTTCAAACAGTGATGCTGTTATAAAGATGAAGAAATCAGAAATAATATTTTGAAAACCCTGATAAGAGGTAAGTAGGCAGTGGATACTGTCACATTCTGAAACACTAAACTTCCCTGTGGAATTCCCAGACAAACAAGACCTCTCGCTAATGAGATCCTAGAATTATTAATGACCACGGCGCAAGTTTTACGACACCGTAAGTGGATAGGAAGGGGGTAACCCGTTCCCTCGGGCACCAGATCTCCCGATCTTACGCCACTTGACTTTATCCTTTGGGGTCACTTAAGCCTGAGCCTGGAAAACCTGGTCACCTTCTGCAACTGATAACCGAGGCAGGTCAAGCTGTTACACCTCAGATGTTACAGTGTGCAAGGATGTCTTCTTCAGTGATTGTATACGGCGAACTTCTTGTGAAAGTGGCAAGAGTGCTGTGGTTACACCTTACGCCGCAGTGAACATCCCTCTCCCTTAAGTAACAAGTCAACACGTCAGTATACGTTTTCCGAAAATATGAGTTAAGACAACAGTAATTATGGTGTTTAAAACGATCCTAAGCACACCATAATCCGATCTCGCAGTACTGGGAAACCCATTCCCAAATAAGTTGACTCCTTAACCAATAATGATAATAGTCTGTAGTTTTGGGACTTGTTTAGAAAGCACAATAAATAATTTACAAAATTCTGAGCAATTGCAACGTGACCTCGATAATGTTGTGCGATGTACAGCAGGCAGTGGTATGTTGATAAACGGGGTTAAAAGTCAGGTTGTTTCACAAATTGAAAATGTCCTCTCAGTTTTAATTACTGCGTTGATGGGGTGAAAGTTCCTGTTGGGGATCATTGTAAGTATCTAGGTGTTAATATATGGAAAGACCTTCATTGGGGTAATCACATAAATGGGATTGTAAATAAAGGGTACAGATCTCTGCACATGGTTATGAGAGTGTTTAGGGGTTGTAGTAAGGATGTAAAGGAGAGTGCATATAAGTCTCTGGTAAGACCCCAACTAGAGTATGGTTCCAGTGTATGGGACCCTCACCAGGATTACCTGATTCAAGAATTGGAAAAAATCCAAAGAAAAGCAGCTCGATTTGTTCTAGGTGATTTCCGACAAAAGAGTAGCATTACAAAAATGTTGCAAAGTTTGGTTTGGGAAGAATTGAGAGAAAGAAGAAGAGCTGTTCGACTAAGTCGTATGTTCCGAGCTGTCAGCGGAGAGCTGGCGTGGAATGACATTAGTAGACGAATAAGTTTGAATGGCGTTTATAAAAGTAGGAAAGATCACAATATGAAGATAAAGTTGGAATTCAAGAGGACAGACTGGGGTAAATATTCATTTATAGGAAGGGGAGTTAGGGATTGGAATAACTTACCAAGGGAGACGTTCAATAAATTTCCAATTTCTTTGAAATCATTTAGGAAAAGGCTAGGAAAACAACAGATAGGGAATCTGCCACCTGGGCGACTGTCCTGAATGCAGATCAGTATTGATTGAGTTGTTCATGTTCTGGAATACAAGTCTGTGAACTGTGTAGCTTTCTTTCTTCCAGAGAAATACCTACCTGCTACCTACCGTACTATAATTTAAATATCATCTGGTGGAGTGTTTATTTTACAGTGCGTTACAAGTCAAGGCCAGGAACTGGTTCCTTTTCTCGTTAAGATCAAGATAGCTAAAGCACTGTACACCCAGAAAAGAAATGTAACGCTGTTAAACTCAGAGGGAATGTGGATATAACTAGGTGAAATTAGGATTGTGGTTAGTCCACCTGTTGGTTTCTTCCATACGTTTAAGCTGCCGTATCCATTATTTCGATTCCTAGAATAGAGACGCTCTTAACGAGCCGTCACGTCTCTTTGATAAGGAAGATACTATGTAGTCGTGACAACTGAAGGAGATATAAAGAATGTTGGTACAACATACACAGCGTTAAGTTGGCTTACAATAGAGAGCTCTGAGAGACGCATATGTTTCTTGCCAGCCATAAGCAAATAACCGAGATGAGTTCCTACGCGTAAACGAAGATCCCCATATTCCTCTCCGGCTTAGTAAATTCATCACCTGGGAACACAATCAGACTTTTTACCATGTGTCATGGCAATTGTGACGTATATACACCTTGTAAGTCACGGCAAGGAAGGGGTGGTGGTTGGTTGACGTCACACGGTTGCCTCGGTAACGCTATTTCTGCACGCACTTGAAGCACTCTCCTCACATTTTAAAGGTTCAACAATCGGAAACCAATCTTCATGCCTAGGATCTCTATCCATCTCTTGCATTAAATGTAATATCAAGATTTCTTGCTTTGGAAAACGAAGTCAAAGACAGTTACCTTAAAAATACAAACATTACTGAAGTTACTGCAGAGGGTTGAATTCTCACTTGGCGATGGATTTTTAATAGAACGAATATAAAATAATATCGATCTATTTTAATAAGTTATACAACATTATTTATTGCTGTCCGGATCCTTGGATAAATACTGGGTGTAATGGCCTTCGGTTAAGAGGGTCCCGGGTTCCATTTCTGGTCGAGCCAAGGATTTTAATCTTAAACAGTTAATTCCATTGATTGTACGCCTGGGCGTTTTTACTGTCCCCATCATCCCTGCAACTCACGTGTCACAAAGAACACTATCCTCTAGCACAATAACATGCAGTTGCCTATAGAAGGCAGATGCCACCCACTCTACTCTGACGTACACTACGCTAACAATAGCACACGCTATTATTATTGTTATTATTATTATTATTATTATTATTAAAGAAACTTTATTTTGTCAATGTTTTTGCCTTCACACGATTAAAAAAAGAAGCATTATTAAAGATTCGCCAAAGACGGATTTTCCTCTCTTGTAGTGAGATCTTTCCTACTTACTCCCGCAATTTGTTTTCCGTTTTGTATTATTAAGACCGTTAGACCTTACCTATTCTTTATTAAGGGATAGAAATGAAATTTCGTATTTTTTGATAAGACGTACAGGGTAGATCTATCGATAATACTTAAGGAACTTTCCTTGATGTTATCTATTATTTGATCGCTTCAGAAGCCCAATAATAATAATAATAATAATAATAATAATAATAATAATAATAATAATAATAATAATAAATGCACCTCCGGTCATGAAGGACCCTGGAAGCATGAGAGGTAAAGGTTTCATGTCCAGTCGTATTTGTCTCCAGGAATTTATTTGGTACTGATTTTTGCTGTAGGCTGAGTGAATCTCAGGGCCATGTGCTGTTTCACAAGCGAAAATCTCGTTTCTTAAATTTCCGACTTTCTGACGAGGAATAGAACCCACTTCCTTTGGGTGAACCAAGCACACCTCTGCCACTTCCATTAGGAGCCCGTAAGTAATAATAATAATAATAATAATAATAATAATAATAATAATAATAATAATAATAATAATAATAATTGTACCGGGCGGTACACCTCTACACCGTTTATTTAAAAGTTGCGCCAGTTGAAACTCCTCTTCTGGAGGAAGGTTGAACTTTATCTATTCCATTAATTCTCTACTTTCTCAGAAGATGTCACCACGTGGAAAATTTTGAGTTTTTGAACTGTGTCACTTTTGATGTGTTTTTGTTTAGCTTGAAGTAAGAAGTGTGAACTTTATCTTCTAGAGGACACTACTGAAGATCAACAATAGTGCAACCTAGTGCGGAGTCAAAGAACTATTTTGTTGAAGAATTTTTTATTTCAAATGTTTGTTCTTTGCTAAATTTCTTTCTGTTATTGTTTAAGTTGGCTGTATACCCCTCTCTTTCCCCTTGTTTTGCATGTAGCCAATCCCGAATTTCTTAAATTAATTTCTATCCAATCAGATGTATCTTCCCCCAACTTGAATCGATTGCGGGGTCCTATCCAATAAAAACATTGTGGGCGGGTGTTTTCATTCCCCTAACGCCTAGAAACTTCCGCGAGAGTATATAAACTGCTGATTTTAGGGTCTCCGGGCCACTTCTGTTCCATCTTTCAGTGTATTAAGTACATAGCAGGAGGCGGGAAGCGCCTCTTTCTTCTTCAGCCGTTCAACACCAGGTAATGGCCTATTAATAACTTCTTTTCTTGCTAGGTTGGCAGTTTAACACTCGCGGCGGGTTCGAAGCATTTCCATCATGTAACCTTTTCCTAAAATGTAATTACTCTTTTCATCTTTTTCTTGTAAAGCTACATATTGGGATAGAGAGTGCTACCCTCTCGAGCTCCCACTCACATTTGTTTTGAGGTGAACTTATTTTCTCAAACTATTCTTCGTTTATGTAATGTAAAGTGTTCTTCTCTAAGTCACCTCTGTAGTATGGGATTAGCCCTTGCGTTAGTGGCCCAGAGCCAGATTAGGTTTTAAAAACAAAGTGTATTAGGAGTGCAAGTTCGCCTCCTCTCAAATTGTTATTTTAGAGGTCATGTAATCAACCTTCTTTTCATGTAATAGACCTCAGTAGGTTGGGTATTTTACCCCTGTGAATACGTCCTTAGAGGACAGCTTGAAGGTAGAGTTTGGTGTGGCCTTGTGATAGGCTTACAATTTTGAGAGCGGATCGCTCTTTGAAATTTGTTTCTGTATGCCTCGTGCAGGCTTTATGTGTAATGTTTGGAGCCAGTGCTCCTGGGCATGAATGGGGCTTTCTGCCCCTTGGCTAAAAATTTTTTGGAGTAAGGCGGGGCTGATGGCCCAAGAGTTATGAAGTAAGGGCACTGAGCCCGAATCCAGTAATATTGTACCTACATTTTTGCTACTCTGTACCTGTTATGATTGTTATCTCTTGTTTTTGAAAAGAAAATATAACCTAGTTAAATTTTAAATTAATTTTACATTGCACGTTAAATTCGTAGCTTGAAACCCATTCACACCCGCACCTTCTTTCACCTCTACCTACCACGGATATCTCCGTAACAATAATAATAATAATAATAATAATAATAATAATAACTAGAGCACGAGCGAGTTGGTCGTGCGATTGGGGTCGCACAGCTCAGACCTTGCATTCGGGAGATAGTGGGTTCGAATTTTACCATCGGCAGCCCTGAAAATGGTTTTCCGTGATTTCCCATTTTCACATCTTCCCAATCCTAGCCTTTTCCCATCTCCCGTCGCTGAAAACCTTCGGTGCGTTATTGCAGCGTTAAACAAGTAGAGAAATATAAATAAAAATCTGCTAGAAGCCCCGTTCTGCTCCGCCGTATTCGTTATAAATAGGTCAGATGACGTACATTGATATGAAATTGCTCCATGCACTGCCCGGGTACTTTCTGGATGTTTACTTTTAGGATTTGTATTCCGTATCAATTGTTCCACATTCCTTTTTTGTAACACTGATTTAATTTTACGAGCTATTGAGTAGTTTTAGAGTTATTGTTGTGTTTTCAACTTAAAATTTTAGTTTTATATTATTTGTTTCGCGTGGAACTTTGTCCTTGTGGCAGCCCACATTCCTGGCAAGTAGTTGATGTTTTCAAGTGAATAATGAAGTGATAACTGTACGTACTTACGCGTCACGCTACAAATATGATGTACACGATTCCAAATGGCATTGGGCCTGTCACCAATCATCCCAGTGAACCCGAAAACTGTGGATTCAACACTAATACCGGTCATATCGGACATTGTTCGCCTTTTATGACCCCTTGCCGATGGAGGCTGAACGTGGACTTAAACGGTATCCAGAGTGCCATAATCTATCTCAGCGAACTGAAAAGTATGTATTCAATGCTAATTTTGGCCGTTTTTGATGATTTTTACATGTTCAACCCTCCCAACCACCGACCCTAGGGATGCTAGACGTGTCTTAACCCAACATTCTTTTTCTCGAGATAGTAAGTCGTGTGAGTACCAAGTTCAGTTGAGAGCTATGCTAGAGCATTCATAAATGCATGCATAATCTCGGTCATTTTGGGCATTTTCTTTTTCACTTTTCACCTGTATGCCGATTGAGACTTAAACGACGATGGAAATGTCGCTATTCATATCAGCTACCCCAATATGTATGGATCCAACACTATTTTATGATCTGTACATGTAACTCCCTCCCAAACCACAATCATAGGAGTGTTTTATCCCAAACAATTTTATTTTCCAGATAGTAAGACATATGAGTCCAAAGCTTGGTTACAATTGCAGGTTTGCATATAGTCGCTTGTCATTTTTAACCATATAACTCCGAGCTCGATAGCTGCAGTCGTTTACGTGCGGCCAGTATCCCGTATTCGGGAGATAGTGGTTTCGAACCCCTCTGTCGGTAGCCCTGAAGATGGTATTCTGAGGCTTCCCATTTTCACACCAGGCAAACGCTGGGGATGTACCTCGATTAAGGCCACGGCCGATTCCTTCCCACTCCTAGCCCTTTCCTTTCCCATCGTCGCCATAAGACCTATCTATGCCGGTGCGACGTAAAGCAACTTGTAATCAATGTTCCTATTGTTCCTTAACTGTATACAACGCGCTAAGTTCAGAATGCATTGTCGGCTAAGGCAAGCCTTCAACTGCAATTTATTTATTTATTTATTTATTTATTTATTTATTTATTTATTTATTTATTTATTTATTTATTTATTTATTTATTTATTTAGTTTTACAATTTGCTTTAAGTCGCACCACCAGAGATACGTTTTATAGTGACGATGGGATAGGAAAGGACTAAGGAAACGACCGTGGCCTTGATTGAGGTGCAGTCCCAACATTTTCCTGGTGTTACAAGTGGAAAACATTTTTAGGGCTGCCGACGGTGGGGATCGAACCCACTATTTCCCGAATGCCAAGTGTTGCCTGAAATTATTGGAGTGGTCATTTAGTGATTTCATTTTAGGATTACTCAAAGTTTACTAAATTTAGGGACCGAAGATGTCCGATAATTGACCGGAAGGTAATTCCAAAGATAATGAAAAGAAAGCTAAGGCTAATCGGTCTAGTAGAACAGTTGTTTTTAGTAATTTTTTAACATTTACATAAGTTAATGAGATAATTTCGACTGACAATTCATTTAAACTGACACTATGCGGACGAATTGCACGTATATCTGAAGTTTCCTTGTTCATAAAATAATGACTAGAGCCTACATTACACAACGTGGAGCACTAGAAGCACGTCAGTAGCACTCAACTGGAATAAGAACGTTTTGATTCGAGAGGAAATTGAGTCGACCCACGCTCTTGCTGCAAACCAATATTATACTGCTAGCCAATAGTGAAAAAAAGCAGGCATACTCTCCCACTACCCTTAAACGTGCAATTGATTATTTGAAATATTTTGTATTTCTAAAGTAATGCATAATAGACGGAAGGGAAATGAAGACGTGATCCTGGACGCGGAGCCTCCGATAGTGGCTCGATATTCAAGGTGCACCAACTAAGCTATAGGAAACGTAAAATAGGAAAAGTTACTCCGTGATAGTTACAAAACTTCTGTGGGGAGACGACATAATAATAATAATAATAATAATAATAATAATAATAATAATAATAATAATAATAATAATAATAATAATCTCACACCGGAAATACATTAGATATAATCCTAAAAAGAAGGATAACTTTATGCGCTTACCTCTTCAGATTGCCAGCTTATGATGATGATGATGATGCTTGTTGTTTTAAGGGGCCTAACATCGAAGGTCATCGGCCCCTAATGTTACGAAATGAAAGAACAAAAATTGCAAAGGCATCCACTGACCAAAATAAAAATAAAATATGGCATGAAGAATGAATGGATGGACAGGAACTCAACAAAACACAAACCAAACAAACAAAAGCCAGTGGATCGGACTCAATACAGATCGAAAATAACATTACTACCGACCAAGGAACCACTTGTAAAGCACAATAATGCTTGGTGTCTAAAGTGGGTGCAAAATCCACGTCTAAGGCCCCACAGAATGGTACATGTTGCGAGTAAAATAGAAGCATGGTATGTGTCATGGTATTAATCAGAAGTAGCGAAGACTCACGGTGTTCCACAAAAGATGGTACTACTCACAAGTATTGCAATACGTACAAGTAACGCAGACCTATGGTTTGTCTCACACAATGGCCCAACTCAGAGTCAACGCAAACCGAGAAGGTTCCCCACCTAGGTGTACTAAACACGGGCGCCGGTATTCCCGTGGTGTTCCTCACATAGTGGGTACTAATCGCAGGCAGCGCAGACCCACGGTGCTGCTCATATAGTGGTACAACTCACAGGCTACGCCCAGACCCGCGGTGTTGCACACATGGGTACCACGCACGGGTACTGGAATCCACCAGGCCAGGCTTTAACTGCTACTAATCACAAACCTATTTCGTACCGAATTTAGTGGTACGACTCGCAAGTACAGGCAACCTATGGTGTTCCCCGCGTGATGGTACGATTCAAAATTAGTTTCATGGTTCTAATTCAGTCAGCCCTTGGTCGCCCCTTTTAGTCGCCTCTTACGACAGGCAGGGGATACCGCGGGTGTATTCTACATGTGCGTCCCCCACCCGCAGGGGGTAGTGTGTTTGGTCCGCGAGAGGTATTTTATTTCCCTCAAGTCCGCCGGCAAGCCGGTTAGGACCCCCCTATCCGCCACCTGGGACGCGCCACGTGGGAGTATCACCTCTCCCCCTGCTACGCCTGCGTAGCAGGTTCGTGGATTGCCAGCTTAAAGAATCTGTAAACGTTTGTTATACCTACTTCAGAAGTCTCAAAACGATTGGTTGGTGGGGATCCATAAAGATATTTTAAAGTATAGAATCACAGAAACAGACATTCAACTCCGAGCACCACTTAAACACAGACAGGTTCATCAAGAAGAAGTCCCAACTCGACTGAAGCATGTTCATTCTGTTGCATGGAAGAAAGCACACTCCTAAAGGATGAACACTTGGTGTGACCGTAAGAAGACAAACAGTTGAGATCTCGCGGTCCTTATTGGCCCTAACGATGAATAATAATAATTATAATACCATAAATCATAACATAATATTACAACATACAAATGTTTAAACAAATATTTGTCATTTTGAATTGGAAGTGCGATGAGTTCTGAATGTTTTCTATTAAATCGAAGCTGTGCAATTAGTTGCAGAGACTCTTTCTGTTAGTGGTTTAACGTCGCACTAACACACCGAATGTTTTCGGCGACGCGAGGATAAGAAAGTGCTAGGAGTAGGAAGGAAGCGGCCATGGCCTTAATAAAGGTTCAGCCCCAACATTTGCCTTGTTTAAGAAAAGAGAACGCACGGAAAATCACCTTCATGGCTGCCGATTGTGAGATTCGGACCCACTATCTCCCGAATACCAGCTCACAGCTACGCGACCCTAACCGCACAGCCAACTCGCTCGATCGCTACAGATTTTACACCGCACTTCAGTCTTAGGGAATCTCTATACATGTCATGAATGCTCTAAGATATACAATATTTCACCTTTCCTTCACTCAGCTAATCAAGATGAAAAGTCGAGCAACAATAACATTTGGACTGGATATGATTTCCATAATTTTCTTTTTGCCACCTTTACCACTTCTCTACCTTCAATACTTTCGTCACAACTGAGTGAAATAGTTTAACTTTACGTTTTTGCTAAAATGGGGCCCTATACTGTGTGATCTAAGAAACATTTTCAATGTTAAAAACGAGAAATAATGAGCATGATACAGGCCAGGGAGGGAAGAGGGGAGGAGAAGGACGCACTACAACGAGGCTGAAGACACGGGATGGCAAAGACGTAAGAATAATACTGTAGGCGGTGCACACAGGTTATGAGAGTATGAGCCATAATAGTGCACAGCCTAGAGTGAACCGTGTAGTGCTTGATTATTAGAAAAGTCTTTGCTCGTGAACAAACAAGATTTTCTTCCGACTCACGGAGCAATTCTCTGCAAAACGTAAACAATTTCACTTTTTTCTGACACGGCAAAGACCCAAAATTTTATCATCATATCTATAAATTCCGGGCCGTGAAAGCATCAATCTAAATATCGAATTATTATTATTATTATTATTATTATTATTATTATTATTATTATTATTATTTATAGGTGATCCACAGAGACTCTAAACTTGTCGACATGAATTCACGACCACAGGACCCTTCCATTTACTTGTGCAAGTTACCTCACTTTCATCACATTCATCACTTTCTTCTTTCCTATCTTACCTCCCTTAGCCAATGTTCGTATCATCTACTTGTACTTCCCCTTAAGACGATGACCACCACCACCACCACCTTCTGCTCAGTTCTGTTCAAGACAACACAGTACCTATTATTTCGTGCTCAGTCCGGCTGCGTGGCCTAAGGGGCCGGGTATTTTAAATTACTCTGGCTCGTAGACTGACCGTGTGTGCAATCTTCAACATTAAATTTTATCCTAGGCAGTGCCGGATCACTACGAACGCACATGTCATCCATGGGTGTCAGTTCGAAAGATCTGCACCAGGCCTCTCCGGAGGCCATACGCCATTATTATTATTATTATTATTATTATTATTATTATTATTATTATTATTATTATTATTATTATTATTATTATAGTAATTATTTCGAAAATGATCCTTCAGAAGAGATAAAAAGGCGAAGTCATTCCCGAATAGGTTATGAAGGTTCTTGAAGGAGTGGAAGGTAAAGGCTTCGCTATTTCTAACCTCCGCACTACGTAGTATACATTAGTTACCTTATTCCCGGACGCCTTTGCCCTAGCAATTACTCTGTTATTCTTCTTTGGTGTAGGCCGGGCGAACTCGAGAGCTATGGACCTCCTTGGATGGGGAAAACTTGTTTCTAGAGTTTTCGACTTCCTGACGGTAAATCAAGCTCAGGTCCTTCCACGTAAAGCGCACATACTTTTACTGTATTGGCCCCTGATTTCCTCAGACGTTATTAGGAGAAAGATGTATGCCTCACAAGCGAGGCCGACGAGAAAGACAGGCCATGGCCCGGTAAAGTCACGTGACAAGGCAAGTCGTAGGAATGGTAGAGTGAAGCCGGTTATTACATGTGTTCTTGCGGTGTTATTGCTAGTTTATTGTGAATTATGGAAGGAAATAACGGAGATTTTGTGTTTATGTGAATATGTTGGTGTTGTGCAACAGTTCCTTACATTCATAGTGTTGTGTGCGGAAGTGTAAGTATGTATTTATTTACAAAAAATGTATATAACCTCAACGTTCTTCACTTTATTCAGCAATGTTGGGCTGCAATACACGAGTTGGTTTAAATTACAACTCCAGTGCTGAGGATTGAAAGGTTATACATTCATATCCTATTTAATTACATATACATTACTTGTACATTAACCAGTCTCATTAGCAACATTTAATTTCTATGAGTGTGTATATCTTTACTGCAGTAAGAGTTTTAGTTTTTGTTCAACCAAAGATAATAAGAGACACTACGTTTCATTTTATCTGTAGTTCAATAGTGTTCTTTTAGTGGGTTGAAATGCACTGAAATGTATTTTATTTACTACGCTACGATAGTCTCTCGCGTAAGCCTGGGGATGTATTCTCTACAGTAAGACCGGCTGACGTGAGTCACGTGGCATTCAGTGTATGACGAGCGCGCCGCGGCCTGTCTTTCTCGTCGGCCTCGCCTCACAAGTAAGTGACGCCACCTGATGCAAACATACTCGCATGGACATGCACTCTGTCATGCCGACACTTGTCTTTACTCCTGCTACAGCCCCACCATATTCTCTTCTCATACACCTTCAAGCATCCAACTAGACGATCGTGCCGTATGCCTTTTATAAAAAAACGAATGTCACATACCTTTCTACTTATCTTTCTACTGATGCATTCATAAAAACAAAACAGATGGCTTTAGGGCTTGGCCTAGCAAGCGACCGATACTCAATAGAAAAAGAAGTGATGCGTGGGCAGCGGAATGAATTACTTTGGCAGTTATTATACACCAAAGCCGCTATCTCACCGTCAGATAGCTCCTCAATTGTTCCTGTTAGGCTGAGTGGACCTCAAACCAGCCATCAGATCCAGGTAGAAATGCCTCATCAGGCTGGGAAACGAACCCGGGCCTCCAGGCAAGAGCCAGGCACGCTACCCATAGACCATGCAGCTTGCTGATACATTCTTTGCCGATTAAAAATGTACACAAAAAATTTCTTAAAATTACTCAATATTACCTACACATTTAGTATTCACCCATTGAGGTCCTTAATCTGCCAGGGCTGACTGCTAACCAGCCAGATGGCTTTCAAATATTGGAGTCACATGGTCACTGTTACTAATTCCTCACTCGTATATTACTTGGCTTTCTTAACTGAGTCCACTGTTTCTCGCATCTCATCTCATAACTCCTCAGTCGACCTCACGAGGATGAGCACTTTGCAATCTGCAGTCCAAGATTAAAATCCTTGCATGATATGGGGACTGAACCTAGGTCTTCTGGGTACAAAACATAAACACTATTCCTACAGTACAAGGCCGGTTTAAAATCCTTAAACAGAAATAACGGAAACTTATGGAACATGAGGCAATTTAAACATTTTTTAAATATTTGTAACTCCTATAAATCCTGACATTTTTCTCAGGTAAACAGGCAGCATTACCTCCAGAAAATCTAACTCTATGCCTTTTAGTTTAGAATAAAATAATTCTACTCTGGATCTAAAGCTCTACAGCAATATTTCTTGGTCGCTGACATTTTGCCTGTCACACGAGCCGTTTCTTTATTCGACGGTATGTTTATTTCAGAATGTTCTCTTGCAGGACGTACAGAATGTGCCGGGGACGATTTGTAACTGCCACCCACTCACGATACAGTGCTAATTCCAGCCTGCAGGCGACACTTTATATGACGTTATTTCAGTAAATCTTCTTTAAGTGTGCTCTTTTGCGTGTTTCCTGGTGTCTGTAATTGCGCTCATAAATCTTTCTGACGCCCAGTTTAATTTCCCTTGCAGTTTAAACATTACAGATCCACATTTAGTTCGTCGATACTGTGGGGACCTGTTGGGACCGACGAGAGTCCCCGACGTGCAGCCAGCGCCTATAGCATGTTCCAACGTTTCTCGTTGTTCGAGCAACTTCACTGATGCAAGGTACTGTGTAAAAGAGAGAAGAAAGCAATTATACTTAGACTGATGAGAAACAAACTGTATGGTTATCGGTGCTTGGATACGATTGCAAGGATGGTTCTTCAGGAATATAACTTTTAATAATGATAATAGTAACAAGAACAATAATAATCACTATTAAGAAGAAATTGAGAAATAGTTTATTCGTCCTGACAATGAAAAGATACTTCACTAACTAGCACCTATTCCACAAATAAGACGATCAAATTCAGTAGCAACGTGGATACTGTAAAAATGGCCTTCCGACACCAGTGTTACCTCGAACGTATTAGTGATATAAAAATCGTAATCTAAATAAATTATAGTTACAGAAAAGTATTTCCTTGTCCGTCTCTGTGGTGTAGTGGTTAGTGTGATTAGCTGCCACCCCTGGAGGCCCGGGTTCGATTCCCGACTCTGCCCCGAAAATTGAAAAGTGGTACGAGGCCTGGAGCGGGGTTCTCTCAGCCTCGGGAGGTCAGTTGAGTAGAGGTGGTTCGATTCCCGCTTCAGAAATCCTCAAAGTGGTTTTTCGTGGTTTCAGAATTCTTCTTCCGGCAAATGCCGGTGACGGTCGCTTCCTTCCCTGTTCCTTGGCTCTATCCCTTCCAGAATTCCCATCCGCCACAAGGTCTCTGTTCAGCATAGCAGGCGAGACCACCTGAGCGAGGTACTGGTCTTCCTCCCCAGTTGTATCCCCAGGCCAAATGTCTCACTCTCCAGGATACTCCCATTGAGGCGGTAGAGGCGGAATCCCTCGTTGAAACCGAGGGAAAACTAATTAAATAATAATAATTTCCGAACTTAATAGACGAATGAGCTGTGTTCGACATCCGAGCGGAATCAATTGAAGAGTGCCCAGGCAATAGAAAACAGGTACATCAGATCCATATTTACAGGAGAAAGATAAACGTAAATTAGTAACTGGGTAACAACTTTTGAATGTGCAATTTCTCTAACAAATTTTATTGATACACGGAACCTCTGTATAAATGGCACAACTGAAATATCGATAACAAAGAGTTCCATGCCTAAAAATTGACATGTTTAGTTTTGTCCAAACGAATAGGATGCTTTCTTCTTAGACTGTTTGGGGATGTTTTCAAAACACGGATGGTTTTTAATGATATTTAATACAAGCACCAGACCTACTAAAGCTACCAGAAGTGTATGTTAAAGTATTATTTAATGTTATAAAAGTCACTAATGGATAGCAAAATCTCTTCACACTGAGTAAAATAAGTCCAATACTACATATTTTGGTTGAAATATCATATAAAAATCTGCGATATTTGTTCCAAAGCGCATGCTCCTTCTTAGAAAAGAGCTTTCCACTGGGTGGAAGGAGACTATGTATGCTTGGGCACCTATGCCGTTTTGCCTCCGTACCTTGGCGACCGGTAATATCTACGTGCCTTCCAAGGAAACCATAAGGATTCTGATTCAGGTACTTACGACGGTGTGCAAAAGTTGATCAACTGAGTGATGTAACTTAAAAGGCTTACGGCTGCGTCTAACACTGAGGCAGTCAGGCGACATTTAAGAGGGCTTTCATGCGAGATACATGAATCTACACATAAACATGATTATTATTATTATTATTATTATTATTATTATTATTATTATTATTATTATTAATTTCGGACTAATGAGGAATATTATTTGAAAAAGATATCTAAGTACTCGAAAAATTATTCTTAACGATATCACAGTACCAATAATGCTGAGTTCTAACGTACTGGAGGTGAGATATCAGAGTGACATCACAACCGGCTGCTGAACAAGGCTGTCATGTTTCGAATCCATGCAGTGAGTGGGAATTTGAATGGAAATTTATATAAAAAGTGCGGGACTGCTTAAAATCTGAAAAAAAAATCGCTGTGGTTTGGAATTTCTTCTTCTTCTGCCGCTTTATCCTCACATCTAGTAGAGTCGCGAGTGTGAACTGTGTCATTCGTGTGGACGAGGCCCTTCTTTACGACCAGGTGCCCTTTCTGACCCCAACTCTACGTGGGGGGATGTATTGAATCTTGCGTATTTCTATGGTGGTCGTAATTATTACTTAATAATAATAATAATAATAATAATAATAATAATAACTAGTGGAGCCGTGCCGCTCCGCAGCATTCGGTATAATTAGGTCAGATAACTCGTCCTGATATGCCTGATATTGTTTTGCCTGCCCTTTTCAATGGTTTTATGAACATTAAATATGAAGCGTGTTATGGTATCCCGCAGTTCGTAATCAGAATTCATCCAATCTGACCTCATCATGCCGTCTGTTTGGTAAAATTCTATCCATCCATTCCCTTTTTATCCTGCAGTTCTTGATGTAACGCTTGCTATTGTGTCGTAGAAGGCAACGGTATTTTAATCACAGTTATTTTGTATAGAGCGGTTGTCTTATGAGCTCATAGGTTAGTCCTGAAGGAGCTTTTCTTTCCAGACAGAAAACTTTTCTTAAAATACATGCCCTTCACTCTTTCTAGTGTAGCTAACCTACCCTTCCATAGGTGTTTGTTCCTAGATAATGTCTATGTCATGATGGGGGTCTGTTTTTACGGAGACTTTTTTCTCTTAACATAAGTTATTGGGAACGCTCTGCCATCCGTTGAATATATTTGGAAGTTGGGAATGGTTAGAGAATCAAAGAGTATCTAGCAGGAATAGTACTTTCGTCATCAGAGGAAGTGTATATTCTGTGGCCTATTCTGTGGTATATTCTGCTACATCTAATGGCTGCATATAATAAGGATGAATATCACATACATCAGAATATTAATGAGAGTGTTAGTCGCTTAGCAACCCGCTAAGTACAGAATGTATTGCGGGTTAGGGTAAGCCTTCACCTGCAATTATTGAAGTGATCATTTAATGATTTGATTATTATTACTCAAAATTTTCAGAACTTAGGGCCTATCAGTGTCTCATGATTCACCGGCAGGTAATTCCGGAGAGAAGAAAACAGAAAAGAAGCAAATCCGTCCTGCAAAACAGAGGAGCGGATTTTTCAAAGCTTTTTTGGTAAACTCATTAATAATAATAATAATAATAATAATAATAATAATAATAATAATAATAATAATAATAACATGGACTCAGCTACCATCATCAAGCATTTTAATTTAATATCATTTAGGCTGCCTGTACGTCAATTTCAACGTTCCGTTCTACTAGAGCAAACTCGATTTCGCTCGTTTTATGTTGGGTAGTCTATGGCTGAGTGTTAATAAATGCTTTTGGGAAATACACAAACTGTTGTCACCAGAGATATTTTATACGATATTTTACGACATGAAGTGTCGATTGGACTCCGATCTTCAAAAATCAAATTACATTTATCAGATTTGTTGCGTTCCGGATGCCGACACCCTACCACTGATCCACAGAGACAGCTATGGTGGTCGGTAGAGAAATGTGTTGTGTGCATATGAAGAGAAGTGTATTGATATAAACACTCAGTCCCCGAGCTAAAGGTATTAACCAAACGTGGATAGAATCCTCGAATCCTCAAGCCAGGTCCCTTGGCTCAAATCACGATGTCAAGAGTCCTGTAAAACCAGAAGTTTGTCGTTTGCTAACCTTCTGGGTGAAGATACATTTTGTCATCCGGAGCACGAGAAAAATAATTACCTCATAAGGAGAAGATATCCATGCCGCAATAGAATAGATTCCATTAACACTCTTTTGGTTCTTAGAACCTTCTTGCTCGTACGTATGTTCGATAACAAGTATTGCATAAGTAGTGGGTGTGTTCAATGACTTTGCACTTAATTATTATGTAATGCCTACAAACAGGTTGCAGGTTGAAATCCAACCTATATTGTATACAAAGACTCTCCCTATATACGAAGAATTCGTGTCTGAATGGTTATCGTAAAGACCTGTTGAGAGGACCCCTGGTTCGATTCCCAGCCGCAGCAGCGAGACGGGGTGTTTGTGTTTGTTTTCATTTCAGTTTTTCCCGTGGCTAACTCATTAGCATGCTGGCATTTGGTCTAACGTATCCCGGGTTTAATTCCCAGCCGGATCGTGGATTTTAACCTTCATTGGTAAATTCATCTGGGACTGGGAGTTTGTGCCGTATCTAACATTATATTTCACCCTAGGTAAGGCCCCGTTCTCATAGACGCACAGGTCGCCTATGGGTATCAACCAGAAAGCCCTCCACCAGGCCTCTTCGGAGGCATCCGGCTGTAAAATGGACCTCATTCATTCGTAGTGGTGACCTGAAGTAACTAGAAAAAAATTTAAGAAGAAAAGCAGTTGTTTTATATTGTAGAGAAGCCTAGTATTGCATCTGCAGTCTCGACAGAATATATTTTGCAGCTCATGGAAAAGAAGTTACACTGAGCAGTACTACTAATTACAAACTTAGATTAATATAAACGGGATATGGGCAGACAGGGCGTGCAAGAATCTCAGAGGGCGAAATCTCAGTAGAAATTACTATCTAGCTACATCTACATAAATATTACATTCTAATTACGGATACTGTGTTTTAATCAATTCAAATTTTCCATTTGCATGCAAATTACATTTTTAACACGAATTGCATATGCGTCAATGCTTACAGTTCAGCGTAACAAAACAGCTGTCTCATTAGCACTCAAATGAAGAAGGAAAGGTATTTCATGTGTTTCAAATGAAATAATCTGTTAAACAGTCAGTTCTTTCATTCAGCATTCAGCAATATTTCATATAAAATTAAGTCTAATGTCGCATCATCTCTTCGAAAACCAGAAAGAACATATTTGAAGGGGGCAAGAAAATGTTGTCTGATTCTGATTTGAATTAGATTTGCTATCGATTGAATGCTATATATTGTAGCCTAATACTGTAGTTTACATTCTAAGGTTTCGAACTATTATTATCATTATTAATTAATTAGGTGTATACCTGCAGATATTTCTTCTAGCAATAGAGAACGATGTGACGAACCACTATATATCAAACTTTTAGTAATTCTCGGAAGTTATTTTCGAGAGCAAAGAGATACGATGTTTTTAGAATAGGTAGTATGCCTTGTTCTTGTGAATGAATAGCTTCCCTTTGAGAACAGCCGAGTCACGCGCCATTAATTAATAATGATAATAATAATAAAGACAACAACCAGATACATGCCATATTTGGTTAGCCACCCACTTCTATGCTCAACATCTAAATATCGGCCGAGTCAGTCTTACGTTTGAGGGTGCTTAAATCATAAGAGACTCATGTCAGATTACAAATACCAGTTTTCATGTCTGTAACATCTTCAGTTTTTCAGATATAAGTTCCCTCATAAAGAGCATTCAACCACATTCTTACACCCTTAATAGGATTTTCCGGAAACAGAAAATACGTATTTATTTATTTATTTATTTATTTATTTATTTATTTTCAAAAGTAGATTCCAAGTACCAATTTTTATGTCTGTAAACTTTAAGCTTTTGAGTTATAGATATACTCATTTAAAAAATCACCTCCCTTTTTACCCCCTTAGCCAAGGAATATCCAAAAATGCTCCCTTATTGAGCACCTACACTCTAAAATAAATGCATTCCAAATATTGCATTTATTTATGTCCAATATTTTTGGCTCGGCGATGATGAGTCAGTCAGTCAGTCAGTCAGGACATGTTATTATACAGGGTGTTAGGTGTATACCTGCAGATATTTCTTCTAGCAATAGAGAACGATGTGACGAACCACTATATATCAAACTTTTAGTAATTCTCGGAAGTTATTTTCGAGAGCAAAGAGATACGATGTTTTTAGAATAGGTAGTATGCCTTGTTCTTGCGAATAAATAGCTTCCCTTTGAGAACAGGCGAGTCACGCGCCATGCGTGCCAAACTGGTTTCTGTTTATGTTTACGTGCAACAGCTGAACGCTACCTATGCAATGCACGAGATGTTACGTAACATACTTGTCAAACTGGTTTTATGTTTAAGAGCAACAGAGCTACGATAACAGCTGAAGGTGGATACTACAGTAGCGTATGCCTTGTTACGTTACATTCTCGCCAGACTGGTTTCGTAGTTGTCAGTATTCAGTTTCCGTCTTAGGGGCTTCAGACAACCCTGGTCATCGGTTTCGGACCCTGGAGATGTACCGAATTCTCAGCGTTAATACTGGTTCATTTGCTGTTATGTCCTTTAAGGGATTGGGATATGTGTGGTCATCAGCCCCGTGGTCTAGTGAGTATGGAAATGACCTGAAAACCTGAATCGGTGCGGGACCTGTACGAGCGTGTGATATAATTATTGGTTGGGATAGGCGCGCCGGGACGTGAAATACAGTAGATCCCCGTTGTGCATTGCGTAAAGGTAGAAGAAAGATGGCAGGTCCTTACGCCAACGAAAGCAGTCATGGGATGCCCAAATGAGTAGCATCGGAATTGAATTATCGAAACACATCGAACGTTTAGTTTCAAAGGAATACTGGACATGTTATACAACTAAATAAATTAAACGTACCTACATTTCGTGCCTCCTTCCGGGCTGAGTTGCTCAGACGGTTGAGCTGCAGGCCTTTTGACTCCAACTTTACAGGTTCGAACCTGGCCCAGTCCGGTGGTATTTGAAGGTGCTCAAATACTGTAGGTCAGCCTCGTGTCGGCAGATTTTCTGGTACATAAAAAGAACTCGTGCGGGACTAAATTCGGGCACCTCAGCGTCTCAGAAAACCGTAGAAGTAGTTAGTGCGACGTAAAGCACTTAACGTTATTATTATTATTATTATTATTATTATTATTATTATTATTATTATTATTATTAGGTCATTAAAAGCAGAAATACGTGGAAGAAAATAATAAAATATGCGTGGTTTAAGAGGAAACAAGATGAAATGTATGTCACGTGAGTTACCATCGGTCGCAGTAGTTACCTACAGATTACTATGCGTAAACCGAGAACCAGGTCAAGCTCGTGGGGATGAGTCAGCTGTAATCTCGTATTGTGTATAAACATCAAACATACACATCAACAAATATAAGAAATATAAACAAGGTTACACGTTAGAGACATGTAGCTATTAACCTGAACGCCAGGCCGACGTTCGCTTTCATGAGTACAGATGAGTTATCAAATTATACACAATCCACAGATGTCGAACATATCTAAGAAGATTCCGCCACAACTATATTACATTTTACTATGATGGTGCTAATAACAAATCGCAGCAGCTATTGGCTTTACGTCGCACCTACACAGATAGGCCTTATGGCGACTATGGGACTGGAACGGGCTAGGACAGGGAAGGAAGCGGCCGTGGCCTTAATTAAGGTACAGCACCAGCATTTGCCTGATGTGAGAATGGGAAACCACGGAAAACATCTTCTGGGCTGCCGAGAGTGGGGTTCGAACCCACTATCTCCCGAATAATGGATACTGGCCACACTGAAATGAAATGTCGTATGGCTTTTAGTGCCGGGAGTGTCCGAGGACAAGTTCGGCTCGCCAGATGCAGGTCTTTTGATTTGACTCCCGTAGGCGACCTGCGCGTCGTGATGAGGATGAAATGATGATGAAGATGGCACATAAACCCAGTTCCCGTGCCAGCAAATTTAACCAATTAAGGTTAAATTTCCGACGCTCCCGGGAATCGAACACGGTACCCCTGTGACTAAAGGCCAGCACGCTAACCATTTAGCCATGGAGCCGGACATAAGCGACTGCAGCTTTCGAGCTCGGTAAATCGCAGCAGATTACGCTACTGCGTGTTGAGATGATGTCGGTAGAATACAGTATACCTGTTAAGACATAAGGCTGAAGTAGAATAAGAGGAAGAAGAAGGTAACGAGAGCCACATAGTCAAGCAGCACACAGCTGAACAAAGTGCACATTAGTGACACAGACATAAGAGTGGCGTGATCGCGAGAACTACAGTGGCATTCGTAACACTCTGTTGTAGAATAATAATGAACTAACATACAGTACGGGCTACGTAATTCCAGGTGGACGGTAACAAGACTATCTCGAATAGAAAAGTACTGATTTACGAACGTACACGAAAACGCCTGTGAACAACATAATGTACCTATGTTAAACATTACAGTACAACAGTTTAGAAAACAAAAACATACAGATTGCATTAAAAGAAATGTTAAACTTTCTTTTGTAAATTAACAAAACACTCTAGGCAATCTTCTTAAGTTAAATGGTAACTTATAGTTCCTATTTCAGTAATGATGAATATAAAACGATTATTTTATTGAATATGTATACGTGACGATGATGATGATGATGATGATTGCTGTCTTAATGTCATCGGCCCTTAAAAACGCAAAGTGTCCTCTGTTTTAACTCGTAGGGAATAAGAAACAAAATATAAATTGCTGGAAGCCTTTCCCGATAGATTCATGAAGAGCCACCCGTGTTCTGTTCTGCCACACGATACACTAGCAGCATATAATGGTATTCGTGGTATTCATACACTGGCATTATTCAAATACTACTACTGATGCTACTACTACGAAGTAACTCGCGTACTAGTACGGACGATAATTCGCATCTCTGACAGCTGTTATTCAGGTCAATGTCAGACAGACCGGTTTTGTCGAACTGCTTACGTGGAATATTCTCCCACAGTGCGATTTCAATATCATGGTCTTTTGGGAGTCCAACTCGCCGTATGCAGAAACAACCCGTGTTGACGTGTACGTAAATAATGTTTATTAAGTCAACGAAAGAATGCATGGGATAGAATTTCAAAGTGAGTAGTATCGGAATTGAAATGTCAAAACACATCGAACGTTTTACTTCATACCAGTAAGGGACATGTTTAAATGTAAATGAGAACCTTCTAGCTTACTGCTGATTTTGCAGTGTCTATTCAACGTATCAAAATAAACGCTGCCAGGCTGAGTGGCTCAGACGGTTCAAGCACTGGTTTCATGAACTTAGCAGGCTGGATCCTGGCTCAGTTCGCTGGTATTTGAAGGTGCTCAAATACGACCGCTTCTGATCGGTAGATTTACGGACACGTTAAAGAATACCTGTGGGCAAAATTCCGACACCGCGCGTCTCCATTGGCACGTGAAGATTTATTATTATTATTATTATTCTTTGCGTATGGACCCTGTTAGATCACGCATTACATTTATGATTCGCCTTTCTAACAGACCATATTGCTTTCATTCTTTCGATGTGTGCCTGTTTTCTTTCTTCTGACCACTTAGTCCCCGATCTTTTAGGGACTTCATTCTCTGGCTTTAATACCCATCTATGTATCTTGTGACGGTAAATGTTTCTGTCTACTATTTCTGATGGTTCTATCTGGGCCTTTTCCAGATCATTTTTGACATCTTGTATCCATGGTACGTTCTTCAGTTTTTCGGTGTATGTCAAAATCTTGTGGGTTAGACTTGAAGACGATAGTCTATGAACGTGTCCATAGAATTTCAGTCTTCGTTTCCTGACGTCTGCGGCAAGGTTAGACAGTCTTTCCGTAGCTTTGCGTGATTTGAGCCTATACCCTTCTTCCTTTTTGTCTGGGCCCAGAATTTTCCTCAAGATCTTCCTTTCCTCCTTCAAGATGTTTTCCAGATCACCTTTATTATTAAGAACCAAGATTTCACTTGCATACAGAACTTCAGGTTTAATCACCGTATTATAATGTTTGATTTTTGTATGTATGGACATGCATTTCTTGTTGTAGATGTCACGGGTTCTCCAATATGCTCTTTTGAGTTTTTGTAATCGAACTTTGTGTGCTTCCTTTTCCAACCCTGTTAGTTCTAGGATCTCACCGAGATATTTAAAGTATGGAACTCTTTTGATGTGTCCATATTTTGTTTGTAATTCCTGAATGTCGAATTTAGTGCAAATAAACTTGGTCTTCTCGAATGAGATTTTAAGTCCAGTTTTCTCAGCGCATTCCTTGAGGATTTCAATCTGTTTGATCGCTGAAATTTCACTGTCTGTTAGTATCGCTAGGTCGTCTGCGAAAGCTAAACAACTGACCTTAATGTCATCGTTCTTTCGGCCAAGTTGAATGGGTTTCCAGTGCTTCTGAACTTTTAATTCCTTCTCCCATTCCCGAATGACTTTGTCTAGAACAAGATTGAAAAGCAGTGGTGACAGTCCGTCACCCTGTCGCACGCCGGTCTTAATGGCAAAGGGCTCCGATACTTCACCCATGAATTTAACTTTTGATTTTGTGTCCGTGAGTGTTTCCTTGACGAGTCTTAATGTCTTTGGGTCAAGCCCTTGTTCTTCTAATATGTTAAAGAGAGACTGTCGATCGACCGAATCGTACGCTTTCATGAAGTCGACGAAACTACAAATAATCGGGGAGTTTCGGGTTGCTCTATATTTCAATATAGTCTTCAAGTTAAAAATTTGTTCAACACAGGACCGCCCAGGTCGGAAACCGGCTTGATATTCTCCAATTTTGTGTTCAAGCTGTTCTTGTACTCTTTGAAGAAGACACGCGGAGAGAATCTTGTAGGTGACTTGAACGAGAGAAATCCCTCTGTAGTTATTTACATAGGTTTTGTCACCTTTCTTGTGTACCGGATGGATAAGTGCACATTTCCATTCTTCAGGTAGCTTTTCTTTTTTCCAGATGTCCATGATTATTAGTGTGAGCTCCTCAAGTGTATTTGGGCCTATGTTCTTTAATAGTTCTGCAACTATGCCATCTTCTCCAGGCGCCCTGTTATTTTTGAGTCTGAAGACGTCTCTGGATTTCTTCTTTGGTAGGTGGTGGAGATTCAGGGTTTACGTGTACAGGAGTTTCTTTGGGCCATCGTAATGTTGGCTCCTGGCAATTCAGTAATTCAGAGAAATATCGAGCCAACTCCTTACAATTATCCTGGTTAGACAGCGCGAGTTTTCCGTCTTGTTTTCGGAAGCATAAATTCTGTGGGGTGTATCCACGGATTCTTCCTGCGAAAGTCCTGTAGAAGTTTCGCATATTGTGATCTTGGAAATCTTTTTCTATAGATTCCAGTTGGTCCTTCATGTATCTCCTCTTCGTTTGCCTGATTACTTTTGACGTTTCCTTCCTTGTCTGAAGATAGTGTTGTTGAGCCTCGAGTGACTTCTTACAGTTATATTTCTGAAAGGCTCTCTTCCGCTTTTCCAGTGCTTCTTCGCATGCAGAGTCCCACCAAGGGTGTTTCGTATTCTTCTTCAATGGAATCGTCTCTTTAGCTCTTGTAATGATCTTGTCATGGAACGGTTGCCAGGTGTCCGCCTTTTCGTTTTCCCATTCTTCTTTTATGTTAGTTTCCTTTATCTTTTTCGTGTCGAACTTCTGAAGATGATATTTCTTATAGTGGATTCTTCTTCTTCTTCTTATTATTATTATTGGGCGAGTTGGCCGTGCGATTAGCTTGCATCCGTCGAAAAGCCACTAACAATATTATTATAAAAACTATGTTAGTCTATTATTACTGACTATTATGAAAATAAAAGTTAATCGCCCCACTCAAACTTCGTAGCTCGTAATCTGTCAGAAAACACTAAAGAAAATAGTGAACTTTTAACAGGTCCGAATTATTATTAATATTATAATTGCAAACATGTCTCCGAAATTACCGAAGCATGTACTTACAAATTGTTTTACGTCGCACCGACACAAATAGGTCTTACGGCGACGATGGGAGAGAAAAGGGATACAAGTGGGAAGGAAGCGTTCGAAGTCTAATAAAAGTACAGTTCCAGCATTTCCCTGATGTGAAAATGGGAAACTACGGAAAACAATCTTCCCGGCTACCGACAGTGGAGTTCGAACCCACTATCACCAGAATACAAGCTCACAGCTGCGCGCCCCTAACCGCACGATCAACTTACTCTAAGCTCCAATGCCGGCCTGTGTAGCTCGGACGATAGAGCGCTGGTCTTCTGATCCCACCTTGGCAGGTTCGATGGCGGCTCAGTTCGGTGGTATTTGAAGGTGCTGAAATACGCCAGTCTCGTGTCTGTGGATTTACTTGCATTTTAAAAAGTACTGCTTTACAAAATTCTGGCATTTCAGCGTCTTCGAAAACCGTGAAATTAGTTAGTGGAACGTAAAAATATTAGTAGTAGTAGTAGTAGTAGTAGTAGTAGTAGTAGTAGTAGTAGTAGTAGTAGTAGTAGTAACATTATTATTACGGACGTTTTAATTAAACGGGTCCGTTACATTACCTATCGGCACTTACTGTCCAGTAATTAGCCTTCTGTCCACCTCTGCGGTATAGTGGTTAGTGTGACTAGCTGCCAACCCCCGGAGGCCCGTGTTCCATTCCCAGCTCCGCCACGAAATTTGAAAAGTGGTACGAGGGCTGGAACGGGGTCCACTAAGCCTCGGAAGGTCAAATGGGTAGAGGTGGTTCGATTCCCACCTCAGCCATCCTGAAAGTGGTTTCCCGTAGTTTCGCACTTCTCCGGGCAAATGCCGGGATGGTACCTAACTTAAGGCCACGGCCACTTCCTTCCCTCTTCCTTGTCTATCCCTTTCAATCTCCCCATTCCCCTGCAAGGCCTACACAAGACCCCTGTTCAGCATAGAAGGTGAGGCCGCCTGGGCGAGGTACTGGTCATTCTCCCCAGTTGTATCCCCCGACCCAACGTCTCACGCTCCAGGACACTGCCATTCAGGCGGTAGAGGTGAGATCCCTCGCTGAGTCCGAGGGAAAACCAACCCTGGAAGGTAAACAGATTAGAAAAATGAAGAATAAGCCTTCTATTAGAAATGCCCAGCGGCAATTCCACAGTAGACCAAGCTCGATAGCTGCAGTCGCTTAACTGCGGCCAGTATCCAGTATTCGAGAGATAGCAGGTTCGAACCCCACTGTCGGCGGCCCTGAAGATGATTTTCCGTGGTTTCCCATTTTCACACCAGGCAAATGCTGGGGCTGTACCTTAATTAAGGCCACGGCCGCTTTCTTCCCACTCCTAGCCCTTTCCTGTCCCATCGTCGCCATAAGACCTATTTGTGTCGATGCGACGTAAAGCATCTAGCAAAAGAAATCCACAGTAGCTATTTTTCCTTCGAGCAATGTTCACGCATTGTTGCAACTACGGTTTTTGAAATCTGTCTCATTAATAACAATATGACTGAATACTTACAGTCTTTTCTTTCAGTGTCTACCGTCCTTTCATTGACCTGAAAAGTTTATGAATAAGCATAGACAACTCGCATTGTCTATTGTCAGAAATTCATCGTAGACTGTCGCAATAACAGCACAGAAATGTTGCGCTCATTTTTTATTTACTTATTAACTATTTCCTTTCATTTTGTCAGCTTGGATCACTGAGTAATGCCATTGACGTCTTATAAATCACACACAACTACACAATACTTTATTCGCACGTATGCGCTGGTGCGTATCTTCGAGGTCACTGTAAGGATCCTGTGTACATTTCACACAGAGTACCCTAGACCGGTTTTCGAGTACAGCAAGTGGCCTGGCACGTGAGTCATCCTCTCCTACTTGCCAAGCCTTTAGGGGAAGTGCACAACAACATGTGTTGGCCTGCGATAAGAAACAGGTTCAACAAGCCCTAGACTCTGCTACTGTACTTTCACTACGCGTGGACAGAATGACGTAACCGGCATATCCTGCTACGGCCGTTCAAAACACATTAGGTCCTGAAATATTTGGCTCAGTTATGGGCAAACTAATGGGACAAGATAAAAAGTACATAACATATATTGTGAGATGTCTTTTTCTTTGCCGACTAGCTTAATATCTGCACGTATACACCTAACACCCTATATATATATATATATTGTGCCGTTTCACAATTCTTTATAAGAGCTAGAGCAACAAAGATGGAGTCTCTGCGGTCAAAATCTCAAATAAAATACATTTAACGTCAGTACGGGCCAAATTATAAGTCTTTTCGTCAGTCGGTTACAGTAATAGCCGCGTTTAGAAGGCGCAGAAAAAAATGACAGATGGACATTATTTGAAACCATTATTCAAGAAAAAAGATGCTCATCTTTTACTATCAAAACTGACTTCGGTGTATTAACAGGACGCAAAACTCATTTTAAAGGAATTATTCAGCGGAGCGATATATTGGAGATTTGGAAACGAAGATTAGTTCCCGACTACACTCTATTTGGCAGAGATCAAGATTTAAACGCCGCGGGAGATTTAATACGAGAAACAATAAGAGATAAGATAAGATAGGGGAAGGTCGGGAGGTATCGGACGGCGGCTGGTATCGGACAATTCACAGATGTCTTTGTTAGCAGCATGTGGCAGAACCTGTTTAGCTACTCACAGGTCCGCCTGCATGTTTGAAGGGTGGGTACATCCTATTCAGTCGAAAGGCAGGGTCGTTTATGAGTGGTGGTGTATTTTTGTCCTTTGTGTGATTTTCGGCCCGCACGGATTTATTTTTACCAAGAAGTAGCAGCAACAAGGATAAGTTGCATTGAACTTTAAGTACATTAGCAGAAGCAGTATTCCTTACTCTGTAATATCGTGGGTTTAGAACCAGTTTCTTTTCGAACGCTCTCGTTCAGTTCCAGTTGTTTCTTAAGGGAGTCATTCGGGCGGTATCGGACACGAAACTGGCGTGCGGTATCGGACACATAGGTTGCAGTTCCATCCGGGTTACTGATAGTACTATCCTTTGTTTTAGGTAAGCATGGGGAAGATACGAGGATAATGGGAAGAAAGCAATATAATATTAGCCGTGAATAGTGTCAGGGATAATAGAATGAGTATTAGAGAGGCCAGTCAATGTTCCTCTGTTCCACAAAAGCACGTTAGATGATATAATTAAAGCTCTTGAAGCTGGTAAAGAGATTCCAATAAAAGCATGTACAGCGAATAGTGAGACTTTTCAGAGAACATTCTCAGATGAAGAAGAGAATGACCTGTACATGCATATCAAGGCCCCGACAGTGAGCTCATTCCACTCATCAAAACAGAATTTTTAAAACTTGTGTATCAATTTGCTGAGGAATTGAGAGCTGAACATAGGTTTAATAAAACTAAAATGATGGCAGGAAAGACCCTTTTTATGATTTCAAGAAGAGGCATTAAGACCTCCGTTTGAGGAAGGCTGAGTCTATCAGCTTGCAGCGAGCAGTAGGCTTCAACAAGGAGCAAGTGGACATATTTTTGATAAATTAAATGATCTTGTGACTAAATATTTGTTTAGTCCATCAAGAATCTTCAACGCTAATGAGTGTGATATTTGCAGAATGATTTGTTTTATTTTGAATGTGAAAAAAATAAATTTTTGTTAAAAAAGATTGACCGTCCGATACCACCCTCCATTTTTCAAACATACGGAAGTGTAATGACCTCCTTAATTTGTTAATATTGTCCGTGTTTTTAATTGTGATTAAATATATTCTAGTGAGTACGTTGATAGAATAATATAGCTGCTTATAAAATGCATTACATGAATTTTTTCCTATTCCATAAACAAATTATGGCAGAAAAGTTAAACTGTCCGATACCTCCCGACTTTCCCCTATACTACTGTGGAACTACGTCACGCAGTGACGCAAGCCCTTGATGAAATTTGCCCGACACCGGTTAACATTGAAAGACACTTACGGACCAGTAAATTAAATGCATTTAAGCTGATAAAAGACGGCGAAAAGAAATTTATTTTCGAATCACAATATACTGAATATAAGTCTTAGACAATTCTGGACTATTTATTGATCTAACTGTTTTCCAGTAAAAACCTGTACAATCTGAGCAACGCAAGAGCTATAGTACTTGAAAAAATGTCAGCAATGAGTCAAACATTCTATCATTGTTCTGTTCCATACGCACGAGTCTTCATCATGGGTCTGTAAGGAAGCAAGGCGATGCTGCTTGGATCCTGACGAGGCGAGACGATGTTGGCTATCCCGGATGACCAGTGAGCGATAATGAGAAGCCACGATGTACCCAACCACTTGTGGAGGAACCAGATGACCAGTTCATAGTCTCAGATGACCGGAGAGGAGGAAACGCCGAGACCATCTTGAGCAAAGTTAAGTCCAATATCCAAGTCGTTTTCGTAAGTAAGAAGATATTGTTTTCTTTATTTTGCTTTGTAATATTTATTGGTGCGAACACAGTGCGTAAACAAACATCTAGCTAAATTCATTGGAAGTAGGTATTCATCTGTACGAAACGTCAATTCCATTTGTAGGCGTGGTCACCAAGTGATGTTCGTTCGTAATGTTTTCCAGAGACATGCGTGAAGAGATCGCTAAAATTATTATTATTATTATTATCAGTGATGTGTAAGAATGAAGTAGGCATTTATATCTGCGTGTCATAAACTTAAGCAACGTCAAATTGTACGAGATCATGCATAGGATTTGTGTTATGAAGGAATGGCAGTAGACTATTCCAAGTTACGTTAAATTTGGTACTATGACTGTAGTAAATAAAGTAGGCATTTTAGTAATGTCGCGGCACGTTCATGTGCAAGCCAAGGTAATGAATTACATGATAAAGTGATAGTGTGGTTATATGAAATAAGAGTAATAATTATCGCGTCATGAATATGATATAGAGTTGTTGATGATGTATAATGGTTGTAGTTATTGTTTCTTCGAGAGAGAGTCATAGTTGCATGAAATAAGGTCTCGTGATTTCAAATGTTATAATTGAGAAGATCACTGATTTCTCGCCAATTCCACGCAATGATTTTAAGCCTACGCATTTTATCTAGCTCAGGACATGATCTCAGGACGACGAGTGCAATGTTTCTTTTATCCATATTAAGTTACTTGGAGAAGCAAATGTTTACTCTGGATAGTTTGGAGCCTTCACTGATTCGCTTAGGAAGATCTCGAGAACACACTGAATAATTACACTTCTGTATGAATTTCAATCTATAGGCCGATCGCTGGTGACCTAGGGTTTCGAAGGAGAATCATTTTCTTTTAGCTGGAGATATTGTCATCCTATTAAGTAGATTTTCATTGGTAGCATGTGTTATTATAACCCTGTATGACCAGTGTGATGACGTTTCTTACTACTTCGTACGCACGTAGTCTATGTCAATAAGATAAGGTCATTTTACCTTAAATTCATGAATTAAATCTTGCGAAGATGTTACTTATTGGATGATTACGACTTACAATGGACGTAGCTTAGCTCATGATGTGTAACACAAGGAAATATGAGTGTCTAAAAAAGCAACTAAATAGGCAGAGAGCAATATTTAAGACGTAAAACGTATATGTGTGTACTTGTCTGAATAACGCAAGAAGAGTTTAGAATATCCTCATTGATAGTCTTAAAGCTACGGACAGTCAATCAGTCAGTTGAATATTAAGTACTGTGATAGTTTTTTTTTTTTTTAGAATAAATATCAAGTGTTAGTTAACATAATCTGATGCGATGTCCAAGGACGGTTGACTTAAACAAATAGAACTCCATTTCTTGACTGAAGAATGGCTCAGAAAGTCCACATGTGTTTCTTTATTTCTCAAAATAATACGTCTAGAAGGACTATAAATAATAGTTGATAGGAGCTTTCTTTTCTTTTCTGTGGATGCATCCTACATTTTTAATGTAAATAATTTTCATGTTTTATTTTCTTGCCAAGAAGGCACTTGTAAATACTAGTAGCTGTACCCAATTTAATTTATTTAATCATCACCCAACTCGCTAGGTGAATTGAAAGAGAAGGATAGGGCAGTTTATATTTTAAGAATCTTCCCACATGTGTCATGTCGTTTACAATATTAATTGATGATTTCGGAGATGAATGAGTACTGTACTAAGAAAGGAAGCTATGTAAGCCGAGAAGACATTCAATCACTTAGGGTGAAGTGAAAGGACGTAATTTTTCCAACGTTATCGACGGATATGGATTACTAGGTCGACGATGAGTCAGTCAATACTAAGGTTACTTCATTAGTAAAATTTTGAACTAATTGCTTGAATATTTGATTTAATATTTAAATAAATTTTGAATGGTGAAACCTAAAAACTCTTTCTCTGTGTTCTTAGCATAAGGTTTAGTTGTAAGATTGTAGTAGTAACGATCGACGACGATTTTCTTAAGAATTAATGAGAATGGTACCTAGCTAAATACGAGTAAGAGACGTCTTTCTGCGTTAGTTAGGGAATACCGTTGTTTGACCTGGTTGTTTTTCCGTTGCGGAACTCACACCCGTAGAACTCAGTCACCCGATTTATTGAAGTTAGAGCTAGTCTGGATCTCTTGTGTCCTTGCCTGGACGCGGGAACGGCGCAATATATATATATATATATAGATAGATAGATAGATAGATATATAAGAGTTTTGTCTGTACATTGCTCAGAATGTAAAATCATTGCATTTCTGTATCGGTCGTGCCCACAGTAACAAGGAAACGCACTTTTTAATTTTCCGTAATGTCTGTCTGTCTGTCTGTCTGTCTGTCTGTCTGTCTGTCTGTCTGTCTGTCTGTCTGTACACGCATCATGAGAAAACAGCTGAAGAGAATTTAATGAAAATCAGTGTGTAAAGTCGTGGAAGAAATCGCTACAATCTAGGCCAAAAATAATTGTATTCACGCATTGTGAAATACTAGTTTAGGGATGACCTAAAATTTAATTCTGAAATATTTACGTTATTAGTGGTCCTATCGATAAATACTATATAACTCAAGTTATACAGTATTCCATTTTTTATCATTTATGTGTTATAAATGTTTACCCTACCGGCTATGAGAACAGAGATATTCATGAATTTTGATTTTTGTTGCCAAGTCTATATCAGCGCCGAGTCAAGGGAAGTGGGTAAACAGATTTTAATGAAAATCGGTATGCAATGTCGGGGCATAAAGAACTCTAATCTACGCTATCAATAATTATATTTAAGTACTTCTAAGTACAACATAACAATTTATTTGGAATAATTGAGAGTTACATGCTGGAATAGTGTTACCTAACTTTGAAAACTTAAAGTCACTAAATGTATAATCTGCAACCAAACTGTACGTGATGGACTTTTAAAATTATTTTCCCCGTAATCAGCGCCAGAAATGCTATACTAATTAAATTACATTTGAGATAATTATTCTAGTGCAGGCATTATTATTATTATTATTATTATTATTATTATTATTATTATTATTATTATTATTATTATTATTATTATACCGGTGGAGATGGCCGTGCGGCTAGGAGCGCGCAGCTGTGAGCTTGCTACCAGTTCGAACCCCACTGTCGGCAACCGCGAAGATAGTTTTCTGTAGTTTCCCATTTTCACACCAGGCAGATGCTGGGGCTGCACCTTAATTAAGTCCATGGCCGCTTCCTTCCCACTTCTAGGCATTTCTTATCCCATCGCCGCCGTAAGACCTATCTGTATCGGTGCAACGTAAAGCAAATTGTAAAAAAAGAATATATAATTAATTGTATTAAGTTACTGCAAGTAATACCGAGATTAGGAGATATCAGGCAGTGCTCAACATGAAAGCTTCAGCGTAGAAGCCCTCAGCATAAACGACTACGCCGACTGTTTGGACTGATGAGGACTAGTTTAATAGCTCTAATATTGAAGTCATCGGTGAGTAAAATCACAATATTATATACACATTTCCCGAAAGCAAAATTATCTTCGTACATTCTATGAAGTTCCCCGGAGGAGTGGAATGTATAGGATTTTCAACTATGCTTAATCTCGGCACCAAGTAGGATAGAGCGGTCAACTCTATCCATGGCAGCGTTAGCCCCCAGCAATTGACCTGCCAATGAATTAATTGTGAAGTAGGGTCCGGCTCCTTAGTTGAAAGGTCAACGTTGCGGAATTCGATTCAAAAGTCCCGGGTTTGATTCCCCGCTTTGTGTGGGGTTTTGGCCGTGTCTGGTTAATTCCTCTGGGTCGGGAAATGGGTGTATTTTTTTCAGGTTTCAATACACATCTCTTCATATACACATCACACTACCAACTGCGACAAAAACACGCTATAGTGAATACATCCTTTGGCACGTAGCTGGTATCTGAAGGTACATCTAACCGTAAAATAGGGCAGCTCGTATGCAGGACCTTATCTGGGTCTGGGTATGTTGTAACCGCAAAGACGCACACAGGAGATGCTGTCAGTTGTGTAAACTGTTTTATTCACAAATTACACACACACACACACACACACACACACACACACACACACACACACACACACACACACACACACACTAATAAACTGCCATCTTGGACAAAACACTGCTAAGAAGAAGAAGAAGAAGAAGAAGAAGAAGAAGAAGAAGAAGACTGCTCCATTAGCATGTCAATCGATTACCAACACAACAGAATCACAACATGGATTCATACACTCGGCTAACGACTTCCACTACAAGTCTCGCTAAATAACTCTAAGTCCCAAGAGTGCCTCTTTATATAAAGGTCTTTCACTCAAAGTGGGGCCGGCCGGTAGAAGGTAAATGGGCGAGCTGGTCAGACGAGCACATGGCAACTCGCTGAGCTGGGGGCCGGGAGAGCGCCGGTATGAATCGCATGTAAATGACAAGCACACATAATAGCGCATGATCAAAGTAAATCATTTCTCACCTTTTCGCAGAATACGTTGAAAATATCATCCACGTGCATCTACACATTTCTAGCTTCATCTAGGAAAATTTTCGTTCATTATTTCATTATGGGAGTGTTGGCGGCAGTAACTGGAGACAGGATAATAGGGCCTATAGTTTTTGAAACCACAATCACTGGTCAGAGATATAGGAATGATATTCTCGTAATGTTTTTTAACAACTAAAGGACAACGAATGCCAGTTTGGCTATTTCCAGCAAGACTCGGCAACCGCGCGTACGGCTGATGAGTCATTAAGTTTAATTGAGGAAACTTTTGACAACAGAGTAATTAGTAAACCATTGTGGCCCGCAATATCCCCAGGTCTTACGGTTTGCGATTTTTATTTATGGGAAAAATTGAAAAGGTTTATGTAACAAACCCTCACAATGTAGATGAACTCAAACAAAATATAACGAGAGAAATTGAGGCTATCTCGGTAGATGAACTAATGCGTATGAATGAACATTTCGTTAGAAGAAGCCAGAAAAATGTCTAGATACAGATGGAGGACATTTTCATCTGTGACATGGTGAGATTTTTTACTTTGATTATACGTTATTATATGTGCTTGTTATTTATATGCGATTAATCCGGACGCTCTCCCAGCCCCAAGCTCAGCGAGTTGCAATGTCGTTCGTCTGACCAGCTCGTCCATCTACCCGCTGCGCTGCTCAACTTTGAGTTGAAAGACCCTGTACATTGCCTGGCCAGGCTTCTAGAAAACTATGACACAACATGTTTTCTCGTAATTTCTAGTCTCCAATAACCTATTTACAATGAAAAGAATTTTCTATACAATTCTAGTGACAAGATGCGTTGTCCTGGATTATTACCGTGTGTTGCACAGCGTTGCATTGGATTTATCCATCATAATATATGCGGGTAATAGTAAATAATATAGTATTAATTACGTGTTCTTACATTAAATAAACGTGTCGTAACATAACCTCAAATACAACACACAAATAATAAGACCACGATTTATACCAAATAAAGTCCGTACATAACTACGTAAATAATAATAATGATAATAATAATAATAAGAAGAAGAATCGAGCTCGATGTTTTCATTATTTACCCATGGGTTAGAGTATTGTTTCGAAGTTTTACTAGTCCGTTACACTTGCATTAGGCAGAAGCGACAGAAAACGAGAAGAAATAAGACTCAATTTTACTTGAGTGAATCCCACGGCCAAAAGCTGGTCCAGAAGTGAAAGAGTTGTATTTTAAAATCTTTCGACTTCTTGGTGAGGAATTGAAGGTACGTCCTTGCGAGTGAACCAAGCACGCCTTTGCTACTTCAGCTAGGCAGTTCCCCACACACGATAATAGATCGTAAAATATTAGAGGTTAGCAAAACAAGTAGTCGTAGATAGAAATGATGTCGAAGAATGTACCAATTCCTCGAACGAATCAACAATTGTTAAACATTCATCAAGTATATTTTGTTAGTGGACAATTCTTTCCAATTAAGTAAGATATTGTTTCTGGGAAGGATGAAACATAACGAACTTCGCTACGGCTTTCACTTCGTCTTTTGCACTCTGCTCCGTCTTTTCCACTCTGCTCAATCCTCCACGGCACGTTGCTTGTCGGCTTAGAGAGAGCATCTCTCTGGATTAACAGGCCGTCAAGAACGCGAGAAGATTACAAGGCTGGTTCTCTGCTAGAGAGTATGTGTATAATTTACAGACTGACACACTCAGTGATACCACCTACATTATTTCCGTAAATTAAATACAGTATATTCTATATAGTGTAGGTACATGTATTTAATAGACACGAAAACAGGCGGCTCAGATTAACCCATTTAATACTATTCGATACTGAATGTTGTTTGCAAAATCTGTTCGAACTGTGGCCCACTATTCTCAGTTTTGGTGCTTTTGTGAACATCATCCAAATTTCACTGTGCGCAAAAACTAGTATCAGTTCATCAGCGGTCACTTCTGAATTGTTTAGAAATATATAGATTTTTGGAAAGAAAATACTGCTACTATCTCGGTCATGAAATTCCCAGGCTTTCCCATATTCAGGGTTTCGTACTGTATTATGCTACACTATCTGAAAGTTCTTGTTTATGCTACGTCAGCTTGTATGCAACCTTTTGAATCACCCTGTATAATGGTGTCATTACTTTGTCCTACTATTTTTTTTTTACAATCTTTTATATCGCATCGACACAGATATGTCATAAGGCGACGAGGGGATAGAAAAGTGCTAGGAGAGAGAAGGAAGTGGTCACGGCCGTAATTAAGGTATAGCTCCAGCATTTGCCTGGTGTGAAAACGAAAAACCATGGGAAAACTTATTTAGGGCTGTTGACAGTGGGGTTCGAACCCATTATCTCCCAAATGAAAGCTGACAGCTACGTGACCCACACCACGTGGCTACTTGCTCGGTCTATTATGAATCATAATGAATAGAACGGGTATGATGGTACGTGACTGAAATACTGACATAGAATATTGTTAAAAGAAAAATACACTGACTGACAGAGCAAATGCAACACCAAGAAGGAGTGGTCAGAACTTTATGCCAATTGCAGGGTAGACGGACGTCACTGAGGTATGCTCATGATGTGAAATGCGCCGCTGTGCTGCGCACGTAGCGAACGATAAATGGGACACGGCGTTGGCGAATGGCCCACTTCGTACCGTGATTTCTCAGCCGACAGTCATTGTAGAACGTGTTGTCGTGTGCCACAGGACACGTGTATAGCTAAGAATGCCAGGCCGCCGTCAACGGAGGCATTTCCAGCAGACAGACGACTTTACGAGGGGTATGGTGATCGGGCTGAGAAGGGCAGGTTAGTCGCTTCGTCAAATCGCAGCCGATACCCATAGGGATGTGTCCACGGTGCAGCGCCTGTGGCGAAGATGGTTGGCGCAGGGACATGTGGCACGTGCGAGGGCTCTAGGCGCAGCCCGAGTGACGTCAGCACGCGAGGATCGGCGCATCCGCCGCCAAGCGGTGGCAGCCCCGCACGCCACGTCATCCGCCATTCTTCAGCATGTGCAAGACACCCTGGCTGTTCCAATATCGACCAGAACAATTTCCCGTCGATTGGTTGAAGGAGGCCTGCACTCCCGGCGTCCGCTCAGAAGACTACCATTGACTCCACAGCATAGACGTGCACGCCTGGCATGGTGCCGTGCTAGAGCGGCTTGGATGAGGGAATGGCGGAACGTCGTGTTCTCCGATGAGTCACGCTTCTGTTCTGTCAGTGATAGTCACCGCAGACGAGTGTGGCGTCGGCGTGGAGAAAGGTCAAATCCGGCAGTAACTGTGGAGCGCCCTACCGCTAGACAACGCGGCATCATAGTTTGGGGCGCTATTGCGTATGATTCCACGTCACCTCTAGTGCGTATTCAAGGCACGTTAAATGCCCACCGCTACGTGCAGCATGTGTTGCGGCTGGTGGCACTCCCGTACCTTCAGGGGCTGCCCAATGCTCTGTTTCAGCAGGATAATGCCCGCCCACTTACTGCTCGCATCTCCCAACAGGCTCTACGAGGTGTACAGATGCTTCCGTGGCCAGCGTACTCTCCGGATCTCTCACCAATCGAACACGTGTGGGATCTCATTGGACGCCGTTTGCAAACTCTGCCCCAGCCTCGTACGGACGACCAACTGTGGCAAATGGTTGACAAAGAATGGAGAACCATCCCTCAGGACACCATCCGCACTCTTATTGACTCTGTACCTCGACGTGTTTCTGCGTGCATCGCCGCTCGCGGTGGTCCTACATCCTACTGATGCCGTGCGCACTGTGTAACCTGCATATCGGTTTGAAATACACATCAATTATTCGTCCGTGCCGTCTCTGTTTTTTTCCCCAACTTTCATCCCTTTCGAACCACTCCTTCTTGGTGTTGCATTTGCTCTGTCAGTCAGTGTATTATAAATACTGTCTTCAGGATCGTTAATGATGTAAAGATATTTTAAGAATACTTTCAATAGTTTATCATCAGGTTAAGGTTTTGTTATGTTTAATGAGTGTACAGAATATCAATATAATGAAAGTGCCTTTATTGGCGATATCTATTGTTTACCGGCCGTAGCCGTGAGATCTCCGAAGATAAGCAACATTGGGCGTCGTCAAGATTTGGATGGGTTGCCACGCGCTGTTTGGGGGGGGGGTAAGGGAATGGAGGAGCGGAAAGGAACTGGCCACCCTACCGTACGTAAACTCCGGCTCAGGCACATCTCTGCGGAGGTTCGGACCTGCCTTCAGGCAGAATACACCCTTACCTTACCTATTGTTTACTGTGCGCGCAGTCTTCTCATAAGGGCTAGAACATCTTTGTTACTTTCGTTGACCTGTCTCAGTCTCATCCTTGGTTTGACAATATGAAAGTGACTGAGGTATGAGCGACGCTGTACCTTATGCAGCCAGTCCTTGTTATGAACGATGTGAAAATATCACTCATAGCGTCAGTTGATGCGTGTCTTCCAATGGGCTTGACAGACTGATGAGTGAGAACAGTTTCTGGTTCGATGAGGAAAGTTGTACCTCTCGGTTGACGCCTAGGCTATCTTTGACAGCTGATGTTGGAGCTGATGAGGATCCAACTAGCCTTCGGGCTGAGTATTCAACAACCATACGTAACGGAAAAGAATAATTTCGTAACAAGTCCGTAGCTAATTTATCTTTCTTTCCTTCTTAATCTGTTTACCCACCAGGGTCAGTTTTTCCTTCGAACTCAGCGAGGGATCCCACCTTTACCGCCTCAATGGCAGTGTTCTGGAGTGTGAGGCTTTGGGTCGGGTATACAAATGGGTAGGAGGACCAGTACCTCACCCAGGCGGCCTCACCTGCTATGCTGAACAGGGACCATATGGAAGAACGGGAAGATTGGAAGGGACAGGCAAGGAAGAGGGAGGGGAAGCTGCCGTGGCCTTAAGTTAGGGACCATCCCGGCATTTGCCTGGAGGAGAAGTTGGAAACCACGGAAAAACACTGTACTCCGTTGACCTCCCGAGGCTGAGTAGACCCCGTTCCAGCCCTCATACCACTTTTCAAATTTCCTGGCAGAGCCGTGAATCAAACCCAGGCCTCCGGGGGGTGGGAGCTAATCACACTAACCACTACACCAGAGAGTGGCTTATTCTACGTTAAATTTACCCTAAGTTTCTAAGAATTTCACTGTTTACTTAAATATACACATCAGAATAAGCAATATTCTTGAAAATTGTTTTCTTCTTGGGTTGGTACTAAATTCTATCTTAGCAAAATTTGCAGATTTATTAACATGGGACGTATATAACCATCATCATCATCATCATCATCATCATCATCATCATCATCATCATCATCAGGGCCTGACTGAAGCGAAGGGTTCACCTGTCGCCTTTCAGGTAGTTCTACTTTCGGCAGTTCTTATTACCAATGGCCGCACAATTTGTCTCCCTCTATCTGACCACACAGACAAAGGCTGTTCTTTCTCCACTGTCCATCAATCGAATGTCACTCTATTGCTACCTCTGTCCATTTTTGAGGATTCGTTTTTGCTACACACCCAGTTCCACGTTTTGCACAATACTTCCCTTCCGTACATTCGCTAATCCAATGTTATGCTTTATGAATAGGGAATGGATGTTGGGAGAAATGCCTACGCTTTAATATTTCAAAATATAATACAACAGTATTGTTTCTGTCCTTTCCTAATGAGGAAAGCAACAGTAAATCACCTCATCTCTCAATTCCCTGGTACGACTCCTCGGTGATGCCTCTGTCGTATATGGAAGCTGACGGCTTTGATGATTTTTGCTTGCCAGGAATGCCGGCAAGCAGCCGGACTTAAAATTTCAAATACCGAGGGAGGTTTTCGACTGTAGTTCTAGAATTTGAACGTTAGACATTTAGGAAACGTACTGATTGTGATAATATAAAACTTACGTCAAGATGTTAGGTAAGAAACATACAAACTAAAAGGGAAAACAAAAAACAACCAGCAGAATCATACTCTGTAATTGCAACGAAACCAGCCGAAAATCCCGCAGCCGCAACTTGTCGCACACAGAGGTTGTGGCTGTGCTGTTGCAGTGCTACACTATATACATATCTTTCCTACCAAAAACATCCTCTAACTCAAAGTTAGCAGCCCAAGTTAAATTGTATTCTATGCGGAGGACGTGTATGTTAGGGCCGCTGTTGCACAAGGAAGAAGGAGAGCGCAATCACCGAGGTTCCCACATGAAACGTGGGAGTCTACCATTCACCTTTTAACGGTGAACAAAGAAGACCGACCACTGCATTACTCGATTCAGATTGTTGCGATGTCTGAAGCAGCCTCTACACTAACAACAGCTCCTGTTCACTCAATGCTTCTTGACTTCTACAAGACAATTTTTGCTTCTTTGACACGGGTTAAGTATTTCTAATGCCTTTCGCTTTGAAGAAATACCCTGAGGTTTATTTGGAATGTCGAATGCATATGGAACTATATTCCACAGAAATGTCTTCTTCTCTGCTGACATAAACTGGCTGTCTTCAAATTGATTTGAACATAACTTTATGTTATTGTACGAATGTCTCTTCATTAATTGAGCCCTCCTACTATTTACAAGCAATTTTCTACACCTGAAAATAAAAGTACTGCTACGTGTTAGAGGTTACGATTGCGTTAAAACGTGATTTATTTCATATTTCATTTCCTTTGAGTTACCCTTTGGATTATTAACAAACCACGTACTTATTTATTTGGAGTTCCATTTCAACATCCTCACAACATTGGTCTGTTATCCGAAAATGTAAACAGTAGGTCAAGCCTTACTTTTCAGAATCCTTAGGAAACACAAAGAATTATACTTCTAGCGTCTCATTCTAGTAATCGGAGCAGTTTATATCTCCTTTCGTAAATACACACCATGTTAATTTAATAGAAAACCAATCATCTGCAATAGAACTACCATAGACTAACCTCACAAAACGTAGGACTACGCCAACTTATACATCCCAATAGACCAGTAACTTGCTGGCCACGTGGAACGCTTCAGTCGCATGTCTGTAAAAACTGAGGCAAGTTTCGAGTCTGTGTATGTCGGACTGTGGCAATCGTGTATAGGAACAGGGACAGATATATTTAGGACTCCTATAAATTACGAGTTGCATAACACTGCAATTTAAGGGACTGATGGTCTAGTCTGCGTAGCCTTGTGTGTAACCCAGCTATCAGTAAACTTAAATACCGAGTTTCGAGTAATTCTCATCATAAGTTTTCTCTAATTTGGTAACAAACAAACAAACAAACAAACAAACAAACAAACAAACAAACAAACAAACAAACAAACAAACAAACAAACAAACAAACAAACACAATTGAACTAAATAATAGTTTTTATTTAGGTACATATCATCCGAGATATCTATGCTTGATTTCCGATGTAGTAAAAAAAAAGTACAACTTAGGAGTGGAATTTCATTCTGGTGAGTTTTTTTTTTACAATTTGTTTTACGTCGGACCGAAACAGATAAGTTTTATGGCGACGATAAGATAGGGAAGGGCTACGAGCGGGAAGGAAGCGGCCGTGGCCTTAATTAAGGTAGAGTCTGGTTTAAAAATGGGAAACGACGTAAAACTATCGTAAGGGCTGCTGACAGTGGGGTTCGAACCCTTTATCTCCCGAATGCAAGCTCACAGGTATGTGACCCAACCGTAGCGTCAAATCACTTGGTGGTGAACTTTAATTCGTCTCAGATATGGTATTTGTAATGTAATATGAACATTTAATTTCTATAATTAGGTTCAGATAAAGTAGTGGACATTTATAACTTTATTTGTAAACTGAAACTAGCAACCCACCCCGACTTCGCGCGGGAACGTTATGAATTTAAGGCGTTAGGTCACTTCTATCCGAGGACTTAGTATTTCCTTGTATACAATATTAATAATATTTCTTCCAGTAGTGAATATGAAAATATTTCGTTTTGATGTTACACGCGAGAGGGGCAAGTAAAGCTGTCCTCCACTCCAGTCACGCTAAGTGTCTGCCCCTGTGACTTTTTTTATTGATATACCAAAGCCGAATCTTACCGGGAATTGGACTAGTTTAATATCAAAAGGCAAATCTGAAGAAGTCATAGGGATTCTGGCTATTAAGACACTTTTTCCTGTGCCACAGCCAGTTAAAATATTAGCTTCAATCAATGTTCTTCAAAGATTTCACTACGAGTCCCGTCCCACTGTATAACACTAGAGGGTGTGGAGCACGTAACTGTATAATGGGCACCCCCACTTTCAAAATCAACTTGTGCGGTGGCAAGTCGGAAGGATATTAAAAAATTAGATAATCTGTAGAGTAATGAACAGCTTCTTCACTATCGACTACTGTGTCAACTGGGTAAAATACTTGAATATGGGCCTTTGTCATGTCATTCTTTCTCTGTTCTTTGACAATCGAGAATCTCTTTGTTTGTCGGTTTCATTTTTTTGTGATAAACGCACTTTTCTCGAATGCAATATACTACGACGTATATTCACTTTCCATCTCGGCATGATTGGTTATCATAGATTTCTTAATCCGGCTCCATGGATAAATGGTTAGCATACTGGACTTTGGGAGACGGTCTCCCGGGTTCGATTCCCAGACGGGAGCGGGATTTTAACTTTCATTGGATAGTTCCTCTGCCTCGGGGTTGTATATTTGTGCCATCTTCATTATCAGAATACACCTTAGGGCTCCATATTTATAGAAGCACAGATCGCCTTAGGGCGTCAACTCGAAAGACTTGAACCAGACCTCTCCGGAGGCCACAAGTCTTTTGTATAGATTTGTACAAATTACGATAAATGACTGGAGAGCTATTAATTGTTGTATTGTAGCGTGATGAACGAAATGTTCACAGACAGAATTCTTTAAAAAAGGCGCGGTGGATGAAATTAACAGCAAAACTATAAACACATACCCTCTCCCCACAAACTTAACTTGACTGTGTAGCCTGTTAAAGGAAATGATCACAAACGAAATGAAACAAAAAAAAAATAGGCAAGGTGTATAAAGTTATGACGGAAACTCAAAACAAACTCTGGAACAAACTGTTCACAGACATAATACAGAAAAGGCTAGGTGAATCGAATTAATAGTAGAAACTCGCAAAAAATCCACTCTTCTCTGAAGTCTTAACTCGATCGTTAGCTGCTAGCTCCGAAAGTATAGGCCTGTGTGAAAATTACGTTCTGTACAGCAAATTACATTTAATGTACATTAGTTATTTGAGGTAATTAAACAATTTATATTGATAAGGATTAACATTACTTTAAAAGTTGGTTTTAAATTTGAGGTTTTTTACTGAAAATTGTAACATAAAATTAGTTATAGTGGAATACGTGTTAAGGGTAGATATATGCTATCCCGGACATTTTTTGCAGAACTTGTTATCCTGAACAATTCTTTACTGCATAGCCTTTTCTGTATTCCGTCTGTGAACATTTCGTTCCACAGTTTGCTAGAGTTTCCGTGATAATTTGATGCACCTCGGCTTTTTTCATTCCGTCTTTGATCACTGTCTAGTGATCTTTCTCTTTAACGGTTTAGCCGGTGTAAGCTAAAAAGACGAACGGACGACAGCTTTTCTTCCACTTCCTTCACTGAAATCGTTACGTTTCCATATTTTAAATTGGAAAATCCGCGGAAACTATGACATTTTAATATACATTCGTTTCGTCAGGTGAATTGATAAGGATTAACTGATTAATTAAAAAAAGGTTTTTAAATTTGGCATTGTTTTTTTACTGCAATCTGTAACAAAAACTCATAGTTGGCTGTGTTTTAAAGATAGATATATGCTGATCGGCTTCCTTTGGTCATACATGAATATTTAAGTACACACACATCGTTCTCGAAATCTGCATTAAAATGATGAAAACCGCATCAAAATCCATCCAGTGGTTCCCGAGATTAGCCGTCACAGACAGACAGACAGACAGACAGACAGACAGACAGACAGACAGACAGACAGACAGACAGACAGACAGACAGACAGACAGATAGACAGACAGACAGACAGGATCGAGGAATTTAGAGATAGGATTAATTCATAAATGAACATGCTACAACACATTAATCCGATGAAAGCTGATAATGGTATATTTGATCTAAAATAAAATTTCACATTGTTCTTTAAACATTGGTGCAGTACCCTGTGACGCTCTTATAAATATGAAAATACGATATTTAAAATTAATAAATGTATTTGATTATTCATTTCACATAAAATGAATAAAATTAGTTTAATTCCTCAGTATATTTTAATGTATATCTATTAAGTGACGTTCCTAACAAAGAAAGGGTATTCATGAAACATCACAACAAATTTGATGATAGTTGAACATAGTTTCAGTTTGTCATCGTCGCTAAGTAGGTTGGTTTTATCCTCTGCTTAAAGTGGACACGTAGGATGTTTTCCTTGTGTCAATATTTAAAGGATGTTCGATGTTTTTTGCATCTCTTACTTGTTGTTATTTTCTACATTTAATTTCTCCTCTTGGAATATTGAGTATTCTTTCTTTTAACATCTATTTTGCAGAATGGGACTCGATCCCCTGTATTTTGTGACACATCTTGTTACCGAGGGTTTAACGCTCGTGCCTTCTGTGAGGTACGTGCAAAGACAATAGTTCTTATCTAACTAGTACAATGGGACTGTAAATCATTTTCTGTTCTCAGTCCTTCAGTTTACGTAGAAATCTCTCAGTGCTCTGATAGGACTAATCTTGTTAAGTACTTAGAGACATCTATTATAGAGTGATATATTTTCTAATATTGCTAATTTTTGAGCTCACTTATTTAAATTATTATCTTTCTTGTATAATTTACACATTTTTAATGGATTATAAATGGAGAATAAAAATAGATCATCAATATATTAACTAAACTCTAGCAGTCTGTTCTCATTAGTATACACATGTTCATAAAAAACAGATCACTTTGAAAGACTAGAGATAGGAAGTTCATATTCACAAGACATGTTCATTAGTATGTTCTGTAGAAACGATTAGCATTTCAGTCACTTAGCATGTGTCCTGTTGCCTAGCAGGCACTATTCCTCCATGGACACTGGTAACTTGTTCCATGCGTGATGGCATCGGCGCGTATAAGGCGCGAGTGACGTCCTGGGGTATAGACATCCCTGCTGCAATCACCTGGTTCCACAGTTCATTTTTGGTGGTTGGCATTGGGTCACAGCGCCGCACCCGTCGTTTCACCGTATCCCACACATTTTCGATTGGCGACAAGTCCGGTGATTGGGCGGGCCAGGGCAACAGTCTGACATCCTGAGACAACAAGAAGGCACGTTTTCGTACAGCAACATGTGATCGCGCATTGCGCTGATGAAATATGGCGTCTGGGGTGTCGTGCAGAAATGGTATGGCTACGGGTCGCAGGATGTCATTCACGTTAGTCAAACTGGTCACAGTGCGCTGGACAAGCACCAACTGTAATTTGAGGTTGTACCCAATAGTACCCCACACCATAAGGCCTTGAGTTGGCGCGGTATGTCTTGTGCGAATGCAGTCTCTCCCCGTGTCTGCGGCGAACCAAAATGCGGCCATCATCAGAACCTGGATTCGTCAAAAACACTATCTGCTCCCATTGCTGTCCCCAGTGACGTCGTTTCGTACACCATTGCAGTCTAGCATGTTTATACACATTAGTCAAAGGTAGGCGGAGAAGTGGACGACGCGCCGGTAACCCAGACCGTTATAAACGGCGACGGACTGTAACTCCTGACAGTGTACGCTGTGTTACACTGTTCCACTGTTGCGCCAGAGCCGAGGAAGACGCAGATATGTCCTACAATGCCTTTGGATTAGGTGTCGATCTTCTCTGGGGGTGGTCTGGGTGGTGCGAACAGACCCATCTCGTCGTGTTCTACGGCCTTCTGTGAACCATTCTGTACACACCCGTTGCACTGCCGACACACTTCGTCCCACACGAGCAGCAATTTCCCGGATGGATGCATCACGTTCTCTCATGCCAATAATGTGCCCTCTTTCAAACTCACTCATTTGACGGTACGGTTCTCACGTCTGCGAGGCATCTTACACATCTGCTCAAGTCACACTGATCCATTATATTCGGTTTATAGCGACAACGAGAGCTGCAGGCACATTTTACCAGTCGGTGGTGGTGCGCCGAGATATCGGTGTGGACTGTGAAACTGATGGCCGACATGGTTCAAATGCTAATCATTTCTTCAGAAAATACTAGTGCACATGTCCTGTGAATATGAACTTCCTATCTCTAGTATTTCAAGGTGTTCTGGTTTATATGAACGTAAGTGTTCCTCGTCCATCCCAGAGGCCCGGCCATTTTCTAACCTTCTGCTGTGACACTTATAGTATTTCTTCTTGTGGCCTCTTTTGTAGAATGGGATTCGATCCCCTGTGTTTTGTGACCCATCTTGTTATGGAGTGTACTTACTGCTCGTATTTGTATGGAGATCGTTAGATGTCAGCAGTAATGTCCATGATTTGACTAGACGTAGATCCTCGACATCTTTTTTCCTCACTTACTATGTGACACATGAGATTCCGATGCTCAAATCTTGTGCACATCTGGTTATCGCAAAAACGTGAGCTGAATATATATTAGGGCTCACAATGCGAAACCGATGAATATTCTGCACATGAATACTCTTATCAGTTCCGTTATATTGCTTTCCTTGTAAACCCTGCACAGTAAGTAGAGTTCGAATTAGATTATTTTTCAGTCCAAGTTTATGATAAATTCTCTTCGTGGGCTGGATGAGATGAATACGCTGCCAGCTTTCGATGGCTGTCGAAAGGCGAAGTAACATTGAGGATATATTAAAAAAGTTAGTCTGTTTACCTTTAGCACTGAACTACTTGGAGGAAGTAATTCTTTCTTCTCGTCTATCTTATCGCCTAATATGAAAGAAGAATATAAATTCCACTGAGAAAAAGTATAAAATGACCTGCTTTTCATTGATTCAGTATCGACGTACTTTCGGTAAAAAGAGCCTTCGACGATTACAACGTCCGAAATGAGACTAAGCTTTGTGTGTATTGAGCTATTTCATGTTTCAGATTCGGGTACAATATAAGATACGAGGATATGTCGAACATAAAAGTCGCAACTCAGGCTAATTGAAATAAGAAAACCAGGAACTGAGCATATTGTACGAGCATTGTTTGACATCGCAGTTCAGTCAACGTGGAGAGTGATTAATTAGAAGCCACAATAAAATCTTTATCTGTTAAAAGATGGCTGATATAATTCAATGAACAGTTCGCATAATAAATTATAACATGTTAGAATATTTCGGATTTATTAGAGAATATATGAGCCCCAATTGCCAGCAGTGACACTGCTTTATAATCTGCCAATAGGGTCGGGCTGATTGCCCCAGATTCGGGTTGACAAAGAGAGGTCGCCATGTGGTTTTCTAGAAAACTGTTCTAATTTTGAGTATTTGCCTTTCCTTAAAAATATTTTAGACCTGTTCGAGCGTTTTTTGCCATTGGGCCCTATTTCGTTAAAAAATTAACGTTTTTGTAGTCTTATTCCTGCAGATATTTCTGACTTGTCTCCGTCACGAGGGCGTTGACATTGGAAACTGAAGTTTCCGAGTTCGAATCTGACCTTAATATTTTTCCTTTCTTTTTCTTACATTCTCATTTTTCCTTTAATTTTGTGTTTTTTGTACAATATGTAATTTTTTAGATTACATCAAATACTTTAATGTTATTTTTCGTATTTACCGCATTAATAAATATTAACGTCCACCTCTGTCTTTGCTGGCAGGACCTAGTGTTTACAGTGCACTCTACCTTCCGGTATAGGCTAGAGCAATTTTGTTACTTTCATCGATCTGTCTCAGCTTTGCCTTGACTTTGACAATATGAAAGTGACTGAGGTATGAGTGATGCAAGTAGTGCCATTCCTTATGCATCCAGTCCCCGCTATGAATGATGTGAAAATGTTGCTCATATGGTCGGTAGGTGTATACATTTCAGAAGGCTTGACAGAGCGATATGTAATAGCAACTTCTGGCTCGGTGAGGAAAGCAGCGGGAAACTACGTCACTCCTTATTTCCCTAGTACGCTTCTTCAGTGATGCCTAGGTCATCTATGACAGCTAATGGCGGAGCTGTTGAGAATCCAACCAGCCTTCGGTCTGAGGACTAAATATACACACATACAATGTCCACCTCTGTGGTGTAGTGGTTGATGTGATTAGCTGCCACCCCCAGAGGAACGGGTTTGATTCCCGGCTCTGACAAAAAATTGAAAAGTGTTAGGAGGGCTGAAACGGGGTCCACTAAGCCTCGGGAGGTCAACTGAGCAGAGGAGGTTCGATTCCCATCTCAGCCATCCTTCAAGTGGTTTTCCATGGTTTCCCACTTCTCCTCCAGGCAAATGGGGAGATGGTACCTAGCTTAAGGCAACGGCCTCTTCCTGTCCTCTTCCTTTTCCATCCCTAACAATCTTTCCATACACCCCCCCCACCCCACTCCCACACGGCCTCTGTTCAACATAGCAGGTGAGGCCACCTGGGCGAGATACTTGTGCTCCTGCCCAGTTTCATCCCCGGACCAAATGTTTCACGCTCCAGGATACTTCCCCTGAGGCGGTAGTGGTAGGATACTTCGCTGAGTTCGAGGAAATAAACCAGCCCTGGAGGGTAAACGGATTAAGAAGGACAGAATAAATATTAATCAGTAAATTTTCACTGTTTGTTTGAAAAATGAATCTCTTGAACTTGGCTCATTACTGCACTAATCTGTGTGGTATATTTCATGGAAGCATTGGAAAGAAAAGCATTTAGCGACAACGAGCATATTATTATAAATGAAAGTACAAAGCAAGAATGACACTTTGACCCCATTACTTCACACGAAAAACAGATGTTGTTCACAAATTTAAAAAGTTCAAGGTCGGATTCGAACTCGGAACTTCCCCAGGGCAAATGCAATAGAGACTACGCCACGGAGACAAGTCGAAAATATCTGCGGGAATAATACTACAAAAGTTTGAGGATAGATTTTAAACGTTAAATTTTGAACAAAATAGGGCCCATTGGCAAAAAACGTTTGCACAGGGCTAAACTAGTTTTAATGTAGGGAAAATGTTCAAAATTTGAACACGTTTCTAGCAAATCACATAGCGACTCCCATTTTGAGTAGCTCAGACGGTAGAGCACTGGCCTTCTGATCCCAGCTTGGCAGGTTCGATGCTGGCTTAGTCCGATGGTATTTTAAAGTGTTGAAATACGTCACCATCGAGTCAGTAGATTTACTAAAGCTCATTCCACGTTAAAAAAAACTGTATTGTTCTTATGGCAACGAGGTTGCCATATCGAACGACTCTGCTCAACACCATCACGGGAAAACTGCGACGTATAAATCTGTGAAATAAGTATTTAAGTTGAAGATAAAAAGCAGAAGAAATTATTTTTATGAATTAAAGGGTACGGGGGTTTACAGGGGCTATTTTTATGTATAGAATCGGAGATAAACTACGGCACATAATATACCTCAGAACTGAAGTGTAAGGCAAATTGTGGGAGAAAATAGAAAAACATTTGTGGACTTGAGGGGTTAGAGATACATTTAATTGCATTTAATAACTTTCCCCAGGCAACGTGGGTACTACTGTGCTGTCATATCGCTCACAAAATCAAGAACAGCTAAATAACGAAACCAAGCACAAATGAAACACATGACGTATAGCTGCATACGACAACACCAACATCTTCAATAACAACTTCTGTACAGTTCGCAAATAATAGAACATACACACATCATCATCATCATCATCTGTTTACCCTCCAGGTTCGGTTTTTCCCTCGGACTTAGCGAGGGATCCCACCTCTACCGCCTCAAGGGCAGTGTCCTGGAGCTTCAGACTCTTGGTGGGGGATACAACTGGGGAGTATGACCAGTACCTCGCCCAGGCGGCCTCATCTGCTATGCTGAACAGGGGCCTTGTAGAGGGGTGGGAAGAGTGGAAGGGATAGGCATGGAAGAGGGAAGGAAGCGGCCGTGGCCTTAAGTCAGGTACCATCCCGGCATTCGCCTGGAGGAGAAGTGGGAAACCACGGAAAACCACTTCCAGGATGGCTGAGGTGGGAATCGAACCCACCTCTACTCAGTTGACCTCCCGAGGCTGAGTGGACCCCGTTCCAGCCCTCGTACCACTTTTCAAATTTCGTGGCAGAGCCGGGAATCGAACCCGGGCCTCCGGGGGTGGCAGCTAATCACGCTAACCACTACACCACAGAGGCGGACACATACACACATACTAAGCAATATACAACCAACTCTCACTCAACACAAAACATGTACGCACTGATTTTAAGCCTAAAACACACACGCAACAAATACATACTGCAGATGGCTTCACTACAAAAGTGAGCTGCCGGCGGTTCACAGAGTGGGGGACTACACGATGCTTGTACAGAAGAAGGAAAATTAAGGCAGGCAACGAAGCGATGGCTGTTCCTGCCACTGTGCTCCCTCCCTAAGAATATATTTATGAAAAAGAAAATGTTATGTAGTCATTTCAATAACTCAGGGCAAAAATGCCTCATCCTTTTTATCTGTCTTTCACATTACATTACGGAGTACAGTATAATATCCTTTAATCACGAGGAATTACAGGTGTCTCAGAGGGGGTGTGTTCACTCCTTGTAGGTCCATAAGAGGAATACTGTTTTCTTAACGTGGAATGAGCTACAGCACGTAAAAGAACTCCTGCGGAACAAAATTCCGGCACCTCAGCATCTCTGAAAAAATCTAGTTATTGGGACGTAAAAATCAATAACATTATTATATGATTGGCTCAGACGGTCGAGGCGCTGGCTTTCTGACCCCAGCTTGGTGGGTTCGATCCGGGCTCAGTCCGGTGGTATATGAAGGTGTTCAGATACGTCAACGTCGTGTCGGTAGATTTACTGGTACGTACAAGAAATCCTGTGGGACTAAATTCCAGCACCTCGAAGACTCCGAAAATCGTAAAAGTGTCATTAGTGGGACATAAAAGCAATAACATTATTATTAGTATCACAAGGCATGACGGGATGACGGGATCATCAGCTGACGTCGACATGGAGTGAAGGATTTAAACAAGTAACCACGACGCCTGGAACACAGTATTTTTTAGAATGAAAGATACTGAGACTATAAATTTTTATTAGAAAAGAAGAAATCGTCATATGATATTATCATTAAATTATTGTGAACAGAAGCAGTCGTACGGAATGAAGCGATCATGATGTCGTCTTGGTACATACGTCTAGTGTGCAGTCCAATTTGCGCAAGTAGCACTTTTCTATCCGACGCTGACCGTGCTGATGGTAAGTATCTTACGCTGTTATAAATACCGACGCGCATATCTGAAGATGGACCACATGTTGAGAAGTGCGATTCATTATGAATTTGCGCGCCAGTTTCATTGTTCTGGTATTGTGAATCACTAGAATTGCTGGCATAGAAATTGAAAAATTGGGATTTATATACTAAAGGAAAGCTAAATTGTTTAGGTGGAAAAAACTTGAGGATAGATTGTGTATTTTATGAGGAAAGTATTTCTGTCCGATGTTCGTGTGTTAATTCATTTTCGAGTGTGACATGATGTTAATTGTATTTTTGAAGTTTCACTGCCAACACTCCAACATGGAATCCAAAAAAGTTCAAGACGAGGAAGCCTGCATGACAGGTGTTAAATACAAAAGGAGCGGCCATCGAAATAATTCCACGTTAATGCCACCAGCTACCTCGATCGGTAAAGTCCGTTAATTTTTAAATATGTAAATTATCTTGTAAAATTGTTCTCTTTCTTCCTTTCCTAATCTGTTTCCCCTACAGTCTTGATTCTTCCCCCGAACTCAGTGAGGGATCCCACCTCTATCGCCCGAAGGGCAGTGTCCTAAGGCGTGAGACTTGGTGTCGGTGAGGACGACCAATACCTCAACCAAGCGGCTTCACCTGCTATGCTGAACAGGGGCCTTGTGGAGGGACGAGAAGACATAGAAGAGGGAAGCGGCCCGTGGCCTTAAGTTATTTACCATCCCGGCATTTGTTTGAAGGAGAATTGGGAAACCACGGAAAAACACTTCGAGGATGGCTGAGGTGGGAATCGAACTCCCCTCTCCTCAGTTAACCTCCCTAGGCTGAGTGGACCCCGTTTCAGCCCTCGTACCACTTTTCAAATTTCGTGGCAGAGCCGGGAATCGAACCCGGGCCTCCCGGGTAGCAGCTAATCACACTAACCACTACACCACTGACGGGGACCAAAATTGTTCTCTTTTTTTGTAATTCCCCTTTTCAGTCTATATATTTTGGGAATGTTAGTTATAGTCAATGGAGTTTAGAGCGGTGCTATTTTTTCATGAAATGTGAAATAGATAGTAACAGCTTCAGTACATTAAATCAGACTAAGTGTTTGGGACTGTAATAGTTTCATCTGAACTTTGTTAGGATAATTTGGTAAGTTATAGATCGTCTTAATGCTACTAGAACCGTGTTCGTTAGTGTTCGATTCTGGAATGCACAGTATTTTAAATTCATAAACGAAGCGATATGGAATGGTATGCATTATGGATTTATGCAGAACGTTCAGCTACATTTATCATCGTGTTTTTGACCATAATTTGAAGATTTAAGCTATGGGAGGAATGCTGTGTAAGGGTAGACTGTGACAGAGAACTAAATGGAACGATGTGAATTTATTAGAAAGGTAGTAGATATTCTTTGCTATAACGTTACCTCTAAGGTATGGTAGGTTGTGCGTACGGCAGGAATGAGAGGCATACTTTCTGTGGCTGGGGGCGGTAGAATAATACTCATGGAATCCCCTGCCTCTCGTAAGAAGCGACTAAAAGGGGCCCTTCAGGCTCTCAACTTGCAAGCGTGCTTTGGCGACCAAGAAACCCATAGCTGAGTCCTGGTATTGCTTCCATTTACTTGTGCCAGGCTCCTCACTTTCATCTATACTACCCAACCTCCCTTAGTCAACTCTTGTTCTTTTCCGACCTGATGGCATTAGGTTGAGACGCTTAGGGAGTCTTTAATTTTCACGCCCTTCGTGGCCCTTGTCTTTCTTTGGCCGATACCTTCATTTCTCGAAGTATGGAGTAGAGGATGGCTGCTCAGTTGTTCTTCTTCTAAAAACAATAATCATCACCATCACCACCTATGTAATAATAAGGTACAGCCATTCTTTCAGGACACATTCCTCACATGTAGAAGAAGGAAATATGTTATATGGAAATGGATCCGGACACGCATTATTTCCATGCAGAAACTCATTTTCTACAACTCTGTATAGTACATCAATCATGTAAGAAGTAGTTACATGTGGTATGCTGGTACATTCTGTTCCTGTGTGTTTCCCATTATCAGTGTACTATGTTAAAGTTGTAGAAACTCGTTCTAACAGGGAAATAAAGAGTTTCAATACCCACGTCCATCTAACATAATTATATTCTTCTTCAACCTTCAAAGAGTGTATCCTGAAAGTTTGGCCATACCGTTTTGTTATATTCTGTACCTTAGGATGCAGTTCTTCTATGATTATATAATAAAATTCTTCCGGGCTGTTATGCCGTGGTCCACTCCTCTCGCTTCTCCCAGACGTTTCGACTACTGCTGCGGTAGTCATCTTCTGTGGCGTCGTGAAGATACGCTCTCCTGTATCCCGCTGGCGACTGGCGGGATACAGAAGATGACTACCGCAGCAGTAGTCGAAACGTCTGGGAGAAGCGAGAGGAGTGGACCACGGCATAACAGCCCGGAAGAATTTTATTATATTGACACCGGCCGTGAAAGCCTTCATTCTTCTATGATTATTTGTGGTTTGCTGAATATTAGTATACAACATGGTTTATGGGAATACAGAAGAACCTCGTTTATCCCGCACTCATTAATCCGTATCTCGGGTTTATCCGGATGGAAAATTATAAAAAAATATGTTTACTTGTACAGTATTTCTTTTACGGGGTCGATTCTTCTTGAATGTCTTTTCCGCCAAGGAGAGTTAATGACAGGAATTGGAAGAATGTCGGCTGCGCTCTATCGAAATTACCGCCCCAGCATTCGCCTGGAATTGAGAAAGAGATACCCTGGACTCTTCTGAGTTCCTTGACACATTTGCACGCATTCCCGGATGTTCGGGCGTAGATGTGAACGACGTAAATGACTGGTTGAAGAATGACTGTAATTCAGTCTACGGCATAACGACAGATGAATTAGTTATTGCCTCTTGTTCCTCGGCAGGTAATGACGAGAGCGATGGTGAATTGGAAGATGAAACCGGCGCTCCATCAGAAGAAACAATGACTAATGGAGATGCAACAATGCAGCTGGACAAACTGATGGCCAGACTGAAACCACACCGGCAGAACTGATGTTAGTAAAACGTCTTCGTGATCATGCTGCGCGCAAACGCTATGCAAATGTAAAACAGAAAAGGCTCACACATTATTTTAGTGCATAAAACAGAGTCGTAAATGTAAGGAAAGTGTTATTATATTTATATTTACAATTGAAAAAATGTATTACTTTACAAATTATGTTAATATATTATATGCTGTGAGCTCGCATCCGGGAGATAGTTGGTTTGAATCCCACTGTCGGCAGCCCTGAAGATGGTTTTCCGTGGTTTCCCATTTTCACATCAGGCAAGTGCTGGGGCAGTACCTTGATTAAGGCCATGGCCGCTTCCTTCTCTTTCCTAGGGCTTTCCTGTCTCATCGTCACCATAAGACCAATCTGTGTCGGTGCGACGTTAACCAAATATCAAAACATACACTGACTGACAGTGACAATGCAACACCAAGGAGGAGTGGTTCGAAAGGGATGAAAGTTGGGGAAAAAACAGAGACGGCACGGACGAATAATTGATGTTTATTTCAAACCGATATGCATGTTACACAATGCGCACGGCATCGACTCAGTAGGATGTAGGACCACCGCGAGCGGCGATGCACGCAGAAACACGTCGAGGTACAGAGTCAATAAGAGTGCGGATGGTGTCCTGAGGGATGGTTCTCCATTCTCTGTCAACCATTTGCCACAGTTGGTCGTCCGTACGAGGCTGGGGCAGAGTTTGCAAACGGCGTCCAATGAGATCCCTCACGTGTTGGATTGGTGAGAGATCCGGAGAGTACGCTGGCCACGGAAGCATCTGTACACCTCGTAGAGCCTGTTGGGAGATGCGAGCAGTGTGTGGGCGGGCATTATCCCGCTGAAACAGAGCATTGGGCAGCCCCTGAAGGTACGGGAATGCCACCGGCCGCAGCACATGCTGCACGTAGCGGTGGACATTTAACGTGCCTTGAATACGCACTAGAGGTGACGTGGAATCATACGCAATAGCGCCCCAAACCATGATGCCACGTTGTCTAGCGGTAGGGCGCTCCACAGTTACTGCCGGATTTGACCTTTCTCCACACCGACGCCACACTCGTCTGCGGTGACTATCACTGACAGAACAGAAGCGTGACTCATCGGAGAACACGACGTTCCGCCATTCCCTCATCCAAGTCGCTCTAGCCCGGCACCATGCCAGGCGTGCACGTCTATGCTGTGGAGTCAATGGTAGTCTTCTGAGCGGACGCCGGGAGTGCAGGCCTCCTTCAACCAATCGACGGGAAATTGTTCTGGTCGATATTGGAACAGCCAGGGTGTCTTGCATATGCTGAAGAATGGCGGTTGACGTGGCGTGCGGGGCTGCCACCGCTTGGCGGCTTATGCGCCGATCCTCGCGTGCTGACGTCACTCGGGCTGCGCCTGGACCCCTCGCACGTGCCACATGTCCCTGCGCCAACCATCTTCGCCACAGGCGCTGCACCGTGGACACATCCCTATGGGTATCGGCTGCGATTTGACGAAGCGACCAACCTGCCCTTCTCATCCCGATCACCATACCCTTCGTAAAGTCGTCTGTCTGCTGGAAATGCCTCCGTTGACGGCGGCCTGGCATTCTTAGCTATACACGTGTCCTGTGGCACACGACAACACGTTCTACAATGACTGTCGGCTGAGAAATCACGGTACGAATTGGGCCATTCGCCAATGCCGTGTCCCATTTATCGTTCGCTACGTGCGCAGCACAGCAGCGCATTTCACATCATGAGCATACCTCAGTGACGTCAGTCTACCCTGCAATTGGCATAAAGTTCTGACCACTCCTTCTTGGTGTTGCATTTGCTCTGTCAGTCAGTGTATAACATGTACTGTATTGGTTTTTTTGTTTTTCCGAATTATCCGGATTTTCGATCATCCGGAACAGATTCGCTCCCACTTAATCCGGATAAACGAGGTTCTTGTGTACATGTTCACGTGTTGTGCTAAATAAGGTCTTCGATGGAATAATGACAGGCTATTCATTGAATTTTTGAAGATGTGAGTAAATAAATAAGTTATAGATAGGAATCTACGATCATACATGAGGTGTGGCACTGAATAGTCTTCGGATATGTATTACGAGTATGATTAACATATGGTCTTCGAAGTGAACTTCATAGTGCGATGCCGCGATGACTGTTGTTATTAATGTGTCCTCGGATATGTTTGTGCAAGAGCCATGACGTATTGCACAACTGTGTTATTTGATTCAACGCATTGCCTCATGTTCAATGTCTTCTGTCCGACTGAACCTAGAATTCTTTTTATACTCTGTTTATTTGCATGCTTGAGTTAGATGCCATAGTTTAGATTCTCTTACAGATTACTCGAGCTACCAGGGTGCACGCACTTGATCTTCAAAATTACACACACGTTCAGAATAAAAATTTTTCTACTTTATGTGATACCATGGGAAACGAATCTCCTATTTGAGAGGGATGCATGCAGTTTGCATGGCTGTTTTGCTATTGCGTGTTTCATATATATGTGCATTTTTCGCCTGTGTATATTTCCGGATTTTGAGGCTGCTGACGATTTTGCTTATTTCTTGTTGTGCATTTTATTTGCATTTTTTTGTGAGCCCTTGTTTCTTCATGACAGCGTTGGTATTTTATTGTGTCTCGACTTCGTGATTGCTGTCGTGCGTCATCGACTGTCATGGCGTCACTTTGATTATACAGTATTATGGATTAAGTCTCTTTCAGATTTTAAATAGATGTTTTGCATCTTATTTTAGGGTTAATTAAGATATATATTTTTTATCTTGCAAAGACGAATTACGAAAAAATGACGGACATCCGAAACCTTCTCTGTAACACTGAAATATAAAGCAAGAAACAAAAATGACGTAAAATCATTTAAAATTAGAAGTTAGACGAATTCTACAAATCGATGCTGCGTGTAATCAATTTTAAGTCATTGTATGATTTTATTAGCGATATTTATGGTAATTCAATTCTTCTTATATTCTTCAAGTGGTTCCCCAGACGTTGGTGACCCCCTGGAGAAAGCACCCCTTTATTTATCTAACTTGAAGAGGTGTTCGGTGTTGTTGACGCAAGTCCAAACTTTCATGTTTTGGAGCCATGACATCGGTGGTCTACCAGCTCTTCGCTTGTCTTCTATTTTTCCTTGTAACATGAGGTGTGCTTGTAGAACAATGGCTAAATTGGCTGTTTTTCAGGCTTTGATGATGTTTACTAGCTCACGCTCAGCTGTAGCTCTCCTTACCACTTCATTATTGGTTACAAAATCTTTCCAAGGCTATTCTGAGCATTACCTTTTTTTTTTTTTTTTTGCTGGTGGCTTTACGTCGCACCGACACAGATAGGTATTATGGCGACGATGGGATAGGAAAGGCCTAGGATTTAGAAGGAAGCGGCCGTGGCCTTAATTAAGGTATAGCACCAGCATTTGACTAGTGTGAAAATGGGAGACAACGGAAAACCTTCTTCAGGGCTGCCGACAGTGAGGTTCGAACCAACTACCTTCCGAATACTGGCTCAGTCCTCTGTTATTTGAATGTGCTCAAATACGTCAGCCACATGTCGGTAGATTTACTGCTACGTAAAAGAACTCCTGTGGGACTAAACTCCGGCACCTCGGCGTCTCCGAAAAGCGTAAAAGTAGTTAGTGTGGTGTAAAGACAAAGACAAAAACACCCCTCGTACAGGCCATTAAGGCCCTTGGAGGAGTGGAAGGTAAAGGCTTCCACCATTGTTAACCGCGGCACGTAATGGAGTAGAGTGGTTAGCTCTACGCCCGGCCACCTTTGCCCCCAGGAATTAACCTGGTACTCATTTTTGGTGTAGGCTGAGTGAACCTCAGGGCCATGTGCACCTCCGGAAGTGGAAATCTCGTTTCTTACATTTTACGACTTCCTGACTGGGATTCGAAAGTGTGGTGTAAAGACAACAACATAATTACATTCCCCAAGATTAATTAAAATAGCTGATACAGGAAGGTAATCATAGTAATGCATCTGAAACTAAAGGTTCTATGGGTAGTTTTACAGTCCAGCAAAAACACAAACATCCTGTTGATTAGGAGCCAACTCCCAGCAGGATATTGGCTGTTAGTATTTCTTTTCTTTTCAAGCGTTTTAAAGCCGCCCAACCCCACGAAAGTTTTAAGCGACGATGAGACACAAAGAAGCCGAAACAGGAACAAAGGGGCAGTATCCATAATTAATGTACAGTCCCAGCATTTACGTGTGTGAAAATTGGGAACCAGCTTTAGAGCTACTGACCGTGGAGTTCGATCCACCATCTCCCGATTGCAAACTTACAGCAACACAGCCCGTACTCTGCAGTCAACTTGCCAGGTTTTAAGCATTGTATCTGCTTCATTACTCTTCATTAATGAAATATGACTCATCAATTTCAGTTTAAACAAATGAATGCAATGTGACATTTAACGAACAAAATTTGAACTCATTAAACACAATGGCAAGAAACTAACAAACGTTCATTTGAACATTGTACTTAGTGTGCAAGAGTTGCCAACTCTCGAATGACAAATAGCTGTCCACGGAACGGTCTGCTGGATATATAGAAAAATGCCGCTGTATAGTATATTGCAGGTTTCCCTGGCATACTGTCAGATTTGACTAAATTTTTAAGTAATTGAATTGGTTTCAGGGGCTTGCTACTCTTGACTCGGACGTTACCTATAGCGAAATGCATACATTTTTCACTATCTGTGGCACTCACCATAAAAATACACAATTTTTATGTCTCATTTTAAAGAAATTCTGCTCAAAAGAACGAAAATATTTTTCTACAAGATAACATCGTTGGTTATTCAGTGGGAAATTTGAACATCAATTTTGAGTCTAATTTGTCCTAGATGTCACTGGTTTTAATTTAACTTCGTGTGGCTATTTCTAGCCGAGTGCAGCCCTTGTAAGGTAGACTCTACGATGAGGGTGGGCGGTAACTGCCATTTGTATGTAACTGCGTGTTATTGTGGTGGAGGATAGTGTTATGAGATGTCACTGGTGATTATGAGTGAGTCCAGCACGTTGTGTGGTCAGTTAGGACGTTGATGACCAACTCAATAAAATTTATTTCAGGCATGTTTAACGAGATTTATATCTGGGAAACAGAAATACCTCTCCAGCATGAAAAAGAGTGGTTCTGATAATAATAGGACGATGGACACGCGGGTTATCGTCCGTTAAGGTGAAAAGATGGAATGACAAGATGGATGAAAAAAATTCTGGTGATATATTTCTACTACTGGTTTGAAGAATGGCATCCCTAAAATTTGGAATATTTACTGTACCCTTATGAACCACGAGATATGCACGATGACCTTGTGTAATGCTACCTGGGAGTATCAATGCTGCACCAACTTGTAGGGCCTATTACCAGGTTACTGTGTTCCACTTTCTGGATCCAGAATGTGTGACATTATTCTGGTGAGTTCATTCAGCATGATTTACTTCCTGTCTACAGGATGAATTCGTGTTGATATAGCAAATTTTCAGGGAAGATGGAGGACGCCAAATGGATCAATTTGAGATGAGGAATCGTAGTCCACAAACGTTCGAGTCAGAAGTTATTAATAATCCAAGTTGTTTTACGTCCGTCCGTTCTTAACTGTTCAAACGACACCGGGGATATTCGAATGGGTGCGGCATTGATGCAGGGGGACACCATTTCGAACATTTGTTTTAAATGGAGCAGCTTGTGAAACTTGTGGAGGTAAACGGACTTAAATGAGTAGAATTTTGCTTAACGTTTGACTCGATCATTTCCGCAATATGTTTCCTGAAAGTTGATAACATCATCATGGATACACCCTGTATATCGGGAGGCATGCTCTCGAATTCCAAGACCTAGATTCCCCAAAAACAATCGAGAAAGCTGAGTGGCATCATGCAAAGTACTCTTAGCAGTTAGGACACACGACCTGATGTAGTCACCATGATCCCAAATGGAGTACTCGTGTTTCTTCGAGCCAGGGGCGTAAGGAATGTCATAAGGGCCCGCCTGACAAAATAAAAATTCGGGCCCCCTCAAATACCTAATGAGTAACTTAATATAAATGTAATTACAGCAGGTAGAAATAATGCAATATATAGTGAAGTTATATGAACAAAGGGATTATTCGTTATTGTAAAATTATTAAAAATAATGTTTAATAGGTTTCATTTGACTGCTTCCGTGGTTTAACGACTAAGCTGTTGAACTACCAACCATGAACCACTTAGAAGTTCGTACTTAAATTAAAATGATTTCATTTTTCAGTATCCACAGGACTCTTCTCTCTGATACCGAAATCTCGGTTACAGTAATTTGTACTATTACAACAGGGAAAAATGTAGGAACATAATGAAATAAAAAACTGTTCAAATAAAGTTTAAGAAAGATCAAACCGCGCAGTTGATACGCCCATTATTAACTTCGCGCAACAAAGAGAGCTCCTTCGAAACAGATATGGCTGATCTTTACTACAGCTTTTTATTGAATAAATGTGTGACAAAAATGAAATGTTCTGCAAAATTTGTGCATAATACTATCTCAGGTGCAGAATTCTATATGAAGAAAGTATAATTTCCTGACAACTGTATTATATATTGTGCCCTTTTCAAGGCAAGAACTGCGGTGATCTCTTCTTCCTTCTGTGCGCCGGCTGCTCCTGTAATAAATGACATGTAAATAATACTCACCGCTGCATGTAGACTCTTGTTCCTCAGTCGTGCCCGTCCGTTATCCCCGGAGAGGCCACCCGCTGATCAAGGAGTGAGGGAATGAAAAGAAGGGGTTTACTAACTAAAATGACGGTACCCAAGACTGAATTAAATTTAAATAAAAGACTAATTTATTAAATAAGATGCAAAATGCAAAATGAACGTAAACTGAACTAGTGAAAAATGTAAACAAATGAAATAAATAACTGAGACTAATAAAATTAAGATTGAGGATCTGCCTTACAAAACAAACATAATCTGCCTAAATAACTGACTGAAGGTCAAACACCTTAATTAAAATTATTCCAAACTCTGTTGACACTGTCTTCAAGTTAAATAACATGACTCAGTTTAAAACTCCGGTCAGAAAGACCACCTTCTTGAATTGCAAAAATTATATTACGGAGAAAAATCTCACAAAATAAATTTAAAGTAGTTAAATCACAATAAAGTAAATTAAATTTGTTATGTCATCAAACCACTGACTTATAGGAGTTATCAAACGTTTATCACATGTGGCTCATTTGGTAAAATACCCAAATTTAAATAATCATGGTCTGCACTAAGCAAGTGTATCACTTAAGGAATAATTCGAAGAAAACAGAACAGCCATGAACATCACACTTCATTTCCGACATAACCATTGTCTTATTCAAACACCTCATGGTTAAACAAAATAAATTATTGAAACATCAAATCTGAGCGTATCAACCACTCATCTAAATGTTAAACTTCACTTGCATGTCTGTGATAGACTGGACTTCTTTAAAATAATAAAAGATTTAGGCCAAGTGCCTGATGTTAACATTATCGAATGATAGCGATCCTTGTACATTAAAATTTCTATTAAATTTGCCGCTAACTGCATTTCATTATCAATTCATATTTGTGGTACCACCACTAGATGGAGGCAGATGCCATCTTATTTACCATTCATTGCGGCAGTTTTATACAATTGGTTTATTTAAAGATCGCTTCATTTCTAAATAAAAATGTAGTGGATTTTAAAAGAAAGCTTGGTAATTACTTAAATGCCTGGTATGAGCATACCACTACTATTGTTTCGACTGTGACATAATCGATGATTCATAAACCTAACATCTGAAATCTTATTTACAACATTACATTAATTAACGGAGAAACACTGCTCCGACAAAGAAAATACAGGGATCAAAACAAACTAGCCTATCTACTCCTATCTATTTACAACAAATCAAATATAAATAATTCACATACGCTTAAGTCCTACAAATAAACGGTAAAAGTACAATCAAAAAGAAAGGCAAATAAGCAAAACTAGATCCCACCATCGCGGCCTACTGGAAATTAATAAGGATAGAATGCGCAAAACAAAATCGGAGTCTCCTGAAGAAATATACCCCGCTGCGAGTAGCAAAATATGAATATTGTGAATTTGACGGCAATCTCAAACCTCAGACGATAAATGTCTGGACATGATACTATTCAACCTTGATGGACAAATTACTGTTATTTCACGTCATCCGTGATTCTACATAATTATTCAAAACACATTGACTCGTCGCTCTGTTCACATTGTACACTGGCTAGCATTATCTGCCGAGCATCTACTTTCCCTGGAATTACTTTAACCAAATACAGGCTCCTGCCTGTAGTATCATAACCCATGTCGTAACACATTTAACACTCGTGGTTAAATTCTTCATTTCACAATTCTATTTATTCATTAATTCTCGACGTCATTATTATTCATTATTCTCACAATCAGCCTCGCTCGTATCCGGCGGGCAAAAGTATCTGTCGTGCACATTACGACTTCTTACGACAGTATCATGACATGGTCCAAATCATATTTCCATCATCAACGTAGATCATCAGGGATATTAATCATCTAGCTCGATCTCTCGATCATTCGCTGCTTAACATATCACAAAAATCTCAGAGCTGACTCATCAATGGCGCTCACTGTTTCTAATATAAAAAAAAATGACGAGATTGCCTCTCAAACCACAGATGTTGAAACATGCGTAACCGCAACTACACAGAAATAAAAATACTCGCGTATACCAAAAATCGTCGCAAAATACGCGGGGTCAGTACCATCAAAACCGGTCATCTGAAGGATGATTCCGCGACACAAAACAAACTGAAAGCAAAATAGTGAAATAAACATTGAAAACATCGCGGCGGCGTCTACAACATCAAAATTCCAACAAAAGTGACTCAAAAACCAACGATCTAAAACATGATGAAAATGATAATAAAACGGCATTACACTCGTAGATCAAATATCATAGCTGCCTAACTGTTAAAGTGACATGCTACAGAAACCAACCATAAAAACACGCAAACAAACATCTACTTAAACAAAGTGCACACATAATCCTAGCTGAAAGTGCAACATAAACATTATTATTATTATTATTATTATTGTTATTATTATTATTATTAGCAGTATTATAAAACTGTGAATTATTTACAACCCTACCTAGTACTCTAAACTACATTGATCATCGATTTGCCACAGTCCTACATGTTTATTTACATTATTTAATGATGCTCATACCTGTGATGGTGGAGGCAGGTCGGCTCGCCCTCCGGCCCCGGTCATGGTGGAAATTAGAATTCCATCTTCAAACTGATGTGGTATTCCAGATTTTTACACACGCAAATTTGACACATTTTTGCCATGCCGTGACACACGTTTATATTAGCACAAAACACTCGCATTTCTCTCACTCCAGTGAAAGTTAGAAGATGCCACTGCAGACTCCTGTTGTGAAGCTGGACGGTCGCCTCGCTATCTACCTGGAAATCACCTGCTGGCCTGCTCGCCTCTCTCAGCTTTGTTTACCTTGCCAGCTTACAGAACATTAACCCCACGGGACATAACTGTTTGCTACAGGTTGACCACTGCGGCCCTCATTGAAGAAAAGTCATACTCCTCCCTATCTGTCTTTAGTAGTTTCTGCCCGTAAATATCTCGCTTGCCAAAACAGTTTGTTGAATGGTAGAAGCAAGCTAAAAATACAGTTTATGTTGTGGAGGAAACTTTACGCTGATAACACATGTGAAACTACCAGTTGGTTAGAAATGTTTTTATGTAAATATGCTGAAAACATGGATTTGTTCCTCTCGACTCGTAATGTGAGTTCATTTAAGTTGAAAGTATAGTTCTTGCCTATTCTCCCTGCATTTACAGTAAAGGTTTGTTAAAGTGTTCATTTTTAGAAATGTTACTCTCCCAAATAAATATTACAAGGCTTTCTCAAAATGCCTACACGTGTCTCTAATAGCTTTCTTACCAGCCAAAAGTAAATCTGACTACATGAATTAGCTGTCGCACTCTGTCATTCTGTCAAACGATGATACACTGAGACTATTACAGAATCACTGCGAATTAGTCAAGACACACTGTCAATACTCAAGCCAACAACTGAGAATTCATAAACACTGAGACTTACAGAATCACTGCCAAGACTCAATAAAACAATTGAGAACTCTGAAGACATTGAGGATACTCAAAACAACTGAGAGTTCAACCCTCTGGTCGCTGGGTTTTTGTAAAGAGTTCTCCCACCACCTGAAAAATAGTTCCGTGGAAGGGATGTGGCGTAATGATCTAGTCCTCGGGAGCGCTTTCTCGTACATCCGTAGGTCATGGTTTTCAAAATTCATATGCAAAACTTCCTAAATTTTGTCTGACTCACATGTGATATTGCGCCGCGGGAAATGATCACAGGATAATCCACACGACGGCGCGCGTCACTGGTGTTATTTTCTTCCGGTGGATGGCTTCATCCCGCCATGACAGCTCCTCCTTCCGGGTCCTATTACTCCTCCGTGTGAAGTTAAATTTTATCAATTAGGCACTAATTAACCACAGATTGGCACTGATAATTCACCAAATATTATAAAGAAATCAGGACACTGTTTTTCACTACCACATCGGGCTTCAGATCGCGAGATACTGACTGTAGATTTCCCGCTGTGACAGTTCATTCAAATTTAGAATTTTCCGATTGGCTGAGACTTTCGCGCTCTTCCAAACGTGGTGCTTCCATTTCCTCCCAAGGATTGGCGGTTATTGTCGTTGTCCCCTATTGTCCTAGCTAAGTAGGTCAGGCTTCAACGCGTGCTTTTCTCGTGAGAACGAACAGCAAGTCGCCCCTCCTAGGCGGTGTCATAAAATTTATTGGAAGGAACCCTAAGGATGGTTTACAAGTTGGTCGTGCTTAGAGAAGAGTTTCATGGATTCTCCTCGCCGTCAGGCTGGCGCCAGAAAGTTCCTTTGTGACTGCTAGTTTCACAGCCTCACTGTGGTATCTCATATGTGAAATATTCAATTTAATTGTAAATTAATTAGGCAAATTCGCTTATGGGTGCAATATTGGTATCAATTTTTATTGCTGTACGTATTTTTAAATTATTTGGCGCAGGTCTTTTCTGAAAGATGTGTCGAGGTGTTGCAAGAGACGGCTAGGGCAAGCATTGTGTATAGCTGTGCCGTGTTACATTCAACAAAATAAACTGCTGCTAGACGCATCCAAGTAGCAATTCCTTTTAATTACAAATTGTAAAAAAAGAACAACTATTTCGACTGATTCTACAAAACCGTTTAGACCATTCCAGTGCATAGTGATATTAGGCTAGGGTGTATCCATTTTTGCGAGGACTGTGCGAGGCCCCATGAAGACCCGAGCCCACCTGCATTGCAGGCCCTTGAGGTCCTAATATTCCGCCCCTGCTTCGAGCTTATAATCTGAAATGGCTGTCTTTGGCTGCAGTTGTCGAAAGTGGAAGGCATCAACACTGCCTTTTGTTCTGAAACGATTTTACGTGCTCGAATCACATCACTTGCACACATCGAACGACTGTCCTTGTTGACAATCCTTATTGACGTGAAGTGATTATTTGGACACAATTAAACGTTGATAGTGTCCAATTTATTTCAGTGAACTATCACTACATTGTTGTGAACACAGCTCTAGTGCTTGATTTATTGGTCCTACAACTAAAATACGGTATGTAATATGTCTTTTACGATCTATCATTACGACAGAATACGCACAGATGTGGCTATGTTTACAGGCAACATGACTCTCAGGCATGCACACAGTATTCTAGATAGGCTAACAATATGTTGAAACTACTTACAGGGGACATGCAATATTCAACAGTGCTTTAGGCTTGTTTCAGTAGATGTTGATACATTATACAAATCCAGGCACATCGCTGTTTCTTTAATTATATGGCAACTAACATTTTGCCTACCACATACTATTGTAATTAATTTAAATAGATTTCATTTACATATATGGACATTCTTCTTATCTCAATCTTCCCATACAAACACACTTGGCCATTTTTCTACTTCCCCGACCCCGAAGGTCCCTTAGAGTATGCGATGGTTGCAGCGTTCTTCAGTTCTCGGATTTTTATGACAGTTCTCTATTCTTACAATCTTATTCCGAAATATTCTTGATTCTTACTCTTGTTTCATCAGTTCGGCCGATAACCTACACGTCAAGTTCTTTAAATAAGGGAGAAAATGGCAGGGGAAAATTTGTATCACTTTTAATTGTGGATATCGGTCTAGTATTTTGATCATGCCTTGCAGAAACGATACCCAGCACACAGTTTTTAATATTTAAATACTATTCTTTAGAACATTTCCTCCTTCAGATCACAATAAAAATACATGTTGCTTCAACCGTTATTAGTTTATCCCTTTCTGTCCACATCTTATAGTATTTACGGTCATTGCAGGCATTCAGCTGACCGGCGAATGTAGGTGTAATGGAGTATCCTAATGCTTTCACGGCCTTCAATATTAAGCAGAAACATTTTTATAAGAAATCAGTGTGAAATGAGACTATCTGTACGAGAATATTGAGATTTAACGACTTTTATTGTATTGCTGCAAATACGTTTTTTATGTATATCATAGACTGAGATAACAATATATATTTACATACCCCATATGGGTCACAACAATTTTATAACTTAGTATTTATATAGTTGAATTTACCTTCTAATATCCCCAAGTTAGATTATTTTAAGTATTTTAACTACTGTTATTTGCTATGTATTTATATTTAATTCATTTATTCATTCATTCGCTCGTGTTAGGAGTATACAAACAAAGCACATCGCAAAAGTGCATAAAATATACCAAATTTACAATTCAAACAGTGTTTGTCCAACAGCACGCCACACCCATGGAATTAACACTGGCTGGCACATTTCTGTTCTGAAAATACTTTTAGTACACAGGTTCCTTCTTTGCACTTGGGTGCCTGATTTCACACCCTGGTTAAGGTTGACTTTATTATTGTATCATGAACAAAAATGGAAAGTATTACAATTCTTTTGCTTCAGTGTGGCAGCGGGTTCATGTCAGTTGGAATGGAACACCTCTCCAAGACGTTGACAGCTGGTCAAGTGAAAGGTATCAGTTGGGCCATTGCCTACGAGAAAGCCGGCTTCAATTCATTTTCTCCAGCTATGTGGGAACATTTTGTTGACATTATATTCTCAATCCGTGAAATTTTACCGGTACGAAAGCGTAAGCATTTTCCCCGGTGGGAGTCATTTATTACAAAGTGATGACCTGTAGTTTTCCTAAAGTTAAAGTTTCCTGAAGGTCCAAATTAATTTTTAACACCAACCTTCAAGAAAGTGTGGGAGAAAATTTTCGACAATGAAAAGAGAAGATGTAATTCTTTAATAAATGAAGTTTCGTGGAAGAGATACGCTGTAAATTTAATGTTAATGGTTTTACGTCACACTAACTAATTTTACAGATTTTAAAGGCGCCCAAGTGCCATAATTTTGTCTCACAGGAGTTCATTTAGGTGGCAGTAATTCTACTGATAGGAGTTTTGTATTTGTGCACCTTTAGATACCACCAGACTGAAACAGGAGCTAACAGTTCGAGCTCACGAGGCTAGCGTTTACAAACTAATACAGTCTACTTTAAAACAAAATTAATATGGACAAACACAGGGAGTGGTGGGGATGACGTTCGATGCTTTTCTAATCAATAAACATCAAGATTTATTAAAATAACGTAGGAACATGGTATACGACACACTGAAACCGTGTTGTTAGGAACTTAACACGTTCATTTCCACTCGAGTAATGGGAATTGAATCTACAGGAAATAACACATGTATTGCCACTTAAGCAAGAAAAATTGAATCTACAGGAAATAACAAGTGTATTGCCACTTAAGCAAGACAAATTGAATCTACAGGAAATAACACGTGTATTGCCACTTAAGCAAGACAAATTGAATCTACAGGAAATAACAAGTGTATTGCCACTTAAGCAAGACAAATTGAATCGACAGGAAATAACACGTGTATTGCCACTTAAGCTAGAGAAATTGAATCTACAGGAAATAACACGTGTATTGCCACTTAAGCTAGAGAAATTGAATCTACAGGAAATAACACGTGTATTGCCACTTAAGCTAGAGAAATTGAATCTACAGGAAATAACACGTGTATTGCCACTTAAGCTAGAGAAATTGAATCTACAGGAAATAACACGTGTATTGCCACTTAAGCTAGAGAAATTGAATACATAGGAAAGGACACGTGTATTGACACTTAAGCAAGAGAAATTGAACCTATAGGAAAGATGTAACTTATATATCTTTCTGAATGCCTTTCGACCCTCTAATTCGAAAACCTCTACGGACCTGATTCACCTGTTCATTGATATTAGTTAAGTAGCACGCTACATACGAACTCGACTGTAGTAAGAATGGTTATTCTAATTAAACCCCGGAAGTCAAGTGAGTGGTATCAGTTAGTCCATTGTCTACGAGAAAGCGGGCTTCACTTCCGTTTCTCCACGTATGTGGGTAGAGTTTACTACAAGAACTACGTGCACCATGAACAACTGAGTATTTTTTAATTGCAAAAGCAACGGGATGTTTTCCCCACTTATTTACAGTATGATTATTGAAATTCTGATGTGTCTAGTACGATATATCGTCGTTGCGCCCATAAAAACTGTTATGTGATAATATTTCAACTTAGAACTCTGACCGGAAATATTTTGTCATCTAAGATTCAGTATTGCATGAACTATAGCAACGAATTTTCTCTCTAAAGCGATACGTGTGCTGCGGGTCAGTATTTCTCCCCTTAGCATTGTCACACAACAATATTTCGTGGTGCAACGATGACATACAGGGTGTATCCATGAAAATGATACAAACTTTCAGGTATGATGAAGGGCAACAAATGGATCAATTTGAGATAAGGAACCATATTCCATAAACGATGGAGTCAAACGTTAAGCAAAATTCTACTCGTTTAAGTCCGTTCACCTCCACAAGTTTCACAAGCTGCTCCATTTACAACAAATGTTCTAAATGGCGTCCTCCTGCGTCAGTGCAGGCAGGGCATCGTCGCACAAAGCTCTATCGTACCCATTCGAATATCCCGGGTGTCGTTTTAACAGCGTCGCAAGAGGTCGGTGGCTTTTAAGGGTGTTTAAAGGTGACAACCCCATGTCGTTGGCTTCCGGCACGTTAAGAACTAATGCAGGACGAAGGACGTAATTCCGACACCCAGGTGTCTCTTAAGAACGGACGGACGTTAAGAAACTTGTACTATTAATAAAGTTTTATTCAAACGTTTCCGTACCATGGTTCCTTATCTAAAACTGATCCATTTGCCATCCTCCATCATACCTGAAAGCTTGTAACATTATCACGGCTACACCCTGTGTATGTATGTATGTATGTATGTATGTATGTATTGAACCCATAATTCTACGATGAGAAAATATTTTTTTTCTCAATATTTATTTCAAATCAACAAGCTACTTTTATTTTTGAGGGCAGCCATGTTGCGCTCCTAGAGCCTCGATGTCGCGTGGGAACGATCTCACCCGCGGCAAGCTCGTGAAATACCGTGACACCTCGGCGGACTTCGAGTGGCAGATAATTCTTCAAATTCACGGAATTCTGCGTAACGAGAGATTTTGGCAATACAGTAAATAAAGAAATAAATAATCTAAATTATTCTTAAACCCTACGTGAAGACAGAGCCCCCAGGGTAAAACATAAATGCAGTTAAGCCTAAGTACAATTCAGCGTCAGATCCGAGGACTAGCTCCACGTGCCAAGGTCAATGGATGAAGAAAACCCGCGAAACGCCCGGGCAGAAATAATTTATTTCACCTGTTGCGAGTGTGGTAAAATTATGAGATTAACATCTAAAATAATCACAAGTCTGTCCGGAATTCTGGAACAATTTTCATGAAAATCGGTCTATTGGACGCGAAATTAGCAGATTACGCAATCAAGCTTAGTAGTGTGTGTAGCGTCCCTCATAAGACTATAAAAGGAACCCCCCACTGCATAATTTTCAGTGGCGATCTGGCTTTTGAAGCAGCGGGAGCTTACGCCCGTCGTCAGCAGAAAATTGTACGAGATTGATCTACGAATAACTTAGTACATGTTCGTGGCTCAGGTCCACATCTTCTGTTAGGAAGGGAAGGTGACAGAGATTTTTCTGAACTTTTTGCCGACAAACTGTGAAAGCATAGGCTTCTGTTAAAGTACACAGCATATTTTATTGTATCACCTCATGTGCGTTTGAAAGTGGTAAGAGAGTTGGGAAGCTAGTCAGAGTAGTTCTGATTTCGTTATCTGTTGAACACATGTTATGTTGGCGTGACAGAGAGACAACTCTGGGAAGAAAGCAGACAGTCGCAGTTGACTGCAGAACGAGGGAGGTTTGTGGTACAAATTATAACGAGGAAAGTGCGTGATTGGTGTTGTAATTTAATATCGTGTGAAAAGGCAGTGTTTGTAAGATTGATGTGTTGGAGAAGATGATGTTATTTGTACCAATGTGCGGCTAAAGGCACGAGGTCAGCTGGCGACAATGTAGCCAGAATACTGGGGATGACGCCATTTGCAGGTCTGTCTATATTTGTATTATGTTGTAGTTAGATATTATTGTCTGTCCCAACAAATTTTTCAAGATGATTGTCGGGTTGATAGTTGTAATTATCAGGCGAAAAGTGTTATAATTTTGGTCAGCGTGTGAAAATTTTAGTTTGTAAATTTCACGTCAAGAAACTCTAAAATGCGACGTTTAAATCTGGTGTTAATGTTCTATGAGATATTGTCCAAAGTGAGGAAAATTAGGAAAGCTATAATGGTAAAATAGTCGTGGCGAATGTCTTAATTTCAAATATCAGTTGAATTCAGAAATGTTTGTCGATAATAATAATAATAATAATAATAATAATAATAATAATAATAATAATAATAATAATAATAATAATGTCTACCGCGGGATAAAATTTTCCTATGTTAAAAGTGCATTTAACCAGTATGTTTTACAAGGATCGCAGGCATTTAGATAATTCCAGTGAAATTCGATAGTGTTATATTTATTCATGGGAAGTAAAATTTTGGGACATCGTGTACGTCGATGATACGGAAAATCGCGGTGTGTTCTTGTATTCTCGAGGTCCGAAAGTGTAGTAACAGTAAAGTAAAGAGGTGTATTTTTATAATGGTTATTGTTTTCACCAGAGGATTGAAATATGAAAAGGGTCTTGGAAATATAAGAAAAATGAATTGAGAGCGAAGAATTTATATGTGTGGAAATGAGAGGGATAGGAATATTGAAGGTGAAAGGAAGCCTGGATTTTAAGTGATACCGCTGGGATAAGGTGAGGAGAATGAGTTTGAGACAGCTATGTTTGCCGAGGAAGTATTTGGGAAACAGGCTGTATTGTGACAGGCTGTAGTGTGTTCCGCTACCAATCCGAAATTTGAGACGACTACTGTGTGAGGCACCGTAGATTTCTAGTAAGATCCCAAGTGAAAACGACTCTAGTAAAGGTTAAAAATCTTGGTAGTAAAAGTCAGGTGACTAGTTACGTAAAGCCCGTATGAATATTAAGATAATGTGACCTCAAGGATAAAAGAGCATTTAGAACACACGGTTGGTGTTGTATTGTATTTCGTTTCACTGGATATGTCATTGATATAAATATTTGGATTTGACGGTATGCGATTTGAGAGTTTCCAATGCGGTAGTGATGATTATTATTATTATTATTTTGAATACCTCCACTAAATGGTAGAAGTGTGTTGGGAATTATCATTTTCTTCCCTAAAACTTCATTGCACAGGCTGAGATTGTGTTTTAGTTGGAGAATTGTTCGTCACGTATATTTATTTTCGAGTTCACGTATTGTAACGAGATAGAGACTTACTGCATTTTTCGACTTGCATTCGTTTAATAGTAAGAGACGTGGTTCCGTGTGTGTTATTAGTCTGACCAGGTTTAAAATTGAAATGTCAGAGTTGATTTGAAATTGTTAGTTCGCCTGATATGCTAGGGGATGCGTAGTACGCCCGACCATAGATTTAGGACGTCACATGTTATCCTTGGAGTTATTGATGATGAGACGTCCTAGTTCACGCCCGACGATAGAATTTGGAATGTATCATGTACATAGAGATTAGTGTTAGGATGTACAGATTTTAAGTGAGCCCGACGATAGCTCTGGGATGTCAGCTGTACATACTCAAGTCTCAGATTAGATGTTTCTTTTTTTTTTTGCGAAGTGATCTGGGCGAAGGTAGCATCTACAGTAAAATATGAAATATGATGAGGGCTAGATCGGTGATAATGAGGCCAACTTGTGCGCAGCTCCAAACAGCTGGAAGGTGCTCCCTAAGGATAACGAGGCCGCTATCGGCGAAGGAGGGTTGCCCAAATATTGGATATCGATCTGATGGTGATTAAATATTTTACTGTAATTCTCCATGCGTGTTGAGTTTTAATGACTTCGATATGTTATTTTATTTTACGGACTTAATTGTTTGTCGTTCTGACGTCCGTTTCGTTTTGATAGTGTGCATATTGACACTCAATGTATTAGTGTGAGACCTGAGCTGCGAATGCGGTTTCGATTCGTCAGCCAGTAATATTATTTTATTTTCAATCTTTGCCGTACTTTCATTTTATACGTAGTTGAATTCGATCAAGTAATCACTTTATAGGTAGTGTGTTGGGACAAACAATAAGTAGATGGATCTGTAATGGTAGTCATTGTTTTCAAAGGAAAGAATTCCACAAAGTTATTGTATTTTTCAATGTGGACTGGTAATTTTATTAAACGTAACATAACCATTTCTAGCCTGAAAATCGGTTTGATAATACTTTTCAAGTGATTTACCACTTTTTAGTTAACTTCAGTGTTTGGCATTTCTTCTAAATGCGTGATGAGTAAGTGTTTCCTGCATTTCGCAGTTTTGTTCCTTTAGAACGACGTAACGTAAGATCCTCGCGGATCATGTTGTTGTTGGTTCCTTCCGAAAAGCTGTTTGGGTGATGCACATTTAGCATCGGGATTACCTTATCACTTAAGGGTGTCATGAATGACAAATACATGGTGGAATTTTATTTCAATTGTGAATGATGCTGTTAATTCGTAGTGAACACCATGCTTTCCCATAATATTTCGCAACCTATCCAAAGCAACTGATAGTCAATTTGGTTCGATTAAGGGTCCATTCGGCGGGTGTTCCGTATACGTAAAGGGTATTCGACTGGTGGATAACCTTAATTGAGAGGAAATCAGGCGTTCTACTTGTTGAAAGTCAGATTTTCCACGGATCGTGTGGATTAATTCTCAGTTCTCGTTTGGAGTAATAGGTGCCCGGTTTTCAAGTCTTTCCCTTTTCAGTTTTTCAGTTTCGCTGTCCACTAATGCATTAATTTCTCCGAAGCAACTCTTCGATATTGCGAGAAAAAAATCAACGCTATGCAATGTGACTGCGTTTGAAACATTCAATAATAAATAATTTATAATTTTTTTATTTCAAGGATTTCTAATAAAATATTAATGTTGTCGTGTCATTTCAATTTTAATAAAAGTTAGTAAGCACATATTTGCTCCTCATTTCAAGTAGTTAGGCTTTCTTCTGAACCCCATCGTTTGGTTAAGATCGTGACCGATTTTATTCCCGCAACGACCCATGATTTAAGAGTTCTGTATTGTTCTACTGTAGCAGCTGTGGCCGACCAACGATGGAATGGTAAGTTCAAGAGTTCAGTATGTATGTATGTTGTATGAGAAATACAAAAATAATCAGGAGGAGGAAATCTGAAGAAAATGAAGAATTTTAAGGCAATACTTGTTAGAATTGTAAACGGCACTGCCAGCCGGTATCATGTGTCGTTTAAATATCTTTCCATAATTTGACAGCATTAATTCAACACGTTTTCAACTGACATTTTAACTACATTTTAGAAAATAATAATACATTCCGACAATAATTACTGTTAGTGAACAGAAAAACGTACTAACAAAATATTTATTTATACGAATATTGAAATACCAATAAAATACCCATACAATGGGAAATAAAATATTGTTTGGTTAATGGAGCAGAATTAGCATAATATCTACGTTGCCGAATTAGTTTAGAATTTGGGGCGATTTAGGTGTAATTAGCAAGGGTTGGGGCTGAATTAGTAAACTCCTATGCAGCATGACCTATTACTCTGGTCATATGTATTTACCAAAGAACATAACGATACTGCTAGTTTGTTAGTAAAGTGCTCAAGGAACATCAAATATAAAAACAAAATAATGTTTAATGCAGGAGGAGGTCGTAGAATGGAACAGAAATATAGGATTTATATGCATTGGTGTATAGAAAATAGGCCATGTATACAAGCTTCAAAAGAGCAATCCTCTGAAGATTACTACGTGATAAGATTATTATTATTATTATTATTATTATTATTATTATTATTATTATTATTATTATTATTATTATTATTGAAGCCTCTGTGGCTCAGGCGGCAGCGCGGCGGCCTCTCTCCGCTGGATACCAAGGTTCAAATCCCGGTCACTCTATGTGAGATTTGTGCTGGAAAGCGGAGGCAGGACAGGTTTTTCTCCGGGTACTCCGGTTTTCCCTGTCATCTTTCATTCCAGCAACACTCTCCACTATCATTTAATTTCATCTGCCAGTCATTTATCATTGCCCCAGAGGAGTGCGACAGGCTTCGGCAGCCGGCACATCTCCTATCCTCGCCGCTAGATGGGGCTTCATTCATTCAATTTCTGACTTGGTCGAATGACTGGACACAGGCTGTGGATTTTCAAGATAAATATTATTATTGTTAACATCGTGCATTCATTGTTAAACTATTGCGTTGCTCTTCTATTCATACACTACACGATGTGGCTCAATAATAGTGTATGCATCTCTATCAAGCTTTCTGTATACTTCATGATTAACAAAGTCACTTTCAGTGTTAAGCGCGTATGTATTCAAGCTCGTAACCGAAGCCCTTTGATCATGACTTAACAATGAGATGAAAGCCTTGGCTTCTTTCAGCTATACTCAATGACGTCATACTCTCTCAAAGAACAAATTACTCCGGCTTGACACGATTCTATTTCTGAACAGGAGACAAATTTGTTCCCCCATAATGACGACTTGACAATGAAGTGAAAACATTTGCTTTTCCCAGCTGTATTCGGTGATATCATATACTCTCAATCTATATATATAAAGTAGCTTGTCCTGACTGACTGACTGACTGACTGACTGACTGACTGACTGATTCATCATCGCCGAGCCAAAACTACTGGACATAAAGAAATGAAATTTTGGGGATATAATCATATTAAGATGTAGGTGCTCGCTAAGAGAGGATTTTTGGATATTCCGTCGCTAAGGGGGTGAAAAGGGGGGCGAAATTTTAAAATTAGTGTGTTTATATCTCAAAACTTTAAAAGTTTACAGATGTGAAAATTGGTATTTAGAATCTTCTTTAAAAATAAGGAAACACGTATTTTTTTTGTTTTCAGACAATCCCAATAGGAGGGGTGAAAAAGGGTGAAAAAGGGGTTGAATGCCTAATCAGGATACCGGTGCTTATATCTCAGAAACTGAAGATATTACAGACCTGAAAATTGATACTTTTGATCTCTCTTAAAAATAAAGAAACACGTATTTTTTTGTTTTTGGAAAATCCAATTAATGGGAGGGTGAAAAGGGGGTGAATTTTTAAAATGAGTGAATCTATATCTCCAAACTTTTAAAGTTTGCAGATGTAAAAATTGGTATTTAGAATCTTCATTAAAAATAAAGAAACACGCATTTTTTTGTTTTCAGAAAATCACAATAGGAATCGTGAAAAGGGGTGAAAAATTGGTTGAATGCCTTTAATGAGGCTACTTATATCTCAGAACCTGAAGATATTACAGACCTGAAAATTGGTGTTTGGGATCTCTTTTAAAAATAAAGAAACATGTATTTTTTTTGTTTTTGGAAAATACAATTAATGGGGGGGGGGGGTGAAAAGGGGGTGAATTTTTAAAATGAGTGTATCTATATCTCAAAACTTTTAAAGTGTATGGATATAAAAATTGGTATTTAGAATCTCCTTTAAAAATAAAGAAACACGTATTCTTTTGTTTTCGGAAAATCCCAATAGGAAGGGTGTAAAAGGGTGAATAATGGGTTGAATGCCTTTAATGAGGCTACTTATATATCAGAACCTGAAGATATTACAGACCTGAAAATTGGTATTTGGGATCTACTTTAAAAGTAAAGAAACACGTATTCTTTCGTTTTTGGAAAATCCAAATATTGGGGGGTGAAAAGGGGGGTGAATTTTTTTAAAATGAGTGTGTCTACATCTTAAAACTTTAAAATTTACAGATGTAAAAATTGGTAGTTAGAATCTCCTCTAAAAATAAAGGAACACGTATTTTTTGTTTCCTGTAAATCCCAATAGGAGGGGTGTAAAATGGTGAAAAATGGGTTGAATGCCTTTAATGAGGATACTTATATTTCAGAACCTGAAGATATTACAGAACTAAAAATTTGTATATGGGACCTCCTTTAAAAATAAAGAAACACGTATTTTTTAGTTTTTGGAAAATCCAGTTAATGGCGGTTAAACAGGAGTGACAAATTGGGGTGAATTTTTTGAAAGACTATATCTACAGAATATCTTGGAAACGTAAAATGTTACAGACGTAAAAAGTGGGTGTTTGGAATCTCCTGTAAATGTAAAGAAACATAGGTGATTTGTTTTTGGAAACTCCACTTAAGGGGAACTCAAAAGGGGTGAAATTTTAAAATGAGAATTTTTACAGTATATCTAAAAGAACTTAACATATTACAGAAGTGAAAAATGTTTTTTTATCTCTATTAAACATAACGAATCGTGTATTTTTAGTTTTCAGAAATACCACTTGGCTGGTGGGGGGTGGGCAAAAGTGACTGAAAATGGTGTTGACTTCTTTGAATTAGGCTACTGATATCTCAAAAATGAAGATGTTACAGACGTGAAATTTGATATTTGCAATTTGCTTTAAAAGTAAAGAAAGACGTATTCTCGGAAAATCCAATGAAGGGGGGGGGGGGGTGCAAGAATTGAAAATTTAATTGACTTGATTGTATGAGAATGCATACATCTAATAAAAACTAAAGTTGTTACAGACGTGAAAATTCGTATTTAAATCTCCTTTAAAAACAAAGAAAAACGCGTTTTGGTGGGGAAACCATCTTGGAGGGTGGGAGTGTAAAGGAGTTGAATTCCTTTCTTGGCGACACATAAATCAAAACTGAAGAAGTTAGAGTCATGATAATTGGTATTTAGAAGATCTTTTACTATTAAAGAAACAAGTATTTTTTGCGGGAAAATTCACTTGGGGGGGGGGGGGGAGAAGAGTAGTGTGAAATGAAGTGGAAAATGTAAATAATTTTTATGGGGATACTTATATCTCAAAACTGAAGGCAATAGACGTGAACATTGGTGTTTGGAATCTCCTTTAAACATAAAGAAACAAGCCTTCTTTTAATTCTTTTTGGGGGGGAGGTGCGGGGGTGGCGGTAAATAAACTTAACGGCGGTGGGGTGTAGAAGGAGGTGAGACCAATTGATTTTACTGTTCTTAATGTACTTATAAGTATCCTCCGTTGCTCAGGCGGCAGCGCGCCGGCCTCTCACAGCTGGGTTCCGTGGTTCAAATCCCGGTCACTCCATGTGACATTCGTGCTGGAAAAACCGGAGGCGGGACCGGTTTTCTCCGGATACTCCGGTTTTCCCTGTCATCAGCCACTCCAGCAACACATAATAGTAATAATAATAATAATAATGTTCCGGACCGTCGTCAAATGTGCGGACCGCGCTGGCAACGGCTCCTGGACGAGTAATGACTAAGAATGCAGTCCGGCCGCGGGTTCAGTGCCGCCAAAGCACCCAATATGACACCGCGCCGGATCTCCTGAAGGATTTTATACATATTACAATTATTATAGGAAAAGATGGCAAAGATTTACGGACTCAACTGACCGTCAGGAATACCTGAACCTAGCCCGGGAAGTACGAAATCGATTGCTGGAAAGGAAGATTGAAAAATGGGAGGAAACGTGCCGTAATCTAATAGAAAACGAGTCAGATCGGGAATTTTGGTGGATTCTCGCAGAAAACGAGGCAGATCGCGAATTTCGGTGGATTATATATCTAAAACAATAAGCATTCAATTATAAATTTCAGTATAATACCGTAGCGAAGCACGGGTATCTTGCTAGTGAATATATAATTCTACTTTATATCGACGTGATTCGAAAGAGATGACAACTTACTTCATATAAACATAACTAAGCTTCTTTCAATTATAATTAGTCGCGTAATATAGGATAAAATTAGAAATCACTCATGCTTATTAACCTACAAATTCACAAGATATTTCCTGCTCGAGATTTTCAAAACTTCATTGCGTTATGTAGTTCACTAAAACATCAGTTTACTAGAAAGCTTCGAGTTTTAAAATATTTTATATAACAGAACCTTTCTGGTCAGAGTTGTAAGCTGAAATGTTATCGCAGAGCGGTTTTTATAGGCACAACGCTTATGTATCATACTAGACACTTCAGAATTTCAATAGCCACAAATAGCCTACTACTTTTATATATAAATACAATTTTGCTTCACGTCGTGTCGTCACAGATAGGTCGTATGGCAACGATGGGACATGCGAGGGCTAGCAGTGGGAAGGAAATGGCCGGAGCCTTAATTAAGGTACAGCCTCAGCATTTGTCTGGTGTGAAAATGGGAAACCACAGAAAACAATTTCCAGGGCTGCCGACAGTGGGGTTCGAACCCACTATCTTCCGGATGAATGTTCACAACTGCGCGCGTCCCTAACCGCATGGCCAACTCGCAAGGTTACGCATAAATATGTACGGAATTAAATGATTCTCAGTTGTTTGTGGTGTACGTAGTGCTTGCAGTGAGTGTGATAGGTGGTGCAAATACTCTAGTAGTTTCATATCGCACTGGCACATCGAGGTTTTCGGTGACTGTGCGAGTTACCAGTGTCTCTGATACGGGAACTGGACGTTAGTGTTTGTCTTAATGAACACCTTTCCATTTACGCACAACACGCACCACAGGAGCATGTAATCATTGCATCGATTCCTTCACATATGGTTGGCGTCAGGAAGCGTATACGACCGCAAATATTTTCTCCAAGTCCACATGTGTGACAGAAATCGTACGCGTAACCCCAGCAGTGTGAGAGAAAAAGTGCAGGGTAGTAAAAAAGGAGTTAATGACAAGTATGTCTGCAGTTAGAATTGATATTGTAATATTTCACATAACAAGCGCAACTACGATATCATAATTATTGATTACATGAGACAAACAGAAATTCAGTTCGGCTCCTTGGCTAAATGTAAGCTTAGTAGCCTTCGGTTCAGGCTTTCATTTCTGCCCGGGTTGGGAATTTTAACTAGGGATAGTAAATTTCACGCATATAGTCATTTCCCCGCGCTTTAAGGGGGTAGCGAACCTGCCTTTTACTCGGATACCAGGTTCTATTTCCGGCCAGGTCAGGGATTATTACCTGGAGCTGATTCCAGCTTTACATAGTTTATGCGATTAAAACTGAGGTGCAATCTGATGTTTAGATTGCGTTCCTGGTCTAGACGACCAAGAATAACAGCCGAGGGGATTCACCACCTCGTAATCTGCAGATCTTCGGGCTGAGCAGCCGTCATTTGGTAGGCCAAAGTTCATCAGGGTTTTAGCAACATGGGTTCGTTAATTATAGCCGATTCCAGGTTATGGCTGTTTGTGTTCTGCTTAATACACATCTCTTCATCCACACACAAACCTTCACACAACCACGTAATAGTGAACACATCCCTCCACATACGATTGGCGTCAGGAAGTGCGTCTCATCGTAAAACAGTGCCAAATCAACACGAAGTGCCAATCCCAAGAAATCGAGATATGAGAAAAAGAAAAGGAAGAAGTAAACATTCAATTATTACACTTACATCAAAGTTAAAAGTCTTAGAATTATTAAAATCATATCTCGTCAAAATTTTCGGATACCGGTTTTTATAAATAGCTTTCCTGAATTAGACCAGCATGACAAACCTGGACTGAATTTCATATAGATTTTTTCTTTTTTTCTTCTTTTCTATCGGTGTTACGCTCCACCGACTCAGGCCTTATGGCGATAACGGATAAAGCTTTTGCCTGATGTGAACATGGGAAACCATGAAAAACAATCTTCAAGGCTGCTGTCAGTGGGGTTTGAAACCAGTATCTCGAGAATGAAAGTTCACAGCTCACGTCTGTAGGATACAACACTACTGAAGGGAAGTAATAAGGGGCGTAATAAAGAGATTTATTTTAGAGGCGCATAATTCATTCACTGAAGCATACAGACTGAACAATGAAAGACGTAGCAGGATAATAATAATAATAATAATAATAATAATAATAATAATAATAATAATAGTAATAATAGTAATAATAATAATAATAAATAATAATAATAGTAATAATAATTTCTCGTGGCTGTTCCTAGCTTGGTGTAGCTCTTGTAAGACAGACCCTCTAGCGAGATTGGGAGGCATCTGCTGTATATGGCAAATGCGTGTTTTTGTAGTGGGGGATGGTGTTGTGTGTGAGTTGAAGGAATGGTGGGGAGAGTACAAATACCCAGTCTCTGGGCCAAAGGAAATAACCATTTAAGGTTAAAGTCTCCAACCCAGGCGAGAATCGAACCCAGGGACCTCTGAACCGAAGGCGACTATGCTGACCATTCAGCCAATGTGCGGGATACAGTATATAATGAAAATATATGTATGTATATGAATGTATCCCGTGAAATACTTTTTTTGAAAAATTGTTTGTTGATACTGCGCGACTGTTTCAGATATGAAGAACGGAGAACGAATGGGGAATTTTAGAATGAGAGAGCGCGATGTAACGCACGAGGTCACCCAGAGTGCGGCACAGGTGAAATATGCTCGTCGAGTAGCAGTCGTCATGGGTGGTGTACCATAAAGTATGGCGCCAGCGGGGGCCTATGGAAGATTTATAAACAGGCTGTGAAATGTTTAGTTCACGTACTGCCGGGAATTCTCTGTTGGACTAGCTTTTACTAAAATGACATTTTAAAATATTGTGAAGGTGTAAGAATTGTGGTGATATATTACTCAGTTTATTTTATACTTTGTGTATATCGTCTCTCCACCCTCATCTATCCGTTGTTTTTTTACAAACAGCCCCTTCCAACTAACGTCAAATTTTTGACTTCTATCATCATTGCATTCACTAATACAGTGCTTGACATAGCACTGCACTGAAAGAAATAACTACAGCCTTTTATTCCTTATAACTGTTTCGACACTATTAAATACACTCCTGGTAGACACTAAAAACTCCTCTACGTCTAGTAGGTTCAAAATGCCCTGCTTAAATTATTCCAGGCCTGGCGCAGGTCTTTCAAATTGGCTCATATAGGCGACTTGCGTGTCTGCGGGGATTGGGACCTACCAATTGTTACGAATAAAACTATATCGTTGTATTACTCTGATATATTGCAGGATGATCCAACAAATGTACACACACAATATTCTAATCAGTCATGAGTGGCCACACTTACTGTCCATTTACAAGTCTATTTTCTTTATGATGGTTAATGGTGTGGGTTACTGTAGTCACGTCCTAGTTCGTGAACCATGGGCATCGGCTGAGTGGCCTAGTAAGTGGTCCTGAGAGTTGCTACGTAATGGGAGTGGGCATTTCGGACATATTCTGAGTCATGACCCTCCTTGTGCTCAGGCGACTAGGACTATGCAATCCACCGGTGGTCCCTCACCCGTTAGAGGGCAGATCCTCACTGAGACTATGTGTAAGTAGGGTAACATACTGCTTCACGAATTTACCGAGTTCAGAACATTTTTAGAAAGCCTCGGACCCATGAGAGTAACGGAGTCCCACTCCCATTTGACAGGCGAGGGAATCCTTGGAAAGAACTTGGCGAACGAAATGGAATTCGATGGGGAGCTATCAATATTAAATGGGACTTATGGAAGAAAGAAAGTAGAACTGGCTGAGTCAGCAAAGAGGATGCTTCTATATGTGCTAGGAATAAGTGATATTCGGGCAAGGAGAGATAGCGAGGAAGAGATAGGGGATTATAAAGTGTACTTGACGGGCATTAAAAAGGGAAGGGTAGACTGTGGTTTAGGGCTCTTCACCAGGAATACTATTGCACGCAACATAGTTTCTGTTACGCAGTTGGAGGAATTAGGACGAAAATAATTGTCTCAGTGTATTCACCATGTGAGGGTGAAGATGACGATGAAGTTGACAAATTTTATGAAGCATTGAGTGACGTCGTAGTTAGAGTCAACAGCAAGGACAGGATAGTGCTAATGGCGATTTCAATGCGAGAGATGGAAATAGAACTTTAGGGTACGAAAGTGTGATTGGTAACTTTGGGGAACATATGGAAGCTAATAGGAATGGGAAGCGTTTGCTGGACATCTGTGCTGGTATGGGTTTAGCAGTTAGGAATATATTCTGCAAGAATAAGACTATTCACCACTACGCAATGGAGGGTAGGGGTACCAGATGCATTATAAATTGTATCTTAACCGACTTTAAATTCAGTAAATCTGTTAGGAATGTACGGGTTTTCTGGGTAATTTTCGATGATACTGATTACTACCTGATCTGTAGTGAACTAAGTATCTCTAGGCCTAGGATAGAGAAAGTGAAATCTGTCTGCAAACAAATAAGGATAGAAGACCTCCAGGATGAGGAAATTGGACGGAAGTACATGGATATAATTAGTGAGAAGTTCCGAACAGTGGACAGTAAGCAGGTTCAGGGTATAGAAAGGGAATGGGTGGCATACAGGGACATTGCAGTAGAAACAGCAAGGTAATGCCTAAGAACAAATGTGTGTAGAGATGGGTAAAAGCGAACATCTTGGTGTAATTATGAAGTGAGGGCAGTTTGTAAACGTAAAAAGAAAGCTTATCAGAGATGGCTCCAAGCAAGGGCTGATGCACACAGGGAATTGTACGTAGATGAAGAAAACAGAGCGAAACAATTTGTTGTAGAATCCAAAAAGAAGTCGTGGGGAGATTTTGGTAATGACCTGGAAAGGCTAGGTCAAGCAGCAGGGAAACCTTCCTGGACAGTAATAAAGAATCTTAGGAAAGGAGGGGAAAAGGAAATGAACAATGGTTTGGGTAATTCAGGTGAACTCATAATAGATCCCAGGGAATCACTGGACAGGTGGAGGGAATATTTTGAAAATCTTCTCAACGTAAAAGGAAATCTTCATAATGGTGTCGCAAACAACCGAGCTCACGGGGAGGAGGAAAATGATGCTGGTGAAATTACGCTTGAGGAAGTGGAAAAGGCGGTAAATTAACTCCATTGTTAAAACCAGAAGGAATATATTAATTTAGACCTGAAATTGTGAAGAACATTGGGAATGCAGGGATGAAATGGCTTCATAGAGTAATATGATTAGCATGGAGTGTTGGTAAGGTACCTTCAGATTGGACAAAAGCAGCAATTACACCTATCTATAAGCAATGGAATGGGAAGGATTGCAACAATTATCGAGGTATCCCATTGATTAGTATACAAGGCAAAGTATTCACTGGCATCTTGGAAGGAAGAGTGCGATCAGTAGTTCAGAGGAAGTTGGATGAAAACCAATGTGGTTTCAGACCAGAGAGGGGTTACCAGGATCAGATATTCAGTATGCGCCAGGTAACTGAAAAATGCTACGAGGGAAATAGACAGTTATGTTTTATGTTTTGTAGATCTAGAGAAAGCGTATCCCAGGGTATCGAGGGAAAATGTGTTCACCATACTGGGGGAATATGGGATCAAGTGTAGATTATGAAAATCAATCAAAGGCATTTATGTTGACAATTGGGCTTCAGTGAGAATTGATGGTACAATGAGTTCTTGGTTTAGGGTACTTCTAGGCGTTAGACAAGGCTGTAGTTTTTTCACATTTGTTGTTCGTAATTTACATGGATCATCTGCTGAAAGGTATAAAGTGGTAGGTAGGGATTCAGTTTGGTGGAAATGTAGTAAGCAGTCTGGCCTATGTTGACGACTTGGTCTTAGTGGGAGATTGTGCCGAAAGCCTCTAGTTCAATATCCTGGAACTTAAAAATAGGTGTAATGAGTATGGTCTGAAAATGAGTCTTTCCAAAACGAAATTGATGTCAGTAGGTAAGAAATCCAAGAGAATTGAATATCAGATTGGTGACATAGAGCTGGAACAGGTAGATAACTTCAAGTATTTAGGATGTATGTTCTCCCAGCATGGTAATATAGTGAGAGAGATTGAATCAAGTTGTGGTAGAGCTACCCCGTGGAAGGGACTGGGGAGTCAGCCTACCTGGAAGCTCCCAGCCAGCCTGGAGGGCATGGCTGGCAATTCCGTGTATTGTTATCGTCGGATGGCTTACCTAGGAGTTTCTTTGAGATTCAACGAGAATGTTGTGCCTCTTGCCACTTTGCAAATATTCTGGTTCACATCACCCGAGCTATAAAAATGGAGGCTAGCCGCGGACAGTCAGTCAGAGTTGGGCTCCGTGGTGAAGACATAGTCAGTGTTGGTGCTGGACTCGGAGTAAACGACAAATGGTTGACTGTCAGAGAGGATCAATAGCACCAACTTCGCTACTTTGTGTCATCTATTCTATCCGAGCTCCCTGGGTCAACTCTTGTTCTTTTCATATACAGCTATAGAAGTTGCAGCAACGTAAAGTTGAGGATTATTTAATGAGCGTCTTTTTCACCATATATTGTACATTAACTAATAGCATCTCCCCTTTTATATGTATAAAATACAAAGTTAGTCTCCCGAAAACCAATTTTGCGAATATAAAATAAATATGGATTCGGGAACCAACATCGATTGACTTTTCCCGAACTTTCTACGATCGATTTCAAGCTAGTAATACTTCCCATGATGCCATTACAACACATGGGCTTATTCACCGTTTGATTTGAATTTTTGTTAGCGCTGAAATTGTGTGTTGTAGTGAATTGTTTTTGGTGAATTGCTGCCCAGTTAATAACAAAAGTTTGCATTATTATTTTTCTCTTGTATTCTTCAGTCTTTTTGCCTGCCTACGTTTCCTGCACACTTGAGGGACTGAAAATGGAATTATTTAACTTGTGTATTGTGTGTATTTTCTAACACATTGCATTATAATTTTAGTATTTTTATTTTCATGTGATATGTAATCTGACACTTGAGCAATTATATGGTATCTTTCATTTTGCGTGTGAAATTCAGCAGTTTGCCTTTTGACCGTTCATACTATCTCAGATCACGTGTGCTCTTTTTAATGTTTAATTGTGAGGCTTTATCGTAGTGTGAGTTCATGCTCTCGACATAACAGTATGCCTTACAAATATCGGGTATCAGATCATTACATACAAGGTGATGACATTAAAATAAAAATATATCAACTATAATGTATTGGGAATGAAAATAGGAAAAAAGCACTATAATCGCGGGGTTGGGGACGGTAGTATACGTGGGAGGGGGAGTGGATGGAGCGTAATCGGATATGCGTCACTATACTATCTGAACTCGGATTCAAGTAACTGCTGGTCCACCATCTTGGTTGGCACCGAAATCTATAATTGAGTTTCATCTATATCCTATTATGTCCTCTTTCGTGTAGTCCAAGCTGGTCCACCCGTCCTCAGTCATTCACTTTCACGCAGCGGTTGAACTCGCATCGCGATTTAGTGGCCGCTACTATAGTACGACCGAGCTCGATAGCTGCAGTCGCTTAAGTGCGGCCAGTATCCAGTATTCGGGAGATAGTAGGTTCGAACCCCACTGTCGGCAGCCCTGAAAATGGTTTTCTGTGGTTTCCCGTTTTCACACCAGGCAAATGCTAGGGCTGTTCCTTAATTAAGGCCACGGCCGCTTCCTTCCCACTCCTAGCCCTTTCCTGTCCCATCGTTGCCGTAAGACCTATCTGTGTCGGTGCGACGTAAAACAACTAGCAAAAAAAAAAAAGAAACTATAGTACGTTCCAGTGTTGAGGCAGCGCTACAACATACAAAGAAATGCAGGCAGCGCGCTACATGACGGTCGATTCACGTCTTAGTTTCAAGGTCATTAATTTATCCCTGATGGAAGATGACTCGGAACTGACGGTATAGTTCAGTGAGCTACCATGTCATGACGTCAGATTCGTCATCGTAATTTCTTCTGTGCGGAGCTACATATCCTGGTATATCGTTAAAACTAATGTTTAAGTACGTGAATTATTTGAATATCTTCCTACTAAAAAGGGTTAACTCTGCAGAACTGGAAAATTCTCTGTTGGATATAGCCACATCGGCTGGTCCTAAAGTAGGACGTCCCCGGTACTTTGCCACGTGTAGAGAGGGGACTTGCAATTTGCGTTTATTGCTGACAGGGGACAATTCCGGAAGCGGTCACGTTTTAGAAGTAAATTTAGTGGGCTTTGAATCAAATCGGAAAATGTCAGTTATTTGTTTGCTATTAATGTGGATCCCTTTTTGCATAAAAGTTGTTGTCTCTGCTGAATGAATGAGAAAATACACTAGCAAAAGTGCAAAAATATCATTTACTCCCCAAGTATTAAGTTTCCTCCAACAGGACCAAGTGCTGGAAAAGTCTCCATTGACAAGAAGAACAAAGAGGATGCTGATTAAAAAATACATAACCGGATCACAGTATTTTTACGAATAGCTGTCAGTTTTATCGATCTAATTTAATTCCAGGATGGCCTAAATTGGCATGCACAAACACGCACAAGCGCGCAATTTTATTCAACCATGAACGACTGCACCCTGCTAACTGCTGTCTGTTTATAAACTCTCTGTCCGACCTCACACAGACAGTCCGACTATCCCGTGTTACTTGAAAGGCGGCAATCCTGATTGACATCCCACATTTCACTTTCGCACCCAAGTCCAGTCACCCGGCACAGCAGCTGCAGGCAGACAGATATGAACACAGGGCTACTGGCCACCAAAACATACTACTGTTCCTAGGTTCCACACCAGGGAAAGTCCTCCACTTCCACATTCAACACAGTGAACAACAATGAAAACTGAACAGCGGTCACACAACAGAAAAAACTCAACAATATTGCTCACAACAACGACAGTTAGCACTGCTCCAAATCTCTTCACACCAGCTGATACACACAAACAATCCAAATTGGTACAAGTACAGTCCACCGTAGTAAACACACAGTACTCCAAGGCAGTACACAGACAAGTTTCCGCTCATTACACAGACAATTTTCCGCTCATTACACAACGATACTATGACACCGGTGGGGCGCTTACAACAATCCAGCACTACTGCCGTCCAGCTCCACTTACTCTACTCTCTGAACCAACAACAACAACAACAACAACAACTTCTCTTTCACAGCGGCCTTGTAATTATATCTCGGATGATGAAGTACTAGAAACTTCGCGAAGCAGGTGGAGAAGGAAGTCTTTCTTACTCGTTCCATAAGGCCCAGGATAAAACCAGACGAAAGCACAATGCAAAGAGAGGCAGATAGGAACGTCCCCGGCCTGACTCACTACTTATTTCCTAGAAACACCGAAGGAAGCTACGACAGGGCTGGCACGCAACAGTATGAACGAATCTATAGCTCAAGAGATGGGATGCCACAGTTAAGAACGAAGTAGCCTGATTAATAGCTGAAGCCCCAATCTATGAGAATTATTTAGCTATCAAGTAAATGGTTTTTATAATGTATCTATTGCAATAATTTAATTTTTGTGCTTCAGCACTGTGAAACACATTGTCTTAAATATAATATATTCTTCTTCTTCTTTTACTCCTTCTTGGCGTTTTTCCTCTCAATTACTTGGGGTCAGATTTAGCCTATTTTCACTAAAGGATACCTTTCCTGACGCCAAACCTGTGTGGAGGGAAGTATTCACTATTGCGTGTTTCTGTGGTGATTTGTAGAGTGATGTGTTTTTTTGAATATATGTATTAAGACAAACACAAAACATCCAGCTCCCGAGTTTGAGAAATTAACTAGACTCGTTTAAAATCGCCAGTTCTGCCGGCAATCCAACTCGGGGCCTAGCGAATCGAATGTCAGAACGCTTCTCATTCAGCCAGTCTTAAACAGCATCCATTATACTTTAAAATACATTTTTCTGTTATTTTAAAACTCATATGATTTCTGAAAGGTTTTACTTCTCTCCATTTGTTGCTCACGAGTGACAGTCTTGATAAAGTTCACCGTAGCAACCACTTAATCTTTTATCCAACAGGAAAATATTATCCATACATTTTCAATAAGGGACTCAAGTAATGACTCAAGGAAAAATTTTGTTAACACAAACTGTTGTAGTGTGTGTAATCCTTATTCTGAATTATTTTCTACCTGGGGCATATCCCCTCTAAAAAAATGAAATGAATTTGTACAATTACCACGTACGGGTTATATGTATGTTTATGGGAGCTTGGGTAATTTATCCAGTGAGAGGTCTTGTTACATTATTAACTGAACCAGACTCGTGTATGTAATTAGTAGTTGCTAGTTGGGAACTACGCGGCTGTGGTCATCAGGCATGTGACTGGTTCTAGTCAAGAATCACTGAAAGTCACTTGTATGATGGTGAAGAGAGGAAATCTTAACCACTCTCTTCTCGAGTCTAACACTGTGGATAACTCTTGGAAATGAAATATTTCATGGCAGTATTAAGTAGTAAAATGCTAGAAAACAGGTGCTGACTTTCAAGGAAATGGAATAAGTGATCGTATTAATTTTCAGGAGCTGTATTGGAGGACTGGGTTAATGTCTCACCTTACACAAACAATATACATTATAGGACAGGAAAGCAATCTAGCTCTCGCCTCAGGCTAGCCATTGAGAGACTGTCAGAGAATTGAGTTGAAGGGCAATCAGCGACTTGTTAACAAGCAGGTCACCACGTAATAGGATACAAGGGTGGTTATCCGGTGATTAAGGAAGTAACTTCTCAGTAACTAATATGAGTTTTACATCTCCATTATCTAGTTCAGCCCCCAGAATAGACGAGGGAATCTACAGAGCAGTATAATGTGTGAATTGTATCAGAGTATCAGATGAGGGCATTCAAAACGAGGTTAAATGCGATTAAAATTAAACTGCATTCGTTATCAGAGATAGATAATAAAAGAGCTCTTAGAGGTTTCGAATGCTGCTAGGACAGATCCTTGCTCAGCTTGTTATAAGGAAGCTCCCATTATCGATTCCCGGACAGGGACTTCTACCTTGATCTGAGGGCTGGTTTGAGGTTCACTCAGTCTATGTGAGAAACAGTAAGGAGATATCTGACGGTGAGTAAGCGGCTGAGGTATAGACAAGCACGAATATAGGCCGAGGTGATTCATTACGCTGACCACGTGCCGGACTGAGAGGCTCAGACGGTTGAGGCGCTGGCCTTTTGACCCCAGCTTGGGAGGTTCGATCCTGGCTCAGTTCGGTGGTATTTGAAGGTGCTCAGAGCCTCGTGTCAATAGATTTACTGGAAAGTAAAAAAGTCCTGCGGGACTAAATTTTGGCACATCGGCGTCTACGAAAACCGTATTATTATTATTATTATTATTATTATTATTACTACGCAGTCATCGTTTCTCCTCCTAATATGCAGGTCTTCGTGCTGAGTAGCGTTTGATTGGCAGCCCAACGTCCAACATAACTGCAGCATCATGAAGGGGTTGGGGTTTATTCATATTCCAGGTAAAAATAGTAAAAGAGGTCTTTAAAATACATTTAGAGGTTGTGAATACTTCAGGGTCGAGCCATGGATTGACGAGCATGCATTTTTACAGGGAGACTTCAGGTTAGATACCTCGCGATATCAGGGATTTTTATCTGGATCTGAGGGCTGGTTCGGGGTCTACTAAACATACGTGATAACAATTGAGGAGCTATCCGACGGTGAGATAAAGCCCCGGTCTAGAAAGACAAGAATAATCGCTGAGGGGAATCGGCACGCTAGCCATGTGCCATCTCGTATTCTGCAAGCCTTTTGGCTTGGTAAGCCTTGGTTGGGACGCTATGGGCTTTTGAATATAGCTAGGAACATCACAGCAATATATGTTGAGTGTGAGAAACCGGAAATGAGAGATGTGTTTAATGTTCTGTGCGATTGGGCGTCTGGTTGAAGTATTGGTTATCCTACACCACTTGAGTATTCGGGGCAAGCATGTTAGAAAGATGGATGATTGCCGACAGTCGCGACAGGCGAAGCGGTTGTAGAGAAATCTGACTGATGAAGCAAAATCTGTGTTCACGGTCTATGTTGCCCTCATGTCCTGAAAATGATACAAGTAAGTTAAATGTTACTAAATAAAGTTAATCCGGAATCTGTCTTTAAACCTGTATTTTGTAACACAAATATACGGTGACATTTTTATTGTCATGCGTGCTGTCTCCTCAAGAACTGCACGTCTCCAGATTTTCTATTGTGATGTTTTGGCGCTGAACCGATAAAATTATCTTATAGGCTGAGATGGACCGTTCATAATCGCAGGAAGTCACCGGTGCCAGGATAAGATAGAAATATCAAGTGAATCTAAAAGACTCTCTGTTTGGATTAAGAAATGAAGTGAGGTCAATTCAGAAAGGATTCGGACGAACTTGGGATTTAAATGGAATAATAACTGGCTGAATGGTAAGTATTCTGACCTACCTCTCAGAGGGCCCCGCGTTCGATTCCCAGCCAAGTCGGAAATTAATTCTAACTGTATGTGTTTAATCCCTCTGTCTCGGGCACTGGGTAATCTTGTTCGTCTTATTACACTTTTAGCCATCGTTATGCAACACACTACATTATCAATCACTACGGAAACAAGCAATAGTTTTGTTTAGTGTGGGTATTTCTAGCCGAGTGCAGCCCTTGTAAGACAGACCCTCCGATGAAAGTGGGTGCCATCTGCCATGTGTAGGTGGCTGCGTGTTATTGTGGTGGAGGATTGTGTTATGTGTGGTGTGTGGGTTGCAGGGATGTTGGGGACAGAACAAACACCCAGCCCCCGAGCCATTGGAACTAACCAATGAAGGTTAAAATCCACGACCCGGCCGGGAATCGAACCCGGGATCCTCTGAACTGAAGGCCAGTACGCTGACCATTCAGCCAACGAGTGGGACACAAGCAATAGTAAATACATCCCTCTAAGCTACTTTGGCGTCAGGAAGGGCATACGACTATAAAACAGGGCCAAATATACCACAAGTACCAACCCCAGTAAGTTTGGAAGAGCCTAAGCAGAAGAAGAAGAATAAACATGTGCTCCGGTATCTTAAATAAGTTACTGTATTTCCCCACCACTTTCCTGGATGTGTGGCGGTGTTATCAATTCACAACAGCTTCTTGTTACATCAAAATGTTGGACGTGGCACCTCTGAGCAGCGAATTGTACCTACTGCTGAGCTAGAAAGGCTTTTGGCCAAGTGAGGAGGCATATCCCGTCTTTCATCAATGTTTCAGAACGATGTGGCTACTCTTGGCGCACTGCCACGCGCTAGTTTTATAGTGAGAGCTAAAGAAAACGCTCCATGTTTATTGCTAATCAGAAACACAACAGCACCCCATAAATACTCTCAGGACAGTTAAGATAATGCCCTACCGGCCTGACAAGGAGCATATCCCATCTCGATACGATAATTTAATTAATCCCATTAAAAATAGAAATATTTCTTCTGCCACTCTTTTCTACCTTCGGTGGGGTTGCGGGTGTGAACTTCTCACACATGTAGAGTTGGACCTGCTTTACGACCAGATGCCCTTCCTGGAGCAAAAGATCAACTTTTGCGTGCTTTTGTGGTGAAAGAGCAAATCATTAACATATTCCCGTTGGCATTCTTTATGATGTTATGTACTGTATATCCTATTGTGTTAGACAACTTGATGACAAGGTGCTACAGTAGTTACGGAAAATAACTATAATAGAGTGAATGGGTAGAGGGCCCGTCTCTTTCCCGGAGGCTCCGAGTTCGGATCTTGATTCATTCAAGGATATTAGTCCTTAAATGACTACTGGAACGGGGTACAATCAGCCTCGCGAGGCCAACCGAGGAGGTGTCTGATATGAAAGGCGCCGGGCAGATTGGCTCGAACGAATAATAGTTCCTTAATATGTCAGCCTGCCTTTGCTGGTGAGACCTAGTGTTTACAGTGCACTGTGTCTTCTGGTATGTGTTGGAATTTTTTTCAACACTTTTATTGATCTGACTCAGTCTCATTCTTGGCTTTGAGGATACGAAAGTGAGTGGGGTATGAGCGATGCTAATAGTGCCATTTCTTACAGGTCTACAGCCAGGCCATCGCTCACAGTGTCGGTTGGATTGGGCTTGACAGACTGATGTGTCAGTGAGGAGAGCAACGGGAAACTGTCTCACATTCCATTTTCCTGCTACGCCTCTTCAGTGACGCCTAGGCCATCTATGACAGCTGATGGGGAAGCTGTTGAGGATCCAACAAGCTTTCAGGATGAACATACAGTCATTTGTGCAATTGGCTGCACGTCGCACCAACGCAGATAGGTCTTACGACGACGACGGGAAAGGAAAGGGCTAGTAGAAGGAAGGAAGCAGTCGTGGCCTTAATGAAGGTACACTCTCAGCATTTGCCTGGTGTGAAAATGAGAAACCACGGAAACCATATTCAGGGTTGCCGACAGTGGAGTTCGAACCCATTATCTCGGGATGAATACTCGACAGTAAATGTACCGAGAGAGATCCCTCGCATTTAGGTATTATTAAACACCAATTGTTCGTGTGCGATCGATCCTGCGAACTCTTACGAACCCAAGACGAAGGCATCTTTTCCAAATGAGCCAATCAGTTATCCTGGGGGATCATAAAAATACGTATTATGCACATCACTATTTTGACTGAGAATACTATGGAAGTGGATTACTAGTGATAATGATAGGTAGGGTCCATCACCACATTGTTTTCATCGACGACTCCATTTCTTCTTTAAGCCCGTATTACGGTATATAAATATTCTCACTTGGTCTGGATGATTGGTACAGAATATACTATAGATTCCTGTATGAACGAGTAAGCGAGTACAAAATACGAGATAAGGCCGAGCATAAAAGCCGTGACCGAATCCGAGGTACTTGTGAAGTTAAGCTTGGCTTTATCCGTACGCGGCTACAGCCAGCACAAACTTCAACTTCTCTCTCTGTGCCTCTCTGCGAGTGTGAGGATGAAAATGTGTAGTAACCAATTAGACTGAAAACAGTATGTGCACGTTGATGAAACGGGAAGGACTATAACGCGAGCTGATGTATGGAATGAATTTCTGTTGGTTGTAGACAAAAGCAGCAAGTCCTCTGGGTACATATCTTGCACAAATTGTTGAACGTTATTGTTTTTCAGTCGGGAGCAACTCATTTATACAAACATAGTAGCGAGAAATCCCACACCGACACCACCTTTTCAGTTATTCCAGCATCATTAAAAAGTAGGTGTAACAATAAAGTGAGTTGCAATGTGTGCTAAAAATACGGGTCCTGGTGAAAGTTTCAAAGAACGGGCCAAGAATTAATACACTGACTGACAGAGCAAATGCAACACCAAGAAGGAGTGGTCAGAACTTTATGCCAATTGCAGGGTAGACTGACGTCACTGAGGTATGCTCATGATGTGAAATGCGCCACTGTGCTGCGCACGTAGCGAACGATAAATGGGACACGGCGTTGGCGAATGGCCCACTTCGTACCGTGATTTCTCAGCCGACAGTCATTGTAGAACGTGTTGTCGTGTGCCACAGGACACGTGTATAGCTAAGAATGCCGGGCCGCCGTCAACGGAGGCATTTCCAGCAGACAGACGACTTTACGAGGGGTATGGTGATCGGGCTGAGAAGGGCAGGTTGGTCCCTTCGTCAAATCGCAGCCGATACCCATAGGGATGTGTCCACGATGCAGCGCCTGTGGCGAAGATGGTTGGCGCAGGGACATGTGGCACGTGCGAGGGGTCCAGGCGCAGCCCGAGTGACGTCAGCACGCGAGGATCGGCGCATCCGCCGCCAAGCGGTGGCAGCCCCGCACGCCACGTCAACCGCCATTCTTCAGCATGTGCAAGACACCCTGGCTGTTCCAATATCGACCAGAACAATTTCCCGTCGATTGGTTGAAGGAGGCCTGCACTCCCGGCGTCCGCTCAGAAGACTACCATTGACTCCACAGCATAGACGTGCACGCCTGGCATGGTGCCGGGCTAGAGCGACTTGGATGAGGGAATGGCGGAACGTCGTGTTCTCCGATGAGTCACGCTTCTGTTCTGTCAGTGATAGTCACCGCAGACGAGTGTGGCGTCGGCGTGGAGAAAGGTCAAATCCGGCAGTAACTGTGGAGCGCCCTACCGCTAGACAACGCGGCATCATGGTTTGGGGCGCTATTGCGTATGATTCCACGTCACCTCTAGTGCGTATTCAAGGCACGTTAAATGCCCACCGCTACGTGCAGCATGTGCTGCGGCCGGTGGCACTCCCGTACCTTCAGTGGCTGCCCAATGCTCTGTTTCAGCAGGATAATGCCCGCCCACACACTGCTCGCATCTCCCAACAGGCTCTACGAGGTGTACAGATGCTTCCGTGGCCAGCGTACTCTCCGGATCTCTCACCAATCGAACACGTGTGGGATCTCATTGGACGCCGTTTGCAAACTCTGCCCCAGCCTCGTACGGACGACCAACTGTGGCAAATGGTTGACAGAGAATGGAGAACCATCCCTCAGGACACCATCCGCACTCTTATTGACTCTGTACCTCGACGTGTTTCTGCGTGCATCGCCGCTCGCGGTGGTCCTACATCCTACTGAGTCGATGCCGTGCGCATTGTGTAACCTGCATATCGGTTTGAAATAAACATCAATTATTCGTCCGTGCCGTCTCTGTTTTTTCCCCAATTTTCATCCCTTTCGAACCACTCCTTCTTGGTGTTGCATTTGCTCTGTCAGTCAGTGTAGATTTAGATGCTCATCATGGAAAAGTCAGCATTGCAGATGTAGTTTCACGTCTCTTTACCGAAAGAAGACATGCCAGGAACTTGGCTGATATAGCATGATGCCTTCTATTATTAACGAAGTAAGAAGCCGTGTGCTGCGACAATAGGCATGTGGGCTAATTCATACAGTCAGGGGCACTATTCAACGTTCACAGAACATTGCATAAACACAGATAGGTCTTTTGCGAATCATCTAAAACTAAGTTCCCTAGCGATAAGATGTTGCAAATTTTGGGCTGGGAAGACTTGGAAGAAAGGAAACGAGCTGATCGACTGAGTGGTATGTTTCGAGCTGTCAGGGGAGACATGGCGTTGAATGACATCAGTAGACGAATAAGTTTGAGTGGAGTCTTTAAATGAAGGAAAAATTACAATATGAATATAAAGTAGGAATTCAAGAGGACAAATTGGGGCAAGTATTCGTCTATAGGAAGGGGAGTTAGGGATTGGAATAACTTACCAAGGGAGATGTTCAATAAATTTCCAATTTATTTGCAGTCATTTAAGAAAAGACTAGTAAACAACAGATACGGAATCTGCCACCTGGGCGACTGCCCTAAATGCAGATCAGTGTTCATTGATTGATTGCGCGCGGTACGTATTAAACGAATTCTTCAAAAATTTGTAATCTTCACCCCGGACTCGAACCTCCCACCTGACATGCAAGCCCGCTCCGCCACACCTTTACCAACCACACTAGGGTTTCGTACGGCACACCGGGTAGCTTATAGCAAGTATTGGGTTTACTGCGGTCACAATATCAATTTTGTGTTTCGCCAGCATGTCAGGTTCATACGATTTAGAAGGCACACGGTTGTCTTGCAGTGTTTAATACGAGTATAACATTTCGGCGTCTTATCATGGTGAGGCGATAAATACCAAGATATCCGGCTGTGTTGTCTGAGGATACTGGCAGGGCAGATGTTTTCAGGACGGTATGAATATTGTGGGTTGCATAAAACTACAATGGAAGGGGCGGCTGAATCACGCTATATATGTCAATGCCCCAATGATATGATAAAGTGGTTTAGCAGACATGAAAGGGATCTATCAAGACTGGCTGTAGTTGTATCCCAGCAGCAAGCGTGCCGAGTGAACGGTGCTTCAGTAACGTGGCACTTTTTTAACAAATCGCCGCAGACAATCAAATCTAGACCACGACAGTGATATGCTACTGATCGCAGTAATCATATATCTTCTTCACTTGCAAACAAGTAAAAAGTTATTGTAATCTTTCAAAAGACTACACGAAACCAAATGTTCCTATGTGTTCTACAGCTACTATTTATTTCATGTTCAGGTAGTTTCTTATCACTAACAAGCAGGATAAATCTTCTGTTTGAAAACAGTACTTTTCTATTTATGTTTTCGTTATTGAAATGGGAGTATCAGATTATTTTTTTCCGCGCACTATGTGGTTAATTGTCCAGAAAATGTTCTTGGAAAAGTTATCTTTGTGCCAAGAGATAGGGACGTTGCAGCGAGGCGAACCCAGAGCGAAGAGCGGGTAAGACCGCTTACTCGATATCAGGACATCAAATATGGGACGAGCAGAGGCGAGTGAGGTCGGCCACAAGGGGCTCGGTCCTTTCCTTAGCAGACGAGTTTTGCACTTAAGTGCTTTAATATGTTCATGATCGGTGTAGATCACGCGGGATGGTGATGTCAGGTTCTTTTGACCCATGGTGCATGACAGTAATTCTGTCACAGATTTAGATAGAGTAGACGAGAGGCATTATTACCCCTAATGTGAATAGTTTAATGAAGAAAAATAGCTTTCAGGAACATTCCATTTGTATGAAACTATAGTAAATCAAACCACTAATATCCACGCCAACATTCACTGATGTTATTACCATATATCAATCCTAGGAGTCTGCATCAAGTGAGAGTTCCTAAGAAATCATTCTTTCGGTATTACTAAATTATGTTCCTCACTTGGTTGACGGTATATGTAATGGAATGAAATGGCGTATGGCTTTTAGTGCCGGGAGTGTCCGAGGACATGTTCGGCTCGCCAGGTGCAGGTCTTTTGATTTGACACCCGTAGATGACCTGCGAGTCGTGATGAGGATGAAATGATGATGAAGACGACACATACACCCAGCCCTTGTGCCAGACAAATTAACCAATGATGGTTAAAATTCCCGACCCTGCCGGGAATTGAACCCGGGACCCTGTGACCAAAGGTCAGCACGCCAAACATTTAGCCATGGAGCCGGTATATGTAATGATAACATCAGATGTGATGTTGATGTATCTATGTAGGTTCCAGAAACAAATGTTTATATGGGTGAGCACTTGAGAGATTTAAATAGTTCTTTCTGGAATACCAGCAATTAAAAGCTAATACTGAAATCAGACAGCCAATGAAATACTTTCTCTTTGGTTTAATGAAAATGATGATAAGAAATAACCTATAAATGCCCTTCAGACAAAATTCAACACCCACCCAGTCTCTGATCAAAGGAAGCCATACAGAACAGCGAAAACTTAAAAGTTGTGTTCTGAATGGGGAGATTGTTGTCACTGAAATATCTTCTCAGTTACCAAACAGACATCATTCCATGAAAAACAGACAACATATTTGAACGATTTTCAGTGTAATTGTTGAATACTTACTTACTTTGTTAGTAAACAATCAGGTTCCAAACAGACATAGATTAAGTTAATTATTTTATACCAATATTTCATGTTAGTGGTACAATAATTTACCGTCTAAGAAGATGTTGGCTCTATTGACCATCTTTACGAGATATACTATTTACAATTGAATTTATTCATGACTTAATTAAAGAATAGGTGGCCCAAACTAATGTCAGATACGCCTGGTGTCGTTAGATTAGGAGGCTACAATCATATCTTGGGCTTACGGTGGAACTAAACTCTCTAGGACAACATAACCAGTAAAGAACTGGAGAAGCGATCAAATTGAGGAGACAGGTGGTTTGGACATGTCTGGGGTTTCAACGAGAACAGGATACGATACAGACTTGTTTCATGGCAACGATCAGCACAGTGTAAGGTTCGCCCAAGAAGACCTACGCCAAACTGATGGAGCTCGACCTGAAAACCTAATCTCAAGCCACTGCTATAGACCGAAGAAACCTAAAGAACGATCAGTGAAGTCAGAAAATCATCGGCTTTTATAGCGGGATACCGACATCAGTTCAGAACATAACCTGTCGCCAGGCAGTGAAAAAAGCAGAAGAGGAATAATAATATTTAGAATATTAGAAACATATAGTTTCAGTGAGGTATAATCAGAAGAGAAGATGTATTCCATTTGAATCCTGGAGACCAATCCACCTACGTCTTTCACTGCCTTTTTCTTTAATATGAATTCCAGGACTACAGTACATTACGACGGTCTTCGGAAGGAGGAAAGTGCTTCTAACGTGTGTATTCCCTATCTGCGTATAGCGATTGGTCACTTGCACAGCGCGGCCTTCTGAGACCAACCGGTGGTTCGATCCCGTCTCAGTCCGGTGGTATTTCAAGGTGCTGTAATATGCTAGCCTCCTGTCAGTAGATTTACTGGCACGTAAAAGAACCCATGCGGGACGAAATTCTGGCAACACAGCGTCTTCGAAAACCATAAAAGTTACTAGTTAGTGGGACGTAATGCAAGGGGCGTTATTATTTACACAGTACCGGTGAAATGCTTTTTTTATTACGATGATTACTGACAGTCTTTCAAAACGTAGGATTGTTGCGTGCTCAAACGACCGTCAGCTCTGTCGTAGCCTCCTTCAGTATTTCCTGGAAGGGACTAGTGAGTCATCTGGAAGCTCCCAGTCCGAGGCACAGCCACAGCATCTTTCCTCTATTGCTCTCTTCGTCTGGTTTCCCCGTGCGCCTTCTCGAACACGAAACGGGAATGTTTCGTCTCTAGCAGAGCCACGAATATTCTACTGTGCCATCATCGAGATATAAAAATACAAGTTACAAGACAGGCCGGGAATCGAACGTGGAACCTGTGGGTACGAAGAAGGAAAACTGAAGAGATAACAATATTATTTGCTTTACGTCCCACTAATAACTTTTACGGTTTTCGGAGACGCCGAAGTGCCGGAATTAAGTTCTGTAGGATTTATTTTACGTGCCAGTAAATCTACCGACACGAGGTTGACATATTTGAGCACCTTAAAATACCATTGGACTGAGCCAGGCTCGAACGTGCCAAGTTGGGAAACTGAAAATAAAGAACAGTACACTTGCCTGACAGGAAGGAGATCTTTTAGTAGCTGCTCCTACCCACACTGCCCTAGTGCTGTGTATGTTCCTAGTGGTTTCCTGTGGATTTCTCTGTCAGTGTCCTTAGCATGATGAAACAAGATTTGCGCGTATCTGCTTTGAGTCACTGCGTGTGAACTCATTTCCTCTTCTTTGAGAAGCAGTCGTTTGGAAACGTGACTGTAGTTGGTTGTCAGACACTAGTGACAGGATGTGAATGTGTTATTGTAACCTAATCAGCAGTTAGTCACGCCATTGCCTGAAATAAGATTTCTGACGGAACTGTACTTCCTTCCGGTCGTCGACTCAAGTCTTCGTTCTATCTGTAACGCCCACGTTATGTCGGATGACAACGCACAGGTTAGAGCTCACGAGCAAAATAAAGAACATTGCAGATGGCAATTCAAATAACTTACGCCGTTTTATGAACACAGTAAGTGCTCTCATTATTTAATGTAAGTCAAGCCGTGCAGAACACCGTCAGTTACGTGAAGCAGCTAGTTCGACTTATTTGACAGATCGAGTCTTGGTGCAGTAACGAGAGAGTATATATATACATATAATATATTTGTTTAGCTAAAGGTCTTTTTTCAGAAAAATAGCCACTCAAATCGCTGTTGATAGTAATTAAATTCTGTGGCTGTTACAAGCGAATGCTGCTCTTGTATGGCAGATCCTCCAATGAGGATCAAGAGGACAAGTTGGAGCAAATATTCGTTTATAAGATGAGGAGTTAGGGATTGTAATAACTTACCAAAGGAGATGGTAAATAAATTTCCAAATTCTTTGCAATTATTTAAGAAGAGACTAGATAAATGAGATAGGGAATCTGCCACCTCGGTGACTGCCCTGAATGCAGATCAGTGGTGATTGATGAGGGTGGATGAAAATAATTGCGTTGTTGTGTATGGGAAATAATGTGTTACTGTTGGGGAGGATAGCATTGGGTGTGATGTAAGTTGGAGGATTTTTTTGCTATTTGCTTTACGTCGAATGGACACGATGGTGACGATGGAACAGGAAAGGCCTATGGGAAGGAAGCGGCCGTGGCCTTAATTAAGGTACAGCCCCAGCATTTGCCTGGTATGAAAATGGGAAACCACGGCTGCCGACAGTGGGATTCGAACCCACTATCTCCCGGATGCGAGCTCACAGCTGCGCGCCCCTAACCACACGGCCAATTCGCCCGGTAGAGGAATGGTAGCAAGAGCACAGACACCCAGCCCCTGAACTAAGGGAATTCAGCTTTTACGTTTAAAATACCACTACTCAACCGGGAATCAAACCTGGGACCCTGAGACGCAAAGACCAAAATGCTAATCACTCATCCGGGACCCAAAACACACCATACAATAATCAAAATAAAGTTTCAAATTTAATTTCGTGTGACTATTCCCAGCCTGGTGCAGCCCTTGTATGTCCCACTCTCCAACGAGGGCGGGGGGAGGCCACAGCATCTGCCATGTATGGGAACTGTGTGTTCTTGTAGTGGAAGATAGTGTTGTGAGTTGCAGCAATGCCGTGAATACTACAAATACCCAGTCTCCGAGCCAGGCGAAATAACTATTTAAGGTTAAAATCTCTAACGCGGCCGGGAATCGATCCCGGGGCTCTCTGAACAGAAGGCAACTGCTCTGACCACTCAGCCAAGGAGCCGGACCAAAAATGAAGTTACAATGCTCATTATTGTAATACTGAATGAACAGGCAAATCTATCACACGTAAGGGTCGTGAGCAACCGAGGTGACTGTTGCTCACCAGATGGCCTACAAATACACATACATGTATATAACATGATCAATGTTACGACAGCTCATTCGTATAGCTTACCTCTCTTGACCGGATTCACTGTATAGTATTTTATTTCAAGCAGATCCTTAGTTGAAATCACGAGGCTGAGAGAACCACGTTCCAGCCCTCAGTTCAGAATAGAATACTGGGCCTCCTGGTAAGAGGCAGACACGCTACGCCCATGCTACGACGATGCCTATCGTACTACTACTATTACTACTACAGTAAAACTTGCCTAAACTGGACCTCCTATATGACGGAAATCTGTGATGATGATGTTCGTTGTTTAAAGGGGCCTAACATCTAGGTCATCGGACCCTAACGATTCGAAGTGCAACGAAATGAAACGATAATTAAAACTACAACATGTATCCACTGACTAGAATGATGAAAAATTGACCACGATCCAAAACAATCAGTGGATCCGGTTCACAACGCCTCATTTTCTGGGATGATGCTTGTTGTTTAAAGCGGTGTAAAATCAAGATCACCGGCCTCTCATGATAATACTAATCACTGGTAAAGCAGAGCCATGATGTTTCTCCTTTAGTAGTACTAATCGCAGGTAACGAAGAATCATGGTGTTCGTCGCATGGTGGTATTAATCACAATTAATGTAGACCCAGGGTGTGTCATACATAACGGCACTACTCACAAGCAATGTAGACCCATGGTGTTCCTCACACATAGGTACAAACCACGATCGGGCGTCGGCTAGATCCGCAGTGTTCCACATATAATGATATGGCCTACTAATTACAGCCACACATACACATGGTGTTGCTGGCATAGTTGTACTCATCACAGGCCACACATACCCATGGTGTTACTGGCATAGTGGTACTATCATAGGCTACGTGTAGTCATGGTGTTACTTATACAGTGGTATTAATCATAGTCAGTGTAAACCCACGTATCGCACATTATGCCACACCCACAGTCAACACAGACCCATGGTGTTCTTCATATAATGGTACTACTCCCATAGAAATCATCTCTCGATGATACTAATCACAGCAGGAATGGTGATTATTGCTCTAAGAAGCACAACCAGGCACATATAGAAGTACTAATCGCAAGTAAAGTCGACCCATGGTGTTCATAGTGTAATGGTACGAATCACAGATTGTCTCATGGTTCCAAAGGTATCATCACTTGGTCACCCTTTTTATTCGCCTCTTACGAGGGTCAGGGGAAACTGTTGTAACCAAGGTTGAAATTTACAAAACACAACTTTTATTGCTTCACTTTATGATATTTACACAAATAACTGAAATTTATTTTGAAGCAAAAAGGAATATTGAATCTTGAGAAAAGTCTGTCTTTATACAATATGTACAGGTTTGCAGTCTTTATATACACTTCTATCTTGAAAAGATAGTCTTTGTGAATTGACACGTTGATAGTCGAGAACTATCTGGCACACTAACATAAATGTCTTTGAGAGTCCTTGTTTGTTGAAGTGCCTGAATTCCTAAAAAGCAAGTTCAATTGATTGAAGAAATTCCACCTAGCGAAACTAAGGGAGCTTGCATAAATTAGGGAATGAAAATGGCTTGTAAAAGAATTACGGAACATAGGCAGCGGAAACAGGTAAGGGAGCGGTGACCAGAGGTGAAACCTCGTACTGCCAGAAATTCAGTCCACCTGGTCGAAGCACATTTTCAAGAGGAGTAGCCTCCGTGCTCGACGTAGGGTGTATTCTGGAGCTGGACACCGGGGCAAGTGGGCAATTGAGCAGGCAGGGAGCTCCTATTTATAGTACACTCGATGGTCAGGCACGCGCACTGAGGGCTGCGCGTCGAAGCTAGCAGAATGATACACAGGCGCGCGTGCAGCTGGCTGACGGAGCGAGACGGGAGCGCCGGACATACAACACCCTCCCCTCCTAAATACGCCGGTACGGCGTGAAACGGCGGCGGCGCTGGCGGCGGCTGCGATGCTGGGGCGGAGCTGCTGATGTCTCTGTTGTATTGTCCGGAGCTGGAACTGGGCGGAGTGGCGCTGTCTCGTCCTGAAAGGAACCCATTGTTATTAAATGATCTAAAGCGCGTTCAGCAATAGATTTATCAGGTTTAGCAATAGCATCAATAGCTGGGCAGGGGCGGTAGCGCAGACGTATCTGATCTTGATGGCGGCAGATACGTTTCTCCGTAGTCTGTATCTCGTATAGACGATGACCCAAAGATCTGCAGATGACTCCAGGTATCCAGAGTGGGTTGGATTTGAATGTCCTGGTGTAGACCTTGGCGTTGAGGGAGAATTTCGGTGGTGAGGTCTTATGCTGGGCCGGGAGAGGCTGTAACAGAGAAAGTAAAGTTCTGTGAGGTCGTCCATGGAGCTTCTGTGCAGGAGTGATATTATCAGCGCCGGGTAGAGTTCTGTAGTTGTTTAAGAGTTGGAGCAAGGCTTGGTCTTTAGTTAAGCCTGAAGAGACAGCTTTCTTCATACTTCTTTTAAATGTTTGTACGAAGCGTTCAGCTTCACCATTAGATTGAGGGTGAAAAGGTGGGGCTAGGATATGACGAATGCCATTATGTGTACAAAAGTTCTGAAAAGCAGTAGCTGTAAATTGAGGTCCGTTGTCCGAAATGAGTACTTGTGGTAAACCTTCTGTAGTAAAGATTTTCTGGAGAGCACGAATGGTAGCTTCGGTTGTAGTAGTCGAATGCATATCCACGACATATGGAAAGTTTGACAGTGAATCGATGACTATTAACCACATGGAATTGAGGAAAGGACCTGCGAAATCGATGTGAACTCGTTCCCATGAAGTAGTAGCAGGAGGCCATGAAGCAAGATCAGAAGACGGGGCGTTCTGATTCGTTTGACATTGCTCACAATGACGTATTAGCTTTTCGATGGCGGCATCAATACCGGGCCAGTAGCAGTGTTGACGGGCGAGTTGCTTTGTTCTGGAGATACCCCAATGGCTTTGGTGTAATAATTCGAGAACTTGTTTCTGTAGGCTAAGTGGGATAACCACTCGGAAGATGGTGCCTGCTTCTAGTAATACAACTCCGGCACGAGTCGTGAGACGATGCTGCATACGATGATAAGGTGCCAGGGGGGCAGGAAGTGTGCTCTGAAGAGGCCAACCGTTGCGGATGTAAGTACGTACAGTAGCAAGTGTACTGTCCTTATCCGTAGCTTTAGCTATGCAGGTAGCATCAATAGGAAAACTGGATACAGTATCTTCAAGTTCTATGTCCAACTGAAGACATTCAGATTCTTGAGAATCGAAGGCAGTATCAGGACCAACGGGTAAGCGGGAGAGGGCATCAGCATTACAATGCTGGGATGTGGCTCGATATACAATCTGATAGGAATAATCAGAAAGGAACATGGACCATCTTTGAAGCTTTCTGAGGGAATTCTCTGGGATCTTATTACCAGGATGGAATAAGTGTACGAGAGGCTTATGATCGGTAATGATCAGGAAATGGTTGCCATAGAGATATTCATTGAAACGGCGAATACCAAAGATGATGGCTAAAGCTTCTTTCTCTATCTGTGAGTATCGACGTTGATGGTCATTAAGTGTTTTCGAAGCGAAGGCGATGGGGCGTTCTTGTCCATGACGATCCTTCTGGGAGAGAACGGCACCGACACCATAGTCTGAAGCGTCAGTAGCTAGCGTGATGATCTTGTCGGGCTGAAAATGAGTGAGTTGTATAGCTTGAATTAAGGCGTTGTTGATTGTTTTCCATGCCTGTTGGCATTGCGGAGTCCACTGAAATTTAACACCTTTTTTACGTAGAGCGTTTAATGGAGCTGCCACTGTAGCGAAGCGTGGAATGAACTTATTATAATAGTTCGCTTTGCCTATGAAGGACTGAAGCTGCTTGAGGTTCTGAGGTGCTGGCATGTTTACTATCGCTGAGACATTCTGTGTACTAGGACGAATTCCATTCTTATCAAGTATATGTCCTAGGTAGTGAACTTGAGGCTGAAAGAAGGTACATTTAGCGAGATTCGCTCGTAGGCCATTGTCTTTCAATTTCTGGAGAAGGAGGCGTAGATTGGTTAGATGTTCCTGATGATCTTTTCCAGTAACAATAATATCATCCAGGTAGTTAGCACAACCGGGAATGGAGGCGGTGAGTTGAGCCAAATATCGCTGAAAAATAGCCGCTGAGGATGAAACACCGAATGGGAGCCGCTGGAGCTGGAGCAGTCCGAGAGGAGTGTTGAGTGTGAGAAATTTCTTAGATTCTTCGTCTAAAAGTAGCTGGAGATATGCTTCTTTAAGATCAACTCGAGAGAAGAATTGTCCACCAGAGAGACGACGGAATAAGTCTTCTGGACGTGGAATAGGAAAGATATCCGTGTCGAGTTGTGCATTGACTGTAGATCGAAAATCGCCACAAAGTCGAACATTACCATCAGGTTTCTTGATTACTACGAGTGGAGTAGCCCATTGACTAGAAGTAACTGGTACAACAATTCCAGTTTGTATCCATCGTTCTAATTCTTTCGTGACCTGGTCTTGAAGTGCTAGGGGTACTGGACGAGCTTTGAGGAAGCGAGGCTTAGCTCCGGATTTCAGCTGTATGTGAGCTGTATAGTCTTTGGCTGTACCGAGCTGAGAGTCGAAGACTTCAGGAAACTGCTCTAGGAGAGCGGTAACGTCAGCAGTAGGATGCAATGTAGATACGACGTTAATGTTGTCATGTATCTGGAAACCAAATAAGTTAAATAGATCCATGCCCATAATGTTTGATGCAGTGTAGTTGTTAACTACGAGAAGAGGAATGTCCTTCTGAATTCCTTTATAACTAGCCTGAAGCTTGATTTGACCTTTGATGTCAATTTTCTTCTTGTTAAATGTCACGAGCTGGATGTCAGCTGGAGAGCATGCAGGTGAACCTAAGTCGTGGTAAGTAGTCAGGTTAATAATAGAGACAGGTGATCCAGTGTCTAATTGAAAATCGACAGATCGATCAGAGAATGAGAGAGGAATGATGATTTTGTGAGAATCCTTTGTGGGAAGAATAAGATTGATCTGATCAACTTCCATGTCTTGGCGGGGCTGTATATGCTTCCGGCGTGCTGCAGTAGTCTTAGCAGGGCGGAGCGAACTTTGACAGACAGTCTTAATGTGTCCAAGTTTATTACATCGTTCACAAGTAGCTTTGAAAAAACGACAGTCACGACGTTCATGATGCTTGAAACAACCTCGGCAGGAAGGCAGGAGTTTCGAGGTGCTTTTAGAATTGGGCTTCCGTGGAGCATTACGAGAGGGAACCTGGCGAGAATGCTTGGTGGAGAGCGCCTTATCCGTACGGTTCACTGTAGCAGAGGACTTGCGGGCCTGAGGCGAGACTTGTGCAACTTCGTGTGGAGAAGCTATGGCTGCGGCAGTCTTGGTAGTAAGCTCATAAACCGTAGCAATACGCTGGACGTCTTCTAAAGAAGGGTTACTCTGCTTGACAGCGTCAAAACGTATTTTGTCTTCAGGAGTATGTAAAATTATCATGTCCCGAATGAGAGAATCAGTGTAGGAGGAACCACAACCGTCCTTGGAGCAGATGAACTGGCAGGGTTTAGCTAGACCACGCAATTCAGTTATCCATTCAGTATGTGTCTGATGGGGTTGCTTTCTGCACTGAAAAAATTTATAGCGAGCAGCCACTATGTGAGGAGCTTTGGCATAGTGTTCCGTGAGACGGGCCAAGAGCTGCGTGAAGGGTACCTCAGATAAGTGTTCTTCCGGACTTAATTTACGTAGTAATTCACACGTAGCATTGCCAACCGAACTAAGAAATAGTGCGCGGCGGCGTTGATCATCAGCGACAGAATGGCAGATGAAATGCTGCTGTAAACGGGCTAAATAAACTGACCATTCTTCCTTAGCTGGATCAAAAGCAGAGAACGGAGGAATAGCTGATGGCTGTGTAGAGACAGAAATAGCTTGAATAGCCTGAATTAATGCTGCCTGTTGTTGTTGCATAAACTGTTGTTGTTGCTGCTGTAAGGCTTGGAAGACCGTAGCGAGTTGTTCCGCAGTAGCCATTGCGAGATGCGTGCAAGAAAGAGTAAGGTAAGCTGTGTGTCAGAACTGGTTGGAGTGTCGTTGTTGTTTAGCACGTCGCCGTAAAGTTGACAACTGGGCCTGTTGAATTGTAGTGGCGTGTTTACCTCGTTGCTATAGAGTTGGCGATTGGGGCTGATGACGTGTAGTTTGTTGCTGTTTTACCTCGTCGCTATAGAGTTGGCAACTGGGGCGAAGAATTGTAGGTTGTTGCGCTTTTACCTCGTCGCCATAGAGTTGTGTTGTAACCAAGGTTGAAATTTACAGAACACAACTTTTATTGCTTCACTTTATGATATTTACACAAATAACTGAAATTTATTTTGAAGCAAAAAGGAATATTGAATCTTGAGAAAAGTCTGTCTTTATACAATATGTACAGGTTTGCAGTCTTTATATACACTTCTATCTTGAAAAGATAGTCTTTGTGAATTGACACGTTGATAGTCGAGAACTATCTGGCACACTAACATAAATGTCTTTGAGAGTCCTTGTTTGTTGAAGTGCCTGAATTCCTAAAAAGCAAGTTCAATTGATTGAAGAAATTCCACCTAGCGAAACTAAGGGAGCTTGCATAAATTAGGGAATGAAAATGGCTTGTAAAAGAATTACGGAACATAGGCAGCGGAAACAGGTAAGGGAGCGGTGACCAGAGGTGAAACCTCGTACTGCCAGAAATTCAGTCCACCTGGTCGAAGCACATTTTCAAGAGGAGTAGCCTCCGTGCTCGACGTAGGGTGTATTCTGGAGCTGGACACCGGGGCAAGTGGGCAATTGAGCAGGCAGGGAGCTCCTATTTATAGTACACTCGATGGTCAGGCACGCGCACTGAGGGCTGCGCGTCGAAGCTAGCAGAATGATACACAGGCGCGCGTGCAGCTGGCTGACGGAGCGAGACGGGAGCGCCGGACATACAACAGAAACCATGGGTGTATTCTTCATCTGCGTCCCCCACCCACAGGGGTTGAAAATCTGTGAAAACAGAAGACATGTCTTTCAATGTGTCCCTGTTATGAATGGTGTGAACATGTCACTGATAGAGTCGCCTGGTGCATATATTTCAGTGGATTTGGCAAAATGATACCTAAGAGCAACTTCTGCATCGGTGAGGAAAGCAATGGGAAACTACTTCTTCATAAGGGAACGGTGTGAGACCTTCACGTCCTGATTTACTTCCGGAACATGGCTCCATGGCTAAATTGTTAGTGTGCTGGCCTTTGGTCAGAGAGGTCCCGTGTTCGATTCCCGGCAGGGTCAGGGATTTTAACCATAATTGGTTAATTTAGCTGGCACGGGGGCTGGGTGTATGTGTCGTGTTCATCATCATTTCATCCTCATCACGACGCGCAGGTCGCTTACGCGCGTTAAATCAAAAAAGACCTGCATCTGGCGAGCCAAAGTTGTTCTCGGACACTCCCGGCACTAAAAGCCATACGCAATTCCATTTTTTCCGGAACGTGTTCAGAAACCGCAAATATTTTCGTGTACTTCAGATACTTTTATTTTCTCCTCCCACGTAAATGTCGTAAGGTTACAAGACATTTTTTCCGTACCGTAAAAATATAGAGCGAAACTAAGAAATCACTACGGTTTACGGTTCACAGTTTTTTTTAAATTTGCTATTTACTTTACGTCGCACTGACACAGAAGTGAGGGGGTAGAATATGTACAGACAACAAATAGTACTCGGGTTTGTACTACATAGCGGGTGAGGTATACACATCAAACCTGAAAGAAAAAAAAGGCTACAAAATTGTTTCTTTGATGCTCTCTGAGTGAATTTCGACAGACAGGTAAAAACTGACAGTCTATCTACTTTCGTGTGTAATTACAATTTTTTTGAGATTTTGATTCAATACTATACAATAAAACTTTCACCAAAGGAACAATATTAGAGATGTATTACAATTAAATAGAAGTACGGTGTGAATATACAGTACAATTAAAAATCATTCATAGCCGCGACGAACATAATTTTGTGCATGTTTCCGCTAGTAATTTTGCTAATATTAAAATAAAATAAAAGAAAGAATAGGCGATAAGACAACAGTGTTTGTTAAATGGCTTTTTTAAAATAATTCCTATAATTCCTATTTTCAGCCGGCTAGAATGGAATAAGAACGTGATATTTTCTCCACAAAGTGGGGAGCGACAGACCCCGCCCCCTCCCTCCCTCTAATCGCCGCTACTGACTGGTTGCCGGTACAAATTTGCGAATGAACCACAATTACTCTACAATGCGAATTGTAAGAAGCGTGGAAGGATTAAGAGTACACTATTTACGAACTAGTAGGGTCAGGAACACTTCGTAATCCTCTGTAGCACAAAAGAGAAAGTACTCTGCCAAGAATACTATGGAATCTTACAGGGTCCATAAAGAAAGTAGTTACGAGGGTGGAGTTAATTGTTCCTATAAGTCCGAGTAAATTGAGTCTAAAAGATAAAGCCTTGCTTGCTATCAACATCATAAAATTGAAATTGATTCCTTGGAGTTTTGTAGCATTTGCACTTAATATGATCCGTTTTCATAAAATTATTTATGCAAAAATTATAAAAAAACAGTTCCGTTTCCGCGTAAGACAGATTTCAGTTTTATTTTTTCTTACAATTGACCTTTCGTCGCATCGACACAGACAGGTCTTATGGTGACTATAGTAGAGAAACTAGGAGAGATTGCAACCACGTTGATTAACAGACTATAACTAACGAATATTCTTTTCTTTCTTTTTACCGTAATACACCACGCCTTTGCTGGCGTGACCTAGTGTTTTCAGTCTGTTGTGGGCTACAACATGTTTTTTTTTTCATTGACCTTCCTCAGTATCAGCCTTGGCTTTGACAATATACAAGTGATTGAGGTATGAGCGATGCTAGTAATGCCATTCCTTGTGCAGCCAGTCCCTGTTATGAATGGTGTGAACATGTCACTGATCGAGTCGGCTGGAGCATATATTTCAGTGGATCTGGCAGAATGATACCTACGAGCAACTTCTGCATCGGTGAGGAAAGCAACGGGAAACTACCTCACGCAATTCCCCAGTATGCCTCTTCAGTGCGCCAAGGACATCTATGGCGGCTGACAATGGAACTGTTGGGGATCAAGCCAGACTTCGGGTTGAATACTCAACATCAGCGTTACTCTACTCTTTAAAACACAACCATCTGTAAACCAGAAATCTCCGTTCACTGAAAGAAACTACTACTACTACTACTACTACTACTACTACTACTACTACTACTACTACTACTACATATTATTTTTCTTCTTGTTAACTGTCGTTATAGTCATTTCAGGCTAATTTTGAGATCCATTGGGTCATGCGTAGTATGTTTAAAGGAGAGTCTCTTACCTTGGTGACCTTCCCTTCCATGCCTTCTGAAATGTGTAGGCGTAACCCAGAGAGAACTATCATTAAAGGATGTGATACCATAGAGAGAGTCATTATCCTCTCACGGTTCGAATCTCGGCTAATGGAAGTTCTATTTTAAAGGATAAACAGACAGGTACAATTGATTCTGTTTCCACGCAAAACTTACGATAATGTGTAACTCCAAGAAGGCTCCTTTTAATTAATGAAATGACTGTGATCTATTACATTCTGTACACATAGAATGGTGGGAAACTGTGCACCTCTCCCTCTCTAACTGAACCAGATATGATGTTGGTGACTATCCTTAAAGGGAAAACACGTCGAAATATTTATCGCTTTTAAATCTAATCATAAGAAAAAGAGGAAAACATTCGACTCCTAGCATAATAGATTTAGAAGATAGGTCCTGAAATGTACAGAAATAACTTCGGAAATTTCGGTTGGAGTAGAGGAGAACAGAAGATAACCAAGGGAGGCTGGCAAGGAAAGATGAAAATGAGGATTCTAGCACGTGCGCAAACAGGACTCCACTCCAAGCTTCAAAGTTGGAACTTTGGAAGTGACATCGCATACTATAGTTGGGCCCACAAGAGTTGATGTCTGACGTTTAGCGCCACCGACGACGAGAAAGTTGACTAAAGCTACTCGAAAATGGTCTGTTGCTATGGCAACGATAACAGAGATGCCACATTAAGGATGCTATCGCCATGTGGGTTGGCTTGCTCTCAATCGCTTTTGTGATATTGTTCAGAGTAGTACTGTGTTAGCTGTGTTAGTTGTTGCTGCTTTATGTAGTAACTAGCAAGATACCCGTGCTTCGCTACGGTATTATACTGAAAATTGTAATTGAATGCTTATTGTTTTCGATATATAATCCGCCGAAATTCGCGATCTGATTCCTTTTCTTCGAGAATCCGCCAAAATTCGCGATCTGTCTCGTTTTCTAATAGGTTACGGCAAGTTTCCTCCCATTTTTCAATCTTTTTTTCCAGCAATCGATTTCGTACTTCCCGGGCTAGGTCCAGGTATTCCACCCAGTTAGTTGGGTCCCTAAATCTTTGCCATCTTTTCCTATAAGCATTTTTAATATGGATCAAAACCTTCAGGGGATCTGTCGTGGCGTCGTCTTGAGTGCCTTGGCGGTAGCCTACTGAACCCGCGGCCGGACTGCATTCTTAGTCATTAGCCGTCCAGGACCCGTTTCCAGCGTGGGCGGCACATGTGACGACGGTCCAGAATATTATTATTATTATTATTATTATTATTATTATTATTATTATTAATATTATTATTATATGTTCTGGACCCCACAGCAATATGCAAGACCGCTACTTGGCGGTAAATTACATCTGCTGCCATTGTCATTGTTGACAATGTGACCAGCACCATTGTAGCGCGTAGGCAAGTGTGCGGGATTTCTGGCGATACGAATGACATACCTCCGTGTATTATTGACCTTATTATAGAGGTGAACAATTTGACGGTCAATATCATTCCTATCGTTTATTTCAAATGTGTTTAAATTTTTATTTATATGCCAGAAGAATCCACTGTAATCTAAGAACGTTCTCCGAAGGGAAAGATGGCTGTTGAAAAAGAACCCAGGAAAGATTAAAAATGATCGGTTTATGATCAGAATAAGTACATCGAAAGTCTACAGCCTGTTTCCTATCATTCGACAGGATCAGGGATGGAATAAATAAAGCCCCATCTAGCGGCAACAATATGAATTGTGCCGGCTGCCGAAGCTCCCCTCTGGGGCAATGATCGATGAGTGACAAATGAAATGAAATATTGGACAGTGTTGCTGGAATGAATGATGACAGGGAAAGCCGGAGTATCCGGATAAAAAACCGTTCCGCCTCCATTTTGTCCAGCACGAATGTCACATGGAGTGACCGGGATTTGAAACACGGAACCCAGCTGTGAGAGGCCGGCGCGCTGCCGCCTGAGCGACGGAGGCTTCTTATAAGTACATCATGAACAGTAAAATCAATTGGTCTCACCGCCTTTTACACCCCACCGCCGTTAAATTTATTTACCCCCACCCCCCAAAAAATTAAAAGAAGGCGTGTTTCTTTATGTTTAAAGGAGCTTCCAAATACCAATGTTCACGTTTATTACCTTCAGTTTTGAGATATAAGAATCCCCTTAAAAATAATTCACTTTTTTAACTTCCTTTCACACTCCACCCCCCCCCCTAACAAAGTGATATTAAGGCAAAAAATACTTGTTCCTGTAATAGTAAAGGATCTTCTAAGTACCAATTATCACCACTCTAACCTCTTTAGTTTTTGATTTATGTGTCCTCATGAAAGGAATTCAGCTCCTATTCACTCCCGCACCCCCAAGATTGTTCCCCCCCCCCCAAAACGCGCTTTTCTTTGTTTTTAAAAGAGATCAAAACACCAATTTTCACGTCTGTAACAACTTTAGTTTTTATTAGATGTATGTATTCTCATACAATTAATTAATATTTTCAATCCTTTAACCCCCCAAACCCCCTTCATTGGATTTTCCGAGAATACGTGTTTGTTTACTTTTAAAGCAGATTCCAAAAATCAAATTTCACGTGTGTAACATCTTTATTTTTGAGATATCTGTAGCCTAATTAAAAGAATTCAACACCATTTTCAGTCACTTTTACCCCCCCCCACTACCCAAGTGGTATTTCCGAAAACTAAAAATACACATTTCTTTATTTTTAGTAGAATTAAAAAATTACCATTCTTCACTTCTTAACATGTTAAGTTTTTTCAGATATACTGTAGAAATTCTCATTTTAAAATTTCACCCCTTTTTAGTTCCCCTTAAGTGGAGTTTCCAAAGACAAATCACCTATGTTTCTTTACACTTACAGGAGATTCCAAATACCCACTTTTTAGGTCTGTAACATTTTACGCTTTCAAAAAATTCACCCCAATTTGCCACTCCCGTTTAACCGTCATTAATTTAATTTTCCAAAAGCAAAAATATACGTTTTTCTTTATTTTTGAAGGAGATCCCATTTACAAATTTTCAGTTCTGTAATATCTTCAGTTTCTGAGATATATGTATCCTCATTAAAGGCATTCAACCCATTATTCACCCTTTTACACCCCTCCTATTGGGATTTAGAGAAAACAAAGAAATACGTGTTCCTTTATTTTTAAGGGAGATTCTAAACACCAATTTTTACATCTGTAAACGTTTAAAGTTTTAAGATGTAGACACACTCATTTTAAAAATTCACCCCCCCCTTTTCACCCCCCATTATTTGGATTCTCCAAAAACGAAAAAATACCTGTTTCTTTATTTTTAAAGTAGATCCCAAATACCAATTTTCAGGTCTGTAATATCTTCAGGTTCTGAAATATAAGTAGCCTCATTAAAGGCATTCAACCTCTTTTTCACCCTTTTCCACCCTTCCTATTAGGATTTTCCGAAAACAAAAAAATACATTTCTTTATTTTTAAAGGAGATTCTAAATACCAAAATTTACATCTATAAACTTTAAAAGTTTTGAGATATAGATACACTCATTTTAAAAATTTCACCCCCCTTTTCACCCCCCATTATTTGGATTTTCCCAAAACGAAAAATACCTGTTTCTTTAGTTTTAAAGTAGATCCCAAATAACCAATTTTCAGGTCTGTAATATATTCAGTTTCTAAGATATAAGTATTCTCTTTAAAGGCATTCAACCCATTTTCACCCCTTTTCACCCCTCCTATTGGGATTTTCCGAAAACAAAAAATACGTGTTCCTTTATTTTTAATTAAGATTCTAAATACCAATTTTTACATCTCTGAACTTTAAAACTTTTGAGATATAGATGCACTTATTTTAAAAATTCACCCCCCCCCCTTTTCGCCCTCGCATTAATTGGAGTTTCCAAAAACAAAAAAATATGTGTTTCTTTATTTTTGAAAGCGATCAAAAGTACCAATTATGAGGTCTGTAATATCTTCGGTTTCTGAGATATAAGTATTCTCTTTAAAGGCATTCAACCCATTTTTCACCCGTTTTCATCCCTCCTATTGGGATTTTCCGAAAACAAAAAAATATGTGTTCCTTTATTTTTAATGAAGATTCTAAATACCAATTTTTACATCTCTAAACTTTAAAACTTTTGAGATATAGATGCATTCATTTTAAAAATTCACCCCCCCTTTCACCCTCGCAATAATTGGATTTTCCAAAAACAAAAAATATATGTTTCTTTATTTTTGACAGCGATCAAAAGTACCAATTTTGAGGTCTGTAATATCTTCAGTTTCTGAGATATAAGTAGCGGTATCCTGATTAAAGGCATTCAACCCCTTTTTCACCCTTTTTCACCACTCCTGTTGGGATTGTCTGAAAACAAAAAAATACGTGTTACCTTATTTTTAAAGAAGATTCTAAATACCAATTTTCACATCTGTAAACTTTTAAAGTTTTGAGATATAGACACACTCATTTTAAAATTTCACCCTCCTTTTCACCCCCTTAGCGACGGAATATCCAAAAATCCTCTCTTAGCGAGCACCTACATCTTAATGTGAATATATCCCCGAACTTTCATTTCTTTATGTCCAGTAGTTTTGGCTCGGCGATGATGAATCAGTCAGTCAGTCAGTCAGTCAGTCAGGACAAGCTACTTTATATATATAGATTTAAGTGTTTCTTTCCTGAATATTATTTTCGTTGTTAGTTTATTTTTTGTAAGTTAATCAGTGGCTAGTTGTACAGTTCTATTTTATATATGTTGATGTTATTGTCAGTTTAGTGAATATGAAATCTCATATTTATCGGCAATGACGTGTTCTGTCTTAAATGCTGGAATTATTAGCACGAGCTTAGGAACGGGTCAAAGTTTATTGACTTGCTTTAGGCCAACATAGCTGATTAAATACTCAGCCTGTATGAAAGGGTGATATGCTGCAGATTGAGGTAACTATGACAACACAACGTACTTCGTAGTTACCGCTTCGTCGCTCAAATGTCAGACTTGAACTCTCGTGGGCCCAACTATAAGTATGGCACTCGTGTAATATATTATTTTTGCTATTTGCTTTACATCGCACCGACACAGATAGGTCTAATGGCGACGAAGGGACAGGAAAGGCCTAGGAATGGGAAGGAAGCGGCCGTGGCCTTAATTAAGATACAACCCCAGCATTTGCCTGGTTTGAAAATGGGAAACCACGGGAAACCATCTTCAGGGCTACCGACAGTGGGGTTCGAACCCACTATCTCCCGGGTGCGAGCTCACAGCTGCGCGCTCCTAACCGCACGGCCAACTCGCCCGGTGTAATGTATTTTGTGTGCATGAGTTTGATAAGGGAGATGGCTGTATCTTAAGTAGCATAAACATCCGTTAATAATGGTTATTAATATTACAGATTTATCGTCCTACTAACGACTTTTACGGTTTACGGGGCCGACGTGGCGAAATGTTGTACTGCAGGAGTTATTTTACATGCGGTAAATCTATGGACACGAGGCTGGCGTATGGAGTCACGCTCAATAATCGGTCTCTGTGCTGTACTTGTCAACAATGCGCTCTCTCATCCAGGTTGAGGCACAAACTCTCTCCTAGGTAAATATTAAAGAACAAAGGGAACACATATTAAGGCATGTCATCGGAATTATAATAAGTTAGCTGCGGGTACCAGTACGAAATTCATCAACGTTGGCGTTGTATTTTAAACAGTTTTGAGAACCGGGGAGAAAATGGTGTGGAGAGAGAGAGAGAGGGATAGAGAGAGAGAATTAAGCATACAAACATCGAGAGTGAAGGTTGTTCTCCTTTCGACTGTTCCTCTGTAACTATGAGGAAACTGCTGAATAGAATGTACAGTAAAAAAAAATAAAAAATCCACATCGATATGAGAAATGGACTCTGTCTGTATGTCTACCCCTTAGCCCCGTTCCATGATACGGGATGAGTGATGAGGTGACATGAAATGAAATTATATGGCATGTCTATATAGCACAGCCGTCGTCAATCGAGAGCGAAATGCCTTTGGAGCCAGTTTGCTCCCCGCTCTCGAAGAACGAGAGCAGCTTAGCGAGCAGGTAGGGGAAGTTCATGACGTAGTAGGCCTATGTACTGAAGGCCAGTGGCGCAAGTACAGTACGGCCACGGTATGCAACCCGCCTGACTGCTGCTTTCTTGTCACGTGACAAACACCCGTCCCGAGCGGAGCAAGTAGCACCGGCTCCCTATAGCAGCTACTTGATGACGTCTGATATAGCATACGTGCCGGATGCCGTTGTTGACGTCAACCTCAGGTGAGGGGGCTATCGAATACGATATAAATGATTATTCACGAAATCGGGTAAGAAGGTGGAAGGAATCCGCTGTGGAACTGGCCCGGCATTTGCCTGGAAGTGAAAGTTGGAAACCACAGAAAACCATACTCAGGACAGCGAACCCACGCGTCTCCCGAATGCAGAGCTTGGCTACATAGCCGTAGCGCTTTAACACATGTGGCCACTCCGCTCGGTAGAAATGGACACTAACTTCAGTAAATACGACGTTTGTGTCATAAGTGATAGCAACTACTTTCTTCCTTCACATTTGCGTATGTTACGGAAAGAATGACACTCAAAATACATGGACACAGCGCGAGATGGCGGTGCGTTGGACGGGTATCACGCACAGGGCGATGAGACTACAGTAGTGAGTCAGTCTTCGTGCAGAATACGCGGCAAGAACAACGTTCGTACATAGAACTGGCAGTTTGCTGGTGTCGCAATGCCAAAGAATGGCAGAGATAGCTTCTGGAAGCTGTTGCGAGATAGGCAGCAGCATTTGAGTACGGACATAAAACAAGCAGTGACGTGGTACGGTCTCGGCTGATGTGTCACGTGCCGTTATTACATATAATATAATACAGCATACAGCTTCCTTGGATGAATGATCAGCGTACTGGTCTTCAGTTCAGAGGGCGTCGGGTTTTATTCCCGGCTGGGCCGGAAAATTTAACCGCATATCGTCCATGGGCGTAGACAGAAGATGCATTGAGTGACGACAACGTCGTCCTCTTCCATGACAATGCCAGACCGCATGCAGTAGAAGCTGTTTCGAAAATGTTGCAAACTTCGGGCTGGGAAGACTTGGGAGTAAGGAGACGAGCTGCTCGAGTAAGCGATGTGTTCCAAGCTGTCAGTGGAAAGATGGCGGGGAGTGACATTAGTAGACGAATAAGCTTGAGTGGAGCTTTTAAAAGTAAATTTTCCAAAAAAACTAATTTGCTTTACGTCGCACCGACACAGATATGTCTCATGGCGATGATAGGATAGAAAAGGGCTAGGAGTGGTAAGAAAGTGACTGTGCCCTTAATTAAGGTACAGCCTGGTGTGAAAATGGTAAACAACGGAGAACCATCTTCAGGGCTGACGTCAGTGGGATTCAAACCCACTATCTCCCGAATGCAAGCTCACAGCTGCGCGACCCTAATCACATGACCAAATTAAAAGTAAAATCAGGTAAGAAAATTAAACCTCAGGAAGAAAAATCGGGGCAAATATTAATTACAAATCTTCATTTATAGGAAGAGGAATTAGTGGGTTGAAATTATATATCTTGGGAAAAGTACGATACTTTTCCCACTTCTTTGAAATCATTTAAGGAAAGACTAGGTAAACAATTGGTAGAGAATCTGCCACCTGGATGACAGCCCTAAATGCAGATCAATGATAACATTGACTGACTGACTGATTGATTGATTGATTAATTGATTGATTGATTGATTGATTGATTGATTGATTGATTGATTGATTAGTTGGTTGATTGATAGTATTTCAAATAATTTGCAGTTTGCTAAAATGCAACGATTACAATTTTATTTCAACAAGTAAATTATCAGTAGTCAGCCTTGTGGTGTAGTGGTTAGTGTGATTAGCTGCCACCCCGGAGGCCCGGGTTCGATTCCCCGCTCTGCCACGAAATTTTGAAAGCGGTATGAGGCCTGGAACGGGGTCCACTCAGCTTTGGAAAGTCAACTGTAGAGGAGGACTCGTTTCCCACCTCAGTCATCCTCGAAGTGGTTTTTTGCCACTTCTCCTCCAGGCGAATTCCGGGAAGGTACCTAACTTAAGGCTACGGTCCCTTCTTTCCCTCTTCCTTGTCTATCCCCTCCGATCATTCCATTCCCCGTCCGGCTTCATGGATAAATGGTTAGCGTGCTGGCCTTTGGTCAGAGGGGTTCCGGGTTCGATTCCCGGCAGGGTCGCCTACCGGTGTCAACATGTCCTCTGACACTCCCGGCACTAAAAACCATACGCTATTTCATTTCATTTCCATCCCCCTACAAGGCCCATGCTTAGCATAGCAGTTGATGCCGCCTGGGCGAGTTATTCGTCCTCGTCCCCAGTTGTATCCCCGACCCAAAGTCTCACGCTCCAGAACACCGCTTCAGAGGTGGTAGAAGTGGGATCTCTCGCTGCGTCTGCGTTCAAAACCGACCCTGGACGGAAAACGGAATAAGAAACGACGTGAAGAAATACATTTGGTATTTACAATTTACGAAGCCTCCGTGGCTCAGGCGGCAGCGTGTCGGCCTCTCACCGCTGGATACCGTGGTTCAAATGCCGGTCACTCCATGTGAGATTTGTGTAGGAGAAAGCGGAGGCGGGACAGGCTTTTCTCCGGACAGTCCGGTTTTTCCTGTCATCTTTCATTCCAGTAACACTCTACAATATCATTTCATTTCATCTGTCAGTCATTTATCATTGCCCCAGAGGAGTGCGACAGGCCTCGACAGCCGACACAATTCCTATCCTCGCCGCTAGATGGGGCTTCATTCATTCCATTCCTGACCCGGTCGAATGACTGGAAACAGGCTGTGGATTTTCATTCGTTTACATTTTACATTATAAAATACGTACATATATATTTTAAGACGAAAAAAGTAAGATCTAATATAAAACACGACAAACTGCGGGATTATCATTGTGGTAGAAACCAAACAAAAATAAACTAGATGACAGCAGTTGAAGTAAGGCTCCCATGGCAACGACCACCTAATCATGAATAATGCAGTAGTGGTCTATGCCTTTTGTTTACCAGAATATATAGCTGGATTTAAAAATGTCCAGAGAGAGAATCCACATATATTTTCAAATCTATAATATTACTTCCATTATGATTCATATAATTGCGAACAAATATTGTTAGTCAGCAATTATTTTATTAATACGATCATATTTTATTATAAATGTGTTACTAGGAAACCGCACTCCAACAAGGGTGCTGACTTCTCTATCACCCATATAGCTCTGAATTATAATACGAGTTACAGAAAAGTGTCCAACAGTGTTTAACATATAATATAATACAGCAGACAGCTTCCTCGGATGAATGATCAGCGTACTGTTCTTCAGTTCAGAGGGAGTCGGATTTTTTCCCGGCTGGGCCGGGAAATTTAACCGCATATGGTCGATTCCTGGGACACAGCGGCTGGCTATTAATGTTCGCCTTCGTACACATCTCTTCATTTAAATACAATACATCGCATTACAAACCACCACAGAAATACGCAATAATTGTTAATATATTCCTTCACATTGGGTTGGCGTCCGCCGTAAATCTGGTTAAAAATCACACGAAAAGCTGACTTCAAGAAATTGGTAAAAATAAAAAGGAGTATAATATATACAATTTTAATTTTGTCTGTATACTTCAAAATTTTGCTTTACTCTTCGATTAGGCAGGCCTATACAAAAGTCTTAAAGAGGTTCAGTTTAAATTCTCTCCGTCTGTTTGTGTTGACAAAAGAAAAACGGCTGAACAGAATTTTCCGGAACTCGGTATTTTAGTACAGGGATAGACAGGGTGTGTACTAGGATGTATACTCATGTTCATAAAAAACAGATCACATTGAAAGGCTAGAGATAGGAAATTCATATTCTCAGGACATGTTCATTAGTATGTTCTGCAGAAATAATTAGCATTTCAGTCATCTAGGTTCAGTATGTGTCCTGTTGCCTAACAGGCAGTGGGGCCTCCATGGGCACTGATAACCTGTTCTATGCGTGATGGCATCAACGCGTATAACTGGTGAATGGCGTCCTGTGGTATAGCCATCCATGCTGCATTCACCTGATTTCACAGTTCATTATTGGTGGTTGGCATTGGGTCACAGCGCCACACCCGTCGTTTCACCATATCCCACACATTTTCGATTGGCGACAAGTCCGGTGATCGAGTGGGCCAGGCCAACAGTCTGACATCCTGTGACAACAACAAGGCACGTGCTCGTGCGGCAACATGTGTTCACGCATTATCCTGCTGAAATATGGTGTCTGGGCTGTCGTGCATCAAGTGTATGGCTGCGAGTCCCAGGGTGTCATTCATGTAAGTCAAACTGGTCACAATGCCCTGGACACGCACAAACTGTGATTTGTGTTTGTAGGCCTACCCAATAGCACCCCACACCACAAGGCCTTGAGTTGGCCCTGTATGTCTTGTGCGAATGCAGTCAATGTGATGCCTCTCCCCCTGGCTGCGGAGGACCAAAATGCGGCCATCATTTTCAAACAAGCAGAACCTGGATTCGTCCGGAAACACTATCTGCTGCCATTCTTGTCACCAGTGACGTCGTTCGATACACCACTGCAGTTTATCATGTTTATGCACATTAGTCAAAAGTAGGTGGAAAAGTGGACGACGCGCCGGTAACCCAGACCGCAATAAACGGCGACGGACGGTCACTCCTAATAGTGTACGATGTGTTACACTGTTCCACTGTTGTGCTATAGCCGAGGAGGACGCAGATCTGTCCTGCAATGCCATTCGGATGAGGTGTCGATCTTTTCGGGGGGTAGTCTGGGTGGTGTAACCAGACCTATCTCGTGGTGTTCTTCGGCCTTCTGTGAACCATTCTGTACACACCAGTTGCACTGCCGACAGTCTTCGTCCACACGAGCAGCAATTTCCTGGATGGATGCATCACGTTCTCTCAAGCCAAAAATGCGCCCTCTTTCAAACTCACACATTTGACGATACGGTTCTCGCATACGTCTGCGGGGCATCCTGCACGTCTGGTCGAGTCACATTGATCCATTACCTTCGGTTTATAGCGACAACGAGAGCCGCAGCCACATTTTACCAGTCGGTGGTGGTGCGCAGAGATATCGACGTGGACCTTAAACCTCAGGGACGACATGGTTTAAATGCTCATCATTTCTTCAGAACATACTAATGCACATGTCCTGTGTATATGAACTTCCTACCTCTATTCTTTCAAGGTGTTCCGTTTTTTATTTTCATGAGTGTATATTATTTGTTTAGTATTCAGCGATATAGTAGTCTAATATAAAGGGGGCTAAAATAGGACATGTCAAGTTTGTTCGTTAATGTTAGCTGCATCGAAAAATAGCACATAGTAAAATTTGTTTAGATTATAATTCCATTTCTGGTAATTTACGGCATGTTTCATGTTTTTTTACCGTACGAGGAATAAGAATGGAGAAATTTGTGATTATTTCATTCGCCACACACTTTCTTATATCTACGACAGTATTCATTCTAATTTGTGTACATAACTCTAATTATAAAAAATCTAATTTTCGATCATTTCTGTCTGATACAGTTTACCGTATGAGTTATAATAATGGGCATATACATGAATTTAGATTTATATTACCAAGTGGCATATGCTGCTGTTGATGGTGAGTCATCCGTCGGATGGGGACATTAAGCCTTGAGCAGACACCTTGGTGCTATTCGACAGGAGTAGGCTATGTGCCAGCACCGGGTCACACCCTTTCCCTTGCTACTATCATATATTATGTCATTAAATTAATCTTATTAACTCCTCTGAAGAGGTTGACGTCAGGAAGGGCATCCAGTCATAAAATCCCGCCACGACAGATTCGTCTCATCTCATTCCCGACCGCGTAGAGAAACGGGACAAGCAATTACCGAGTACATCCAGGGCGAGCATCACTGACGAGGAAATTTTTTTTCAGTCGTCATAGTAAAGAACTGACTGAAGTATTTGAGTACCGACAAATACCACTCAGCTGAACTGGGATCGAACACACCATCTCGAACTCAGAAAGCCAGCGCTCTTTCATCTAAGCTACTCAGCTCGGCGAGGTCATGTTTCACCAAAATAACGCGTCTGTCTAATTTCCCGTAGAATATTTCCTAAAATTAGTACGGATTTCGTTTTAGTCAATATCAACGAATATTACGCCACACGACTTCTACTCTTTTTAACCTAGGCATGACTATTTGACTCGCCTTTGCTGGCGAGATGTAGTGTTTCCAGTGGACCATGTCTTCTGCTATGGGCTAGAATAAATGTGCTACTTTCGTTGCCCTCTCTCAGTCTCATCCTTGGCTTTGACAATATGGAAGTGACCGACGTATTAGCGATGCTATTAATACCATTCCTTACGCAGCCTGTACCTGTATTGAATGGTATGAAAATGTTGCTTATAGGGTCGGTTGTTGCTCGCATTTCAGTGGGCTTGGCAGACTGATATGTAATAGCTACTCCTGGATCGGTGAGGAGAGCAACGGGAAACTACCTCACTCCCCATTTCCCTAGTATGCCTCTTCAGTGACGCCTAAGCTATCTGTGACACCTGTTGGTGGAGCTGCAGAGGATCAAACCATCCTTCGGGCTGGATACCTAAAACTATTTGACAGGAAAACATTTGGTGATTTCAAGGTGCTAAGAATCACTTGAATCATTTGCTTCGACTCTAAGCTCGTCCAGTTATTTGCAGATCAAATTTGAAAATCATGGTGTACGCTAAGACATAGAAAAACTATTTTTGCATAATTCCGAACTGCATGGACGTAAAATTTCATTTCGAAAATGCTCCATGCACTGACTGGGGTTTGCACCACGGTCACTTCGGTGAGGAGTCAGTGAGGATGTCACTCGGAAATCATGCCTAGATAAGCGAAACAAGTGACAAACACTTTCAAATAATTTATTCAGAGCGCGTAAGTGCTAATTGAGCTTTTATGTCACATTCTGCAACAGAAATCCATTGTCTACTGAATAATATTTAGCGTTTACTTAAACACAATCAAACTGATTTCAGAGAAGAGTTCTTCAAGTTGCTCAACAAAAGAGTCTCTCCATATAGCTCTAAATCAACTGACTAGAGCTCTTCGTACTACAGCCACCTTAACGTTTCAGTATGTTGCCAGTATTACGCAACCCTGTGATTAAAATGCGCTGGAGAAACTTAAATATTTTTCTTATAACAAATCAAATTTCTTGCTGTAAAAGGGTACTAGACAGCGTATGGGTCCAGAAATCTAGCACACAAATAAATGGTTTATGGCTTTTTGTGGAGGGAGTGTCCGAGGACAAGTTCGGCTTGCCAGGTTTAGGTCTTTTGTTTTGACGCCCGCAGGCGACCTGAGCGTCATAATTAGTAAGAATGATGATGAAGACGACACATACACCCAGCTCCCGTGCCTGCGAAATTAACCAATGGTGGTTAAAATTCTCCACACTGCCGGGAATCGAACCCTGGATCTCTGTGACCAAAGGCCAGCACGCTAACCATTTAGCAATCTATCCGCACAATATATACATATAATAATGATAATAATAAAAAAGTGATCTCTCTCTATGTGGCAATGCCTTATCCTCTCTCAGAAATGTGTTCTTGCTAAGTTAGAGCAAAATGAGAGAAAGATCCTCCGCAACATTCTGGTCCAAACTACAAAAACGGGATCTACTCAAGAAAATCCAACAAGAAATCCACTCTACGATAAAGAAGATCACGGACACAATGGACGACTCTCGATGGACAAAACGCGTTTTTAACAATTTCGTCCCACCAAAAGCAATCATTCTCTGGTACATTAACGGCAAGAAAGACCTCGAAGAAATGGGCCTATGACCTCATGACGCGCACAAACGAGATATCAGTACAAGCATATGACTTTTCGCACTTTCCGAGATGAGAAGTGGACAGTAAATGCAATGTGGTCGATGATCGCGGAGCTCGACACAGCTAGCTAATGCAAACCTACTGGATCAATCAAAAAATGAATAAACGCTAGAACGTATAATGAAAGTTATCGTGGTCCCTTGTTGGCCGATTAGCGAATAATAATAATAATAATAATAATAATAATAATAATAATAATAATAATAATAATAATAATAATAATAATAATAATAATAATAATAATAATAATAATGCCGGGCTGAGTGGCTCAGACGGTTGAAGCGCTGGCCTTCTGATCCCAGCTTGGCAGGTTCGATTCTGGCTCATTCCGGTGGTATTTGAAGGTGCTCATATACGTCAGCCTCATGTCGATAGATTTACTGGCACGTAAATGAACTCCTGCGGGACTAAATTCCGGCACCTCGGCGTCTCCGAAAACCATAAAAGGGTAGTTAGTGGGACGTAAAGCCAATAACATTAATAATAATAATAATAATAATAATAATAATAATAATAATAATAATAATAATAATAATAATAATAATAATAATAATAATAATAATAACGTCTAATCAGGTGTTATTGTCACAAGACAGGTTGAAGTGCCAGAATTTTGCCCCATGGTGGGTTTATTATAATGTCAGTGTATGCATGTGTTTACCTTCAGTAGATATGTATTGCTCTGAAACTAAAACGCTTGATATTTCGTTCATGAGGAGGGCGATATTTTATGTCTGAATATTGTTTCAGCTCAGTTTCAGTGGAATACCTGGTCCGTGTCATTCCCTTTGTTTAGGGCCAGCCAACAGACAGGCTCATTCACAGGCCAGATTTACGTGGATAAACAAGCCTTAACCACCAACATATAAGCGGGAAAACTGTGGTCGACCTCACAGAGAGGAAAAATATTCTACAGTATGAGCTCGTGAATGTTACATGTGAGCTACACAGAGAACTGTTTGAACTGGAAACCGGAGAAATTTTTCAAGCTTTTTTATCCTAATTTTTTTACATCATATACGGGGTATACGATACATTCGGGCCATAATAATGGGGATCAAAATAACTAAAATGAGGACGGTAAGCACTCTGAATCGTAATTTTCCTTCAAAATAAGGAGGGAAATTTCGTAACATTGCTCTGAAACCATGATGAGAAAATCCCTGAGAACGTTCTGTTTAATTCCAATTTCACTTTTTACTACCGAGTGTCGTGAGTAGTGGGGATAGTATCGAGCAAAATTTGACCTCGGGCTTTTGACAGATCTTAAGCTTTCCTGACCATTAGACAAAAGATGGGTTTAGCTACGGAAATGTGATTTAAGACGTCGTAGGAGCTCCTTTCTTGGTGGTGGCGATCGTAGAATACACACATGGTATAGCCTGCCTGTCGTAAGAGGTGACTGAGAAATCACGGGTCCCTTAGCTGATCTGGTGTTGTTTCCACTTGTGCCAGTCTCCCACCTACCCGACCTCCCTTGGTCAACTCTTGTTCATTTCCATTCTCGACGGTAGTCGGTTTGTGAGGCCTCGGCAGTCACGCCCTTCGTGGCCCTTCCCTTTCTTTTGCCGAAACCTTCATTCTTCGATGTGTCAGCCCCCTTTTTAATTCTCCTCTGATTATTGTTAACAGAGGATAGTTGCCAAGTTGTGCCTCCTCTGAAAACAATTATCATAACACTACCAATGGGTACGTGGGCCGCAGAACTCTTCTAAAACGAAACTGCATTACTTCAACCAGCTAACTTCGAAGAAAATTACGAGTTAGGGTTTGGTTTCTCTTCTCACTTTCAATATACTGATTCCTTTCTCGTCGGGCTGAGTGGCTCGTATGGTTGAGGCGTTGGCCTTCTTATCCTTCGCAAACAGCGGTTAACAGAGGTCTGCAACTTGGATGTAATTACTCCAGTTACTTTCCAAGTCTCGGACCCATATAATAGAACAAACTTGACATTACTTCGGAAGATGCAGAGTTTGGTCCTAATAGATATTCTCTTGTTTTCCACACAAGATAGAGCTGGTATTCGTCGTCCAGGAATCTTTCTTGGTGAATGGATCGTGATCCTCATGCATTACGTTTTGCTTCTCCATAGTGTAATATATTAACGTACTCATCACCTTTCGCATAGAGGCTGCTTGGGCAAGAATTATGGCTCAAATATATAGACACTATCCTTGCCCATCCTTGCGTCGTCGAATGCCTTCGATGAATAAGTACGGCGCTTAATATCGAGCAAAAGCAAAATAAAAATAAAATTTGTGGACATAATTAAGTTGTAGCAACGACCACAGTGTGTTAAATCATGGCCCTCTTAATTCCGATAGTGACAACTATTCCCAGCGAGTGGAGTATGTACAGTCGCTTGAAAAAATGTGAGCTCATAGTATTGTATAAGTTCCCCGCAGACACACTTTTCTCAGAAACAACTGATCCTACGGATATAATGTTTGTCGTGGGTATGTCGTATTGCTGATCGGGCACCACCCACAATTCATAAATTCGTGAGCGAGTGGTTCGAAAATCGATTCGAACCGCGACCTCACAATGCAGGAGTGAAAGTAAATATAAGAAATGTCGGATCAGAAAATGAAATAAAACTTCAAGGTATCAAGGTAAAATAATTATATGTGTAAGCAAATGAAATTGAAATATACATTGGGAATTATTAAGAAGATGCAGTTCTGAGCACTAGCAGCCGTTCAGGCAATGGTGAAATGTTTGAACAAACACAGAATATTTGTCATCCCTTATCAATCAACAAATTAATCTAAAAAAGCCACCTAATCGATACTTTATTTCTTTTGCCTTTGGCAAACTTAAAAATACATTAACAAACACAGTACGCCTACATGTTTCGACCACTTAGTGGTCATATTCAGCTGTATATAAAAAATCTTAGATGATAACATTTAAAAGCAAGCACATTGGATCTTATAACTATATCCCATGGGAATCCAAAAACTATTGTTCTAGATGCTTTAAATGAATTGGAAGATGGGGGGGGGTTGGGGGTGAGGAGATTCATGTGAATGATACTTAAATTACAGTATCGTTTACAATTGTGTTTAAAAAACTTAAATGATGAAAAACATATTTAAAATATTTAAAAGCATCTATGGTAAAATTATTTTTGATAAAATTCAAACAATCCGGATAAACAACCATTTCCAGTTTAAAATACACAGAAAACCCACTTTTACACCGACTACAATTAAAAGCGATTCTTTACATCCCACTTCACAAAAGAAATCCGCCTATTACAGTTTCGTCAACAGGGCCTTTGAAACCCCGTTAACAGATACGGACAGAAAGAAGGAACTATCTTTCATTCGTCAACAAGCCTTACATAACGGTTTCAGTTTGAAATTCATTAACAAAATCATTACTAAGTGCAAATATCAACAACAAATTAAACTAAAGCAACAATCGGAGAATGCAAAGAAATGCGTCAAATTCACCTTTAATAACCCGAGGATTTATGAAATCACGAATTTGTTTAAGAAGCATAATACCAAAATAGCTTTCTCAACCAACAACAATACAAAACACAGATTTTTTAATCACAATAAAGTCAATAAAAAGATGACGAATTCCAGGAATCTGGCATTTACAGATTGGCATGTATTCAGTGCAAAAAAACATACGTGGGGCAATCTGGGCGGAACTTTTTAATTAGATCTCAGGAATATGTCAATGCAGAGAAATACAGAAGATACTCTGCTATGGGAGCTCATATGAAGGAGGCAAATCACAATTTCACTAACATCAGACAAGATCTCCAAATTATCAGTAGGATTAATAAAGGAAGTTTAATGAATAACCTAGAAAACATCCACATTACTCTCGATAAACTAGAGAACAGGGAACGGAATCTTAACGAAACGAACGAAAAAACCTCCTATACGAACAATTCAGTAAATACGTGGAAATGGTAAACAGTAAACAAACAAGACAAACAAATGAAATACTCGAACACGACGTCACTGAAACACAACCAGTAATCCCTCCCCCCTCACAAGACGTACTAGATGACGACACAACTCTACTTCCCCTTTCTCCGGAATATTCCACGAACAATCAGACCATGTCACACCGCTATCACACTAGGTCGTGCACGAAGACAGTTCTCCAAGGCAACGCGGATTAAACATTTGCCAGATAAGGTAAGACAAGGCCACGCAATCTCGAATACAAATATCTTCCCGCTATCTATTTGGAATTCGGAGCTTTTTACTTTTATCATATGTTATATATTAATATATTACGATCTCCTGCTGTTTGCAGATCGCGAGGCAAGCTGCCCGAATCAGAACGCCATTTTGTATAACAGAAGCCACCACAGGGTTTTAACAAGTTAAACGACTAACACAAATTCTTTTATCACATTCCGAAGAGCAATTCTCGGAAGTTAAACAGTCAACACGGCCTTTTAACCACAAGAATATCACTCAAGGAAGTTATCAAATATAAACAATAAATACCTGAAGACTGGTGCATCTGATATAAACTTTCATTCAAGCACAAGTGTTTTTGAACAAGTGCCTTAACATAGACACTTTAGAATATTTTAAGTGTGTTGATTAAAAACAAAGTGTTTAACAGCACCATAGACGCGATTTTTAATTAAGTTATTATTTTCTCACAAATGCCTGAAGATTGTTACAAACACGAACTTTTAATCACGCCACCTAATTTTATCAAAAAGAATTTTACCATAGACGCTTTTAAATATTTTAAATATGTTTTTCATCATTTAAGTTTTTTAAACACAATTGTAAACGATACTGTAATCTAAGTATCATTCACATGAATCTCCTCACCCCCAACACCCCTCCCATCTTCCAATTCATTTAAAGCATCTAGAACAATAGTTTTTGGATTCCCATGGGATATAGTTATAAGATCCAATGTGCTTGCTTTTAAATGTTATCATCTAAGATTTTTTATATACAGCTGAAGATGACCACTAAGTGGTCGAAACATGTAGGCCTACTGTGTTTGTTAATGTATTTTTAAGTTTGCCAAAGGCAAAAGAAATAAAGTATCGATTAGGTGGCTTTTTAGATTAATTTGTTGATTAAACTCATCGATACGGCCATGAAGTGGACAGCTTGCATCCCTTATCAATGTATGTACACGGTCAAAAGGATGACAAGGCACGGCGTAAAGCGCGCGTAGCCCAAGGAAATTTCCGATGTCCGTCCTTCTAGAGCAATTTAGAAGGTTTAGAATTTCCTCAGGGAAGGGATGCTGCTAGCCAATGAGAATAAGACAAATCAGAAGTACACAGGGTTCAAAGTTCGGCAGAGCATAGCAACAGAGAAATACGAAATTAACTTAAGGGAGAACACAGTGAGGTGGTCAGTTAGTTCATAGCTCACAGTAAGAAGAGGTACTTGGGAAGTTAGGCTGGAAGTCTGGTGGGGACAATAAGCCGATCAAGTCGCGAACAGAACTTGAGTAAAGTTCGAAGTCAGAATTACCAGCATCCGTAATAAGTATTCTTAGGCATTGTGCCAGGACGTCTAAACATTCAAATAATAGAGTGTTTAGGTAGAAGGGAAGGCATTAGCGGACTTATAAAACCACTAGTATAAACGGGAAGTCCTTAAGACAAAATACGCGACCAGGGAATCTTGACAAGCAGTTGGAGCACATAATCTCTACTGCTAGCAAGGACATAAATTAAAGGGAGAGCGGTAAAAATCTTTGGCTGTTCATTAATACGAGTGAAGGACTCTGGAGAGCCTACTTAATAGTCGCTAAACTACACGGAGGAGACTCAAGGGAAGGCATCATTTAAGAGCTTAGAGTATCTTACGACGAAGTTGAGCAGGGATAAGAACTGTACGAGATTGGACCGGATAGTTGGGAAAAGGTAACCACGGAACGGCAGGTTCCAGCATATCCTGTGAGGTCAACACTAAGGGAACCACAAGGACAGTAGCACATAGAAGTAACAGAACTGCATCTCTTGGGAACTAGTGAAGGGAACCAGTGAACCAGCGTGTGTTAACTTGTGAAAGTGAAATTAAGCTTGCACCCGCCTATCGAGCGGTCAGTGCCAAGTTATCCCGGTAACTCAATTTCTTCTCAGGGTATTCCATCTATCGCTCATAAAATCTGTGATTTTATATGGTTAGTTTTTTTTACGTGGTTTCGTATGAGACTCGGTCTGTTGAAATGCACATCATGGGAATACCTATACGCTCAAGTAAGGACCTGTGGCCGAAAACCTCAAAAAGAATCTCTTTCCTTTTGTCAAACTCATCAATTACTTATATCTACAAAACTTATTAGCTAACTTACAAACTAGCCGTTACCCAAAAGGATTCAAAACACAGGCACTTTCTAAAAGAAAAATATAAGAAAATTTATTGAATAAATCATGTTCAATGTAAATTAATGTGAATTCTGGGTAGTATTATCTTAATAATATTTAAGCATAAAGGATTAGAGTCAGCGCTGGCTCAAATAAAAGTAAAATAAATAAGCTTTAAATTATTTACATTCTTTCTCATTTAATGTTCAAATTCATATTAGTAATTTACTTCTATATTCGTAGCCATGTTCCGAAATGTAATTGATTTTCTCCAATTATATTCAAGAGATCACTGAGCAATCACGGTCTCCATATAAATACTCGTTGTGAATACTGTCACGCTAATTATATAAATTATTCTCACCACATTTAAGTCATCTCACTGTGATAAAAATGGATGGTTTGCTAAATTGAAACGTAATAAAAATTAAATGGGATAAAGTCAGATTGCGAATGTAAATCTGATCATATCTTTACGTATGTATTTCCCAAACAAACTCTTGCGTGAGTGTGAAATCGTAAAACTGCTCTCCAAATTTTCCATTCATAAATCTGAACTCTGATTATTTGGTCACTTATCTTGAATACGCATAAATAACAACTTACGGGCTAAGACAATACCTCCCTAGAGCCTACGACATATGGCTCCTAACTAACCATTATCCTATTGTTTATATTTAAAACACTTCAATTGAAATCATATCTGCGTGAAAAGAAATGAACATCTATCTAACTGTTCAAGTCGTTTCTGATCCACACACTCCTCCACCAACGGCTCAATGTGCTTTAGCTATCTTCTATAACTCGATATCTCTCATGTGTACGAGCTACTCAACTCGTATGGACAGTACAGAATGAAATTAACACGTATTATACTGAAACGTCACCGCACCAAAGAATATCACACGTATACTTAGTCATGAGCCTAGTAAACCGTATATTAAAGAACTCTCTTATACTCGGTACATGCCATTTACCAATGTCAGATAAAAACTGTCACGATTCACAATTCTACCATAATACATGTCAATCTTACCTTAAAATGGTCATCTGCGCGATATTCACACTTTGACATATTCTTTCCATATGGCGCAGAAACTCACCTCATGTAAATCAAACACAACGTTTTCTCGGCGAATAGTAATTCTTTCTCTCACCGCAGAATATAAACAAACATCTATATTTCAAGTATTCCTTAATATGCTCCAAGAAATAACCATATTTCAACACCATTCAAATATACATTATCATACCACCGGCATACATATTGCCGTACGCATATAGCCGAATACACCCAAAACTATATGCCAAACATTTTAGAATTGCCTTGTAATAAACTCATTTTAATAACTTATTATCTTAAAAACAGCAGTATGAGTTCAATGCCCTCTTTCTATGAAGAAAGGAATACGTAACTTAACTATATTCATCTGTGTCGCGCAGGTAAATTCGTGACGTAATCTTTGTGCAGGTAAACGAGATTAATCGAAATTTCACTAGTTATATAGACTCATTGCTATTAGGTCTTCACAGGTAACACTTCTTTCATTTACTCATGCTAGTTTCTACTGTATGTATGCAAGTGCGGTAGTCTGTATATGATATAATAGAATTCTAATTCTACACTGCCATCTTATCTTATAGCCTTTAATATCTCACACTTCACTTTATATTTCACACACGTTCATAATTAATTCATAAATATCACCAATTAATCAGCACATGCCGAAGTTAGATTGAGGGTGTAGATTGCAAGAAACTACTCTACTAAAAATGTATGGACTTAGCTCGTCAGATGCTACGTTTGGTCTGGATGTCGCTCCATTCCTTGGTTGTGGTTAGACCCTCTGTTAGGATCTGGTTCTCTGGTTGGATAACGTCTTCCTGGTCATCAGCTGGTCATATGGCTGGTCGGTCCAATCCTCATCGTCCAGTCCTCTGGCTGGCCGGTGCTCATCCTCATCATCCGGTCCTCTGGCTGGCCGGTCCAATCATCATCAGCTGGTCCTCTGGCTCGCCGGTGCATATCTCCAGTTCAGTCCATCATGTAGATTTAGCAAACAGTCATCATTCCAAATTTGCAGACAGCGTAGAAAATTCCTTTTGCAGTGCAATCAGTCATGATATATTCCATAGTTCTACTGCTATTCTAAACGACGAAGTTTTCTTCGGTTGGAATGAGTTCTCCGTATATAGATATTAAGTTTATAACCACAGGGGTAACTTGCTTCTCATACGAAATTGTCGGTTCTGCAATATGGTAAGTCCTTATTCTTCAATCGCAGAGTGGTTGCTCACCGGATCCAAGTCAGACGTATCTCACCACAAATTATTTATTTCTATAATATCTCGTCTTCTTTTATAACATACGCAGGTGAATTATTTTATCGGATGTTATCGCCGATTGTAAAACAGTCAATATATTCCTCAGGAGTTTAAGATAATCTTCAAATGTAAAGCTTGGCTTGTATTTGCGTCTTACTTCTGCAGTTGAAATTTTTAGAGTATATCTTTAAACAATCATTCCGCTGCTATATTTTTTTCAAACAATTCAAAATGAGCCTCTACTGTCCTGCAGTGTCTTCCAAATCAGTCCGTTCCGTAACGTGCATGGTCTCCTATATGCTGTATTAGTAAGAAGTTCATTGCCTTAATAGATCGCATGGGCCATACCTTCCTACGCCGCCATTTTGTAAATGGTTTACGAGATGCGAACGGGCACAAGCTTCAAGAAAGAAGACGTCGTGGAAGACTTCCTCCTCTCGGAGGATAAGTATTATCTAGTAATAACTGGACTAACTAGGGAACCAAGGACTAATTAGCTAGACAAGATATTATGTAGAATAGGAAGTTCCCTAAACTGAAGATCAAATTAACATTCAAGAGTTGTGTATAAATGTATATACTTGTACAATGAATTAATTTGGGTAATTCAATGTAGTGATTCTTGGCATTAAGCCACCTTAACTGGTGTTTTTACTTCAGAGTTTGAATGCATTTTAGAACCCTTTCCAGTCCCCAGCTTTCCAATATCCTTAGGATATGACAGGTATACGCAGGGCTTAGATCTACACTGGGGATGAATTCCAATTTGATAATAATGAAATACGATGAATATACAATATCATGCTCGCAATCTTTTTTCCAGAGACTATGTCCATTGCTTAACTGAATGGGACCAGCTGACAGTGGTATACAAAATGGGTTTATCCGTAGTCGGTGTTAAGGTTGCGATATTTATTTTGTCTACTTTATTTATTACAACATTGTTTAAAGATATCTGAGACTTCAAGTAAGTCAAAACTTCATAAACAATGCCTACTCGAATACAAAAAGGAAAGAATAAAATCGTGAATACATCTACTGCGCAGAAATCCGCACCGCTAATTACAGCGTGCAGCTTTAGGTGTTCTGCATTTACTAAGGTACACAAAGTTCTCGAAACATTGCTTACGTGTTACAACCTTATGGCCCAGTTTTTAAGCCATTATTGAAAGTTAAGTGCGACTCCATGGCTCAATGGTTAGCGTGGTGGCCTATGGTCACAGGAGTCCCGGGTTCGATTCCCTGCGGGGTCGGGAATTTTAACCATAATTGGTTAATTTCGCTGACACAGGGGCTGGGTGTATGTATCGTCTTCATCATCATTTCACCCTCATCACGATGCGCAGGTCGCCTACGGACGTCAATTTAAAAGACCTGCACCTGGCGAACCGAACTTGTCCTCGGACATTTCCAGCACCAAAAATCATACGCTATTTCATTTTCATTGAACGTTCTGACAATAACGATTTTAGGGCGTAAGCTATCACGTCTGCTGTGTATCATTTACGTGTCTTAGTTTATGCCACAACGACAAGCAAGCAAACAATTGCGATGAGATTGCAGTGTCCAGTGCGGTTTAATATTTTGCCTATTTTTCGCTTTTTCTTTATAAGAATTGCCTTATCGTAGATGTGGCATCACTACCGGAACCTCAGAACTGAGAGGGAGCTTGCTCTTTGTCCAAACCAAACCAAACCAAACCAAACCACTGGCACAACAGCACCGAAGGGCCATGGCCTGCCAAGCGACCGCTGCTCAGCCCGAAGGCCTACAAATTACGAGGTTTCGTGTGGTCAGCACAACGGATCCTCTCGGCCGTTATTCCTGGCTTTCTAGATCGGGGCCGCTATTTCACCGTCAGCTTCTCAATTGTAATCACGTAGGCTGAGTGGACCTCGATCCAGCCCTCAGATGCAGGTAAAAATGCCTGGCCTGGTCGGGAATCGATCCCCGGGCCTCAGAGTAAGAGGCAGGCACGTTACCCCTACACTGCGGGGCCGGCTTACTCTATGTTCAGCTGCCTAAATTATTACTGTAATGTTCTCTCTGATGAATTATCTTTAGTATTCTGTATTATAAAAACGAATTTATCAACAAAGGAAAATTTTCTCCTCAATTGGTGGCCATTAATTAATTTAATTAATTCATTCATAATTCCCGAGTGATTCAAATGAGACTTCTTGTATTTGAGTCATTCTGTGTCTTATGGAGATATCTAGATCGATAGGAAATGTTTGTCTCGAAGTGCCACATACTGTGAGGGTTGGTGGTTGGACGGGATGATTTGGCCCAAGACCGTAACATCTCGTGAAGCGTAAGAGAGAGGACGTTTGATGGTGAGGTCGGTTCAGTAAGCCCGTGAAGTTCAAGAGCTGGACAGACACGTTTTATTGAGATGTATGATTGATTGTTGATTGCGCTCTATTCAGTATCGTTGAGCCCCGCCAAATAATCCGATCAATTTAGAGTCACCATGGAGACGGAAAGTGAGCACCCGTCATATCTCTGAGAAGTCTCTATCTAGCTCATAGCAAAGCTCACACTTCTCTGTAATGAAATATCCTCATTGATTTGATATTTGAAATGCTAAGATATAAATCATACTTTTCTCAATATCTCTCACTGTATATTGGGCCATTCATAAAAAATTCACGAATTTCACTCTACGTTCATTTTTACAAGAATTACACTAGCAACTATTTGTTGCATCTTTCTCTGGGATATTAGTTGATTTTTTCAATTTGCTTTACATCACACCGACACAGATAGACGTTATGGCGACGATGGGATAGGAAAGGCCTAGGAGTGGGAAGGAAGCGGCCATGGCTTTAATTAAGGTACAGCCCCATCATTTGTCTGATGTGAAAATAGGAAACCATGGAAAGCCATCTTCAGGGCTGCCGACAGAGGGGTTTGAACCCACTATCTCCCGTACAGCCAACTCTCCCGGTGGGAAATTAGTATCCTTTTTTCATTAACTGGTGAAAGTTTTTCTCGCCTTCCTACACCTGAAGGTGAAACGGGATCTCGTTATCTACAAACTCATATCCTGTGTGACAAGTGGCACAGTCATGTTGAAAATACCCATGATGAAGCTCATTATAGTCTAGTTGCCCAACTAATTCCACTATGGTGCGTTGGTAGTCTGTAGAGTTTACTGCTGCTTCAAAATGTTATCTTTCCTCTCTGCACACCAAATCCCGACTTATGATGGGTGTACATGCTCGTAACAAATGGCAAGTGGTGGCGTGCGACCCTTATGCGTGTGATCAGCGAGTTCACGTAGCCACTCAAGTGGAGTTCTTGTCTGCGGACCATGTAATACACAGTGTGCCAATGTTTTGAACAATGTTTATTTGGTATCTAGGGAAATATTCTTCTGTCTTAGATTTTCCCGGCTCTCGAAGCTCATGAACGGCTGACCTTCATTGCAGGTCTTTTACACGTCAACTATGCGTGCACGTTCCCCTGCAACAGCTGACTTAATAAGTTACGGGGTGACCACTGCTAGCACTCCCGAATATCCACAACAATCGCCAGCATGGTGGACTCACTCATCATATTTCCAGTTATTTCAAACTCCAAAACCTGTCGGCAAATGTGAAGGGAAACGAAACATTAATAATTTAACAGTCATCTCGCAATACAAGGATGAAAGTCCAAGAACTCATGCACATTTTAAAGTGAAAGTGAACCGTCACGAGGTATTTATTTTCAGATAGTAGACTAAAGAAAAGCACGAGTTTTAACTGAATCGATCTGTATATTTATTGTGGATTGGAAAATGAGGATAACGAATAATTACCGTTTAGAAACTGTTACAGCAAACAGTGTAATGATATATAATATATGCAAGTATTCACCCAGCTGACAGCTTCTCTCAAGGGCATAGTGCTGGTTCTGAATGGATTGTTCAAACCTCGTAGGCCTAGGTGGACACTATTACTACACGCTAAATATTCTGTGGTATGCCATCACAGTCACAGGATGAACTCTTAGATTTTCCTCACTTTTGCAGCCAGACCTTACACCTGCCGTCGTTCGTCAGAGCCTTATTCAGTGATGCCCACACTCTTCTTGGTAAATTGAATCCAGAATGTTAGCTGCAAGGATTAGATATACTTCAGTAGTCAGGATTTGAAGCAGTTCATTCTTCACGTCAAACTTAGCCTACTGTACGTTGGAGTGAGCTTTAATAAACTTCCCGCCTAGCTTACACCAGAGTTTCCTAAATTTTAATCACCCTGGATTCCAAGGAGTACAGTTCTGTATAGACAATTGTAGATCCTTATTGTGGACTGGATCCTTGGAGGTCTTTTCCCATTCTTTCTGTTTTTCTTCTAATGTTGGAGCGATGGTTCTTGGATAACGCTAACAGCCATCTAATGGTGTGGATTTGATGGTACCTGACATTGTTTTCATTGTTTAATTTTGCTGACTGTCACGATTTTCAGCCACACAGGACTGCATTGTACTGTAACTGTGCAAACGAAGGTCAAGGGCTCTGTTCTTTGCTGCCCAACCTGCGTCATTGATTTAGTGTAGAATTTTGTCCCTTGTTTTAACCTTTGCTGTGGTTACCGTTGCTTCAAGACCGTGTTTAAACTTGAAATACACTACACGTAACCCTTGGGTAATGCTAAGTAAACAACAGAGTTGGCTGGTGGACGTAAGGCTCTGATTTTGGATATCCCAGCAATCAGAGGTTAGGGAGAAATCCAGATATATCACCAAATCTCTTGAATATGTGGTATAGTTAAAGCCGTGGTAGTTACACTCGGAGAAAATTAAAAGAGGACACCTTGTCGCAAGTGAATAAGGACTGCCATACTTGCACGGGACACTACGAGAGAGGAGTGCGTTCAGTGATCAAACGTGCAGCGCTGCGGACACACCAAGAACCGCGCTATCAGCCGTAGAATGGCGCAGGCTGCGCAACAGTTAGTCACCTCCAGAGCCAGTGGCAACCATTTTGCCGTGGCTTGTGGAGCTCCGTCTGTATCTGCAACATTGTTGGCATGCCGCGACAGCGAATACGTGAACCGTTTGTACACCTGATGGATTTTGAGCGAGGGCCTGTAGTGAGCCTTCGAGAGGCCAGATTGTCGTACCGCACAATTGCGCAACGCGTGGGGCGAGAGGTCTCTAGTGCATCGATGTTGTCGCCAGTGCAGTGGTCAGCAGAAGGTGTACATGTCCAGCGGCCTGGGTCCGGATAGCCGTGACATGAAGATGCACGCCAAGACTGTCGCATCTTACGAAGTTCCGTATCGGACCGCACCACGACTTCGCAACAAACTTGGGACACTGTTGCTCCCAGGGTATCAGCGAGGAGCGTTCGCAACCGTCTCCGTGAAGCAGGGTTACGATCCTGCGTGCTGTTAGGGTGTTCTCCGCTCACGCCCCAACATCGCGCACCCCGCCTTCAGTGGTGTTGCGATAGGCGCTTATGGAAGGACGAATGGAGACGACACGTGATGAGAGTTGCTTCTGCCTTGGTGCAAATAATGGTCATACGCGTGCGTTGCGTCGTGTAGATGAACACCAACGTCTGGAGTATATACGACAGAGACACACAGAGCCAAAACCCGTCATCATGGTGTGACCTATACTGGCCATTCACCGTCGAGAGAACATTGAACAGTGCACGGTATATCCAAACCAACATTCAACCCGTCGTGCTACCGTCTATGCACCAACAAGGTGGTGTGCTTTCACAACAGGACAATGTACAATGTCCACATGTATCCCATACACTTTCGGTGTGGGTGGGCGCGGATAGGAAACTGCGTACTGATGTGGAGGATGGCGATGTGTACTGGCAGTCCATGAGATAAGAGTGAGTTATGAAATTTTCACAGCCATCAATGGAACAAAAGATCTCGTAGTGTGAAGGCCAACACGATGACCACTGAGACATGGGGTTGGACATTAAATCAGTTAGTATATATTATCAAAAGGCAGAAATAAAACCTTAACGTATCTGGCAGACTAGTATAGACCAAAGCGGCGGTCCTTATTAGTTATCGATATTAAAGTAGAAAATATTATGTCTCCTACCTTCAGGTTTATGCCATGGATGTACAGCTGCACAGAACTTAAAAATGTACCACCGACCACTATGTCTTCAAGCTCCACCCTATCAGGGCGACATCTGCTGAAACAAATTTAAACACAATAATTATCTATTCATGTTCACTTGTGAAGCATGCAATTTGAGAAATTTCAGGTTTGCTTACAGTCGTAATAATTGAGGTGAACGTAAATTAAAAAGATGCTAGTTCACAAGAGATATGATACCTCCAGTTCCAAAACCTGCTACCTCCACTTGAGGAAAATTTTCAGGAAACACAAAAAACTGTGCTCAGGCTACTATAACGTTGACCAGCAGAACAAATGGCCAGGACGTGCTATGAAGGCATTGCTGGTGATTCTGTTGTAATCTTGCATAAATTCGTCTAACTGTGTGAAGAAGTGAAATGGTGTTAGCGAGTTTTAGTATGGCAGAATGGAGAAAGAAAGTTATGGAATGATAGCATGTGAAGAACGGCAGTTTAAGAATAAATATTTAAGTAAGGAGAGATTCATGATTGCCTCAAACTGTAAAATGTATAACGTAAATGATAAACGAATTATAAGTATTAAAAGAAAATAGTTATGAAAGACCCAACATGTATTTAATGCTCAATACAGCTCATTATTGTACAGAAAAAGTCATATCATAGTGTGTTCATACCAATATTGGTCGTCAACATCAAATTGGTACTTTAAATCCTGAATAGAGGTAAATGTTGGAAAATAAACGCCTTAAATTCTTATGTATTAGCATTTGTTTGTACACGGAACAACTCATAGAGGATGGTCGTCCAGTTCCTCTTAAAACAATAATCACCACCACCTCACATTGCAAACTTTCTTCACTGTCACAGGCACCACTTCGCGTTATATCTTCCATGTCATTGAACAGGGTTTCGAATAACCGACAGCATTCATCTTCAGCCCACTTCTCACAAAACGTAATGGCCAGTAAGATTTTTATGTCCAGAAATATCACTGGATTCAGACCCCACCTCAACACCAACACCAAACCATTTCCGCCTTTTCATCAAAGACTTCTCCTCTCCTATATTTTTATTATAGTTGGATTCTACGATGAAATTACCCTGCCTGATGATGTCTTTTCAATACCTTGTCATTTTCTTAATTGTTTTTCTTCCATTCCCGAGTACCTTTCTCTCCTTACCCTACTGGGTAATGTAATACAGTTCTGTCACAATTCATTTTTCGTCGAATGTTGTTTTGATCAGGTTAATAAGAGCAATAACAACGCAAAACATTCAGCATGACAACAGCAACTCACTTTCCAGAAGAGGTAATAGGGGATCACATCACATGACTGCAACGCATAGCATTCATTGGCTGCTGGATATAGCAGGTTTTGGAACGATGTCGGCGATGGAGTACAGAGAAATAAATTGCGAGTGGGCAAATACTTAGAATACAATATATATTGGTCTTCAGAAATAGATATGTATCGATGAATGTATCAGCATAGGTCATGCTCACTCATTGAAGTAATATTTTTATATTATGATAATATGACTTTAGCTCTAAAACATGTACACATCGCCCGTCGCTCGGAATTTTATTGACTTTTAAGTATTTATAAATATAATAATATATTATTGATACAATGAAAATGTATTGCTTTACTTAAACTATATAAATTAAGAAATGTTAATGGAATTAAACCATTAAAATAAAAAGTTAACAGCTTTAAATCTTAGGGAGGGAAGCCTGTTACCTTCAAAATGTAGATCATTCACTCAGTCTAACCTCGTATGAGAAAAAATTGAAGACCACATCTCTTCTGCATCTCTGCTCACTTTGTAGTGTTTTGTTCCAGAAAAGAAATGAATGAAGTCAAAACCTTGAGGATCTGCAGGGCACAGCAGTGTAATCCTAACGGTCTAACAGGATTAGTAAGATAAAAGCTAAATGTTGGATGAAGCTTCAAATCCCCTTAGGGCTACCGAGGACAAGAACCGTCACGGAGGAGAAGAAGACAAATGAAGCCTCCAGGGAAGCTAAACGATATCACACATGAGCCGTGGATTACCGTGTTCCGGGAAACTGGATTACAAGAAGACAGGCATGACGAGGAAGAGGCGAGACGGGAAGGGACTTGTCTCGGAAGTCAGTATCTTAACTGAATAAATGGGGTAGGAATATTAAATGAATGGGAAGCAGTAGCAATGTTAAACCAAGCAAACGTAAAGCAACTTACTTGTAGGCCATGAATGTACACAGTATACGAAGGATATTGGGCTACCAGGACGGCTGCTGCCCAGCCGAAGATATTAGAGTGTCACCGAGTCAATGTGACAAACTACTTCAGGTTAGGCCTATTATACGTTATGTTTTGACCGGCTCCACTGCCTTTTATATCAGATAGCTCCTTATTTGATCTCAGGAGTTTAAGTGAACACTGTCCAGCCCTTAGACCACGATTAATTCTTGGTGCTTAGTACTTCCTGATAAGAGGGAGACGCATTAACTCTACACCACGGGGCTGGTCATTAATAATGCGAATTCCGACATTTCATTTTGGTTAAGAAAATTATTGTATCCTTTCCTGCATTGTTAAAAGTATTTTGTACATCCTCCTGGTTCACTAGGTGAAGATTAAATATTTAGCATAACCATTTAGCTAATAAATCAGCGACCAATCCGGTACAAAAAAAAAGAAATAGGAAAGTCAAACATGGCGTAGGGACGTGGTGCACCCATCGCCCAGAGGGAAACCATTGCTAGCAGCCACCCGAGTACCAGCGGGTAAACCGAAGCGTTGGGTATGGAGGACAATGCCATTCCTAGCCGAACATCAGGCTCTCTCCAATGCTTACAACCTTGGCAGTAACTCGGTCGATGTGCAATACCATCGACCTCAAACAACAAGTTTTCAAGTGTAAAGCATGGAGGAAAATTCAACTGGAAATAGTACCCCAGGTGGTAACCAATCCACCGTCGCTTTGAGTGACGCATGCGGGGCTTCGGATTCTGGTGAGCCTGCACCGACATGCTTGGAGGTATCGGAGTCTCCTAGAAACAAGATCAGCCACAAACACCGAAAGTACAGGCAAGAAGTGGACTGATGAAAGAGAGGAGGCTCACAGAATGTGAATGCGGGAATACTGGCAAAGAATTAAAGCTTAAGGATGCAAACGGTTGAAGTAACGTGGTCCACAGCCGGCCAAAACGAATAATAATAATAGTAATAATAATAATAATAATAATAATAATGATAATAATAGGAAAGTCATGCAATCACAGCTTTTTATCGCCCGTGCTGAAAGCTTTGTTCTCGAATTAGGTTACAGTCAGACCAAGACATAACCAAATCGAATATCTATTCCATTTTATTACCATTAATTCCTTTACTTTATAGTTATTCCTTAAAGAGTCAAAATAAATAACATTCGAGCTTCAGATACTCTGCAGATAAATTCTGGAAGTCTCACTATAGTGTGACTCATTGTCTTGGAACCGGATGAATTACAAACTGATTCCTAAGATCTTAAGTTGCTTTATACATGTAGTTCATATTACTAGGGTATGCGAGTGGGCAAATACTTAGAATAAAATATACCGTATATTGGTCTTCAGAAATAGATATGTATCGATGAAAGTATCAGCACAGGTCATGTTCACTCATTAAAGTAATATATGAGATCATTGCCAAGAGTAAGATTAAAATGCGCATCACTAAAAGCCAGAAATTTCAAACTGGCAGAAGAGTTGGTAGGTGGTTAGGAAAGTATATGTACCTCACCTCCATTGGGGTTGTGCCAGAAAATAACTAGGACACGATTTTACTTACTAATAGCAAAGCGAATTTGTAGGTTTCCGTGACCGTTGATATCACGATAATAGCCACGGATCGTACCGATGCCATTTTTAACTCCCCTCAAGTTGATTGAAATGCAAATCCCGGCCAATGCACGTACCTTACCTTACGAGTATAAGTAAGTAGGCCCGTTTAAAGTCATACACGTTACGGTGCAATCAGTAGAATAAACTAAGTATTCGAACAACTTATACTTCACAGCGCACTAATGTGTAAAGCAAACCAAACCCCATGGCGCAACAGCCCCGAAGGGCCTTAGCCCACCAAGCGACCGCTGCTCAGCCCGAAGGCCTGTGTATTACGAGGTGTCGTGTGGTCAACACGATGAATCCCCACGGCCATTATTCTTCGCTCTGTAGACCGGGGCCGCTACCTCACCGTCAGATAGCTCCTCAATTATAATAACGTAGGCTGAGTGGACCTCGAACCAGCCCACAGGTCCAGGTAAAAATCCATGACCTGGCCAGGAATCGAACCCGGGGCCTCCTGGTAAGAGGCAGGCAGCTACCCTTACACTGCGGGGCTGGCCACTTGGCTACTTGGCTTGCAACTGTCAAACTATTTTTCTTTCTCCGAACAGTGGCAAGTTTCCAACAAATCTGACTATATTAAAACAAAGATAAACCATCACCCAACAGACCGTGAAGGCTTCCAGAGGAGTGAAAGGTTAAGGCTTCTACTAATCGTAACCCCGGCGCTATGTGGGACAGAGTTTGCTCTATGCCCGACCGCCTTTTTTTACCACGAGTTAACCTGCTACTCGTTTCTGTTTTAAGTCGAGTGAAATCCGGGGCTAAGTATAAACCTCTCGACTTCCAAAAGATAAATCGAATTCGTATCTTTCTGGCTGACAAGAAAAGTCCACGTTTGAATAAAAAGATTTTACGTACGACACATATGTAAAAACCGACTCGTTGGATAATTTCAGGTGAAATTCCCTGGTCCTCCATTTCCAGGTACAGAAACTAGGCTTCTTTTTGATAAACTAAGGAAAACGGGATCACTAAACGCTAAAGTTCTTATGCCGAAACGGAGAATCCTCACAGAGGGAGATATTGACGAAATTGGCGCATGGTTTGCACGCTTTTCAAATAAATCTCTGCGACGTGCTGCGCAGGAAATTGGTGTTCGAAATGCCTCGGTCCATACGGATACCAATTTTCTTAAACAGAAACCTTCTACTGTGAATATCGTGCAGCACTTACGGTCTTGTGACGATGAAAAGGGAGTGAATTTCTGTAATAGCGTTTTGCAAAATATTTTTGATCCGCATTTGATATTTTTCCTGACGAAGCACGGCCACGCGACTTCATAGGACAAATAGATATTGGAGTACAATGAATCCCTCGATTCATTCTTAAAGTTCCATTATATGACAAAAAATAGGCTGTAACTGCAAGGCGAATATTAAGGCCATCTATGTTTTAATGATACAGTAAGTGGACACACACACACACACTACAAACATATTCGTACTATTTATTTAAAAGTGTCAGATGATTAGAGAAATAAGGGGTATTTCCAACAAGAGTTTACTAAATACCATGCTGCCGATGATTCCTTACATGATATACAAATGATTTTTGTGACAGGATTATGGTTCCCTCATTTCCATGATCTCACCGTGTGTGACATTCAATTGTGGGAACTCTAAAAAATTAATGTTTATGGAAATAATACTCACACTCTAGAGAACCTGCAGGGGAATATTGAAGCAGAACATTACCGAGGAAGAATTCATGCGTGTGAACGGTAATTTAATTTTTAAAATGTCAGGACTGTGTGAGTGCATAGATATACCGTTATATCACTTTAAGCATCACCTATAGCAAGGTTAGTGCACAAAAACTGAACACTGATCATGGTATCAATAGATTGAGTGGTAGGTTAGAGATCGAACGTCCGGCTAGTTGCCGTGCGATTAGGGGCGCACAGCTGTGAGCTTGCATCCGGGAGATAATGTATTCGAACCCAGCTGTCTCCAGCCCTGAAGATGGTTTTCCGTTGTTTTCCATTTTCGTTGCAGGCAAATGCTGGGGCTATGCCTTAATTAAAGCCACGGCCGCTTCCTTCCCAATCCATAGGCCTTTCCTGTCCCATCTTCGCCGTAAAATCTATCTGTGTCGGTGTGATGTAAAGCAATTTTAAATGGATCGAAAGTCCCTGCTATTGACACGCCATCACTGGAAGCGCACCCATTTGCTATTGTAGCCCAAGGTCAAGATAACCACTCCTGTATTTGTATATATATCCTAGATGTATTTTTTAGTTGGTACTAGTACATCGTAATCGTTTTTGAAGGGCTGTTACTGACTGCTATTTGCAAACATCGTTGACTGGTAATGCAGTGAAAACCGCGGTTAGAATATTTCTAGGAGTCCTTCCGCTTCTTTCAAGAACAGAAGCTGAATTTCAAGGCCTCTCGTGTGGTTGAATTGGTGGTGGTTATCGCTTTAAGGGAGAAGTACAACTGCCTAACCGTGCGTTCAGAAGAATTTGCAACAGGCCTGTGTGAGGACAAACTCTTGCCTTGAATGCTGTTAAGACACATACATTAATTTAGCAAATGGAACTTTCCCATCACAAACAGTATAACATCATCTCTACTACGCACCTATACTACGTATAAACAATTCATAACATTTGTGTCGTCGATATGATAATAATAATAATAATAATAATAATAATAATAATAATAATAATAATAATAATAATAATAATAATAATAATACCATGTTGTATGAATTTTAATTGCGGTAGAACAGATGTTTAGAATCATCTTTGTATTCTATTCTGTGACTTGAGTGCATAAGGCGATCTTATTTACTACGCTATGCTACGCCATGCAGAATGAATCATAATAAAATAAAGGGTTGTAATAGAGTTGCCAATTTTCAGATACATACAGTAGTTGAAATTTCCAATTTGTCAATATCACGAGAAAGAGTAACTTGTAGTCGATGAAGTTGTTTGTAAGGTCAATGAAGTTCCTGTAGACCAAGAACAGTAGTATTTTCTTTTTATTCTGAACAGTTGATCAAATGTCTTTACTCTACGTCATAATTTGCAGGATCATTTTGCAATAGGTTTGAACATACAGTATGTATACTGAATCATTTCCTTTAGTCAATACTACAGTATCTGATCAGAAAATATTGGATTTGGTATTTGAAACACCACGTACAGGCAAAACAAAAGCCTTTTCAGGAAGCGTGTGACACGCAAGAACAAGCCAATGCATACTGCATGAACTGTGCTCCATTCATGGAGTCAATCGTTCTGGCCTCTATTGAATACGTGTATTGCGGTATAATCTATCTTACAATTCACCAGTAATGTATTGCGGGTTTGTGTATAATACTCCTTTAGTGCCTGACGTCATAGACTTGGCGAGTCGCAGTGGATAACTCAATCCGAAAAGCCTGTGCTCAACAAGGTCATGTCAAGCAAACAATACGAATATGTATTGTGATTTAATCTGCTGTGTCGTCGTTGCGCCTCGAAATACCACTATGTGATATGATCATGTTGTCAGGAGAAATACTGACCCGCAGCACATGTATCACAGAAAGAAAATTCGTTGATATTATTCATGCAGTACTTAGATGGCAGAACGTTTCTGGTCCGAATTCTAAGCTGAAATATTATCACATAGCGGATTTTCTAGGCGCAAGGTGATATGACTTCTGAATATGCTACTTACCGACATTATTATTATTATTATTATTATTATTATTATTATTATTATTAGTTTTAATACATTTTTCTATTGGTTTTACGTCGCACTGACTCAGGCAGGTCTTATGATGACAATAGGATAGAACAGAGTTAGGATCTGGGTCAATCCCAGCTTTTTCCTGGTGTGAAAATCGGTACCGCGAGAAACATCTTAAGGGCTACCGGAAGTGGGACTCGAACCCACCATCCCCCGAATTCATGCTCACACTTATGCGATTAGGATCGCGCAGGGAACTCGCTCTGTAACACCTACGTATACCCTAATTACAAGTACACCCTTGCACAGAGGTTTTTCGTCAGAAGGGCAAACAGGTCCAAGCAAGTATTTGCTAATACAGTTCAGAACTGTGACCCCACCAGGGACTGATTAAAGGAGAAGAAGAAGAAAAAGAAGGAGAAGAAAAAATAAAGAGAGGGATGACGTACATTATATCACAGTTTACTTTGACAGTCAATTAACATTGCTCAGTTGCTTGATAAAATAATGAAACTTATCCTAAAATAACAACTAGGACACTTGATCCTTCCACTTATAAGTGATGTGAAATACATAGAGCACGCACTCGACTATCAACAATCATCTACATCTATAAAATCAAAAGTAAGTTTGTTTATTCGGTATCAAATCTACATGCCCCCACTGATCAGCACTAACATTTGCGCCAAAGTTCATGAAGCACTCGGACAGGTCATAGAGGTAGTTATACCGTCAATGATTCAATACAATATGTGATATACGTGTAGAAAGTTTTATGTGTTGACATTTTTTATACCAAAACTCTTAACGGACAGACTGGACACACGAATAGCATTGAATTTAAAATGGGAAGGAATATCTATGATACATTCCAGCGATTTACTCTCTGGAAAATTAACCCCAATTCCATAAATGAGTGTCAAATAAGTATAATATTTTCGTAATTTATGTCATTTGTAAATGAAGGAATTACTGTACATTGCAACAATTGGAAAGTCTGCTCTGAATCTTTCACCTCAACTCCATAATTAGTGGAAATCAAAACAGGAATTAATTTGGAAACTCCGTGTTTTCCTCGTGGTCAATTATGTGTAGCTTGCTCCAGAGTTTGAACTCCGAATATTTTATACATTTACGCCGCCAGTAGTGTCACACGTAATGTTATTTATCCTACGACACTGGCTGATTCGCAATAAGTTCCAGAATTTACCTAACTGCAGAGAAACAAACGTAATTCAACGTTCACCCTTGATATATTTTCAAAAGCTTGTTGGAGTGATATTCCTTTCTATTACTACAACAGATCATGCGTATTATATCATTACCTGGAAACGTAGTAACTTTGATACATGAACGAAGTGATACATTACGGGTGGAGCCCTCGGGTGACTGCTATTTATTACATAATTCGAGGTCTGAATACCTGTACTGCCCCCGCTCGTAAGCATGATTTTACCTGGCTTATTCCATCATTGCTGAGATGATACCTTCCCTCGAAGACCCCAGGGGATATGTTTAAATTTATCTCAAAAATCAATATGACTACACGCACTCTGTGGTTGGAATACATCAACGTTGTAGTAAGAGGCGAGTGAAATGGGTGATTCTCAAGGGGCATTCTCAACCTTGGATTGGAAGGCAAGGTAACCCCAACTGAGTCTATGTACTAGTTTTAAGTTAAGATTGTAGTTTAGCATGACTGTTGATAATGTGATCACAGCCACAAGATTCCCCGTTTAACGTGGAATCCGAACAAAGGTGTGACTTTCATTTTTAAAAATCCGACACGTATTGGTTTGGGTTCGATCTGCAGATGCCTCGGTACGAAACTACAGGCTATTCCACTCAGGTATTACACGCTTTCTGAAACACCCCGGAAGAAGAGCTGGGTGGGTGGTTGAAATTGGGAGTCAAGGAAAACAGCATCAGTACGCAACTACTTCTTCACCCAGTATTTTAACAATAATGGCCTAGCTTTTGTGGCCTGAAAAGTATCCTCTAAGTCCAAGTATTTTTAAAAAACATGAATCGCCCGAAGGTGTTAATCGAATTTTTCGAAATATTGAGGAGGTAAGAATACACATTTGGAGTCGAATGGTAGCGATGCATAAAGGTAGGTATAAAAATGTATATGAATTAATGAGGCTCTTCCGTGCATCCTACGAACTTAGAATTAGATACCGGAGAAACTGATATACCCAAGACTCCTAAAAAGGTTAGAAATTCCCAAATATTCTCTAGACCTCCAGAGACTCGAGGCGGTGCTTCGAAATTGGGGATCAGGAGAAGAAAAACGTAGGTACTGAAGCCTGAGCATTTTTTACCTGATGGTGAATTATTTCCATAAATGACCTTTAATATTCGTGGGCTTAAAAGATTACTGGGAGTCTCTACTATTTATTTACTATCAAGCTCCGTTAACGTGTCGAGGGAAAGTTTAGATATATTAAAGGGGTATTGATAATAAAGGCACCTCTGGAGTGATCCCGTTGGTTGAGAGTATGCGAGTGTATCTGCAAGAAGTGTAGTATTCAGTAAAACATTATTAATCTGTCTTAATCGGGGATCGTTGCTCTCCAGATCAAGATGTGACGGATTCCATAATAATGTTGAACATAATCGTGCTTGTTAAGGAAGACCTTGTCCGTGACTATGAATTTATTCTTTACTAGCGAATGTACCCGTGCTTCGCTACGGTATTCTACATTGTATTCGAATATCGAAGTAAATAGTGTACATGCAGTAAATAAGATTGTTTTAAAATTGCATGTCTCTTAGCGTTATCCGAGAAAGAGCATGGGGAGGTCCCCGTACGTTTCCAATGTAAAGTGTTTGTTACGGATTTGTGATATAACGGCAGGCTCACTTGCCTACTGGCATTCACAATCAGGTTGGGAAGTTTACATTATAATTGCAGGCCCCATTGCCTACTATGCGGACAGAATCGATTTGGGGAGTTTTCGTTAAAATGGCAGCCCCCCTTTCCTACCTCCAGACAGATTACAGTTTTTATTATAATGGCAGGCAATTACCCTACTATCACTCGAAATTGAGTTGTGCAGTTATCATTATAATGACAGGCCCCTTTTCCTACTGCCAGCCAGCGTACTGCCAGTCACACCAAGTTGGTGAGTTTCCATCAAAATAGCAGGCCACTATGCCTAATGCCAGTCACATTTTAGATGAGTACATTTCTTTATAATGGCGGGCACCCTTGCCTACTGCCAAACACAATCGGGTAGGGGAGTTTTAAACAAAACTGCATGCTCACTTACCTTCTGCAAGTCAAATCGAGAAGGGAACTATTCATTACAATTGTAAGCCTTCCTTACTAATGACAGTTACACAGGAGTTGGAGAAGGAACCCTTTCCTACTGCCAGTCAAAGTCGGTGTGGGGAGTACTGATTACAATAGCAGACCGACCCTTTCTCGATCGCTAAATCGACATCAGTGAATATATATAGATCGACATACGAAAGTATATGCGTGTTTACAATATTGAAGACCTTCATTTACAGATTAACTGCTACTAAACGTACGTCATATCGACAAAGGATTATACCATAAGACACGCCGGATTTAGTGGCCTAAATGGCTGGTCCAATGATATGTCATCTATTCTTGGGTCAGATTTAGAAACGTGGAACAGGGTAAAGGTTTTGTAAGATCATCTCACATTACATTACTTTTCGGATAATAATGTGACAGCTACATACGTAGCATTTGGCTCACATATGGCTACTGAGTGGGCCAATTTTCGTGAAGAGTTTGATGATTCTGTATTTCATATAAGTAATTGAAAGTATGAATAATGCATGTGAAAATTCCAAATTGACTTAACATCGATTAATAGAGAAAAATCAAACGTAAAAGGGATACAGATACGGCATAAAGTCATAAGACTAAGGTTGTAGATCATTCCAAATTGAACGAATATTGTGCAATCCGTTACGTGATAGGAATTTCCGAAGGTCTGCACCATCATTAAAATTTCCTGCATATTTCGATATTCTTCGGGGATAAAAAATGAAAAATTTAATGATATAGGATTTTTCATTCGTTACGGGCTAAAACGTATAATTTTGTCAAATATCAATTATCTTCTTATTCTTCTGGCAGATTATGCCACAATGTGGATTTTGGGCGAGGCGGGTAAAAATTAGGACTTTCAGGAAATCAAAAATTATGGAGATTGTTATTATTACCCCTTAAACGGAAAGCTGTACGAAAATTTCGCCAAAATAGTCAGTGTAGAGGTACACAGTCGTTACGATTTGATTTATATAGATAAGGAATCTGCTCCATGTAAAACACCTTTTGGGCTATGTCCGCTGGACTTAACCTGCAAAAGTGACCATTCATGATATCTCCCTTATTAATCCTCCTGACGAAAAAATGCACATGAAAAAAAAGGTTTAGAGGTGGAATTCCATCAGGTTTGGTCGATTTCCAGTCAGGTTGGTCTTGTTCTGTATATATTGTGGAAGAGTAAAATCACCATTTCGGTTCCTTATAAACCGCCAGTCCATTCCGGAACATGAAATGTTATTTACGTTTAAAACCTACCTTTGGACAGGTGGATGCTAAATATAAATTTTGTTTCGAATGTCTTCAGTAGTTTTCAAGTTGTAAGGAATACGCTTTACACGCACCCGCTCGTGAGTTAAGTCCGATGGGACTTGTACAGAAAAAACGGTCCTTTAATGATATCTCCCTTATTGATCCTCGTATCGAAATGATGCACATGAGAAAAAAAGGTTTAGACATTAATTTCTACCAAGGTAGGTAGACTTCCATAAACTTTTGTTGTGTATATTTTTTGGAAGTGCAAAATCACTGTTTCGGTTTCGTATAAACCCCCAGTTAGTTCAGGGATTTAGAAACAATATTTGCCCTGAAACCTATCAAGGACAGGTGTATTCTAACTACGAATCTTGGTGGAAATGCATCCAGTAGTTTCTAGCATTCACGTACATACGGCGTAATTAAGGAAGAAAATAATACAGTTAAGAATGTTGAAACTAATAGAAAATGGATTATAACTGAGGACAGCCGGATAACGACAAATAAATAAATGCCGTGAGTTATGGATATAATAAAGCGCTAACAGAGGAGAAATTTAGGTTCAGTGATTCTTAGGTAAACAAATATGAAGATGACTAATGGTGTTATTACTTAATCTATTCGAGGGCGGTTATAACCTCCAACGATATTCCGCCAATATCCCGCAGATGAGCCGATTGATGCCTCTCTTGCCATCTACCCAAAGAACAACCACGAATTTAAAAGCATGATGAGGAAAATGGCAATACGTTACTTCCCTACTGGCATGCAGTCAGAGACGTTGCCATGGTAACCTGTAGGTTCGTTGTCGGTCTGTCGGTCACTAAATGCAGAGCATGATACCAGCAGAAAATTGTAAATTTCTCCGTCATGTGAAGAGTAAGGTAAATTATGAACATAACGAAAGTTGTTTATAATGAAGAGACGTTTCACGTACGGTAAACGAAGTTTACAGAAAATCAATAGTATAAGAGAAAATAGAGGAAAACCACTGTGGTTTTCCTATAAACACCCCGTCTATTCAAAGATTTTAAAATTATATGCATATCGGAACCTTTCCTGGGATGAGTATACTCTAAATATGAAGTTTGGCTGAGATCTATCCAGCCGTTTCGACGTGATGGTGGGAAAACCACTCTGGTTTTCCTATAAACCCCCCGTATATTCAAGGATTTTAAAATGATATGCATATCTAAACCTTCCCCGGGATTAGTATACTCTAAATACAATGTTTGGTTGAGATCCATCCAGCCGTTTCGACGTGATGGTGGAAAAACCATTCTGATTTTCCTATAAACCCCCCATATATTCAAATATTTTAAAATGATATGCATATGGTTTTTTTTGTTATTTGCTTTACGTCGCACCGACACAGATAGGTCTTATGGCGACGATGGGATAGGGAAGGGCTAGGAGTGGGAAGGAAGCGGCCGTGGCCTTAATTAAGGTACAGCCCCAGCATTTGCCTGGTGTGAAAATGGGAAACCACGGAAAACCATCTTCAGGGCTGCCGACAGTGGGGTTCGAACCCACGATCTCCCGAATACTGGATACTGGCCGCAATTAAGCGACTGCAGCTATCGAGCTCGGTGATATGCATATGGAAAACTTCCCCGCGATGAGTATCCTCTAAATATGAAGTTTGGTTGAGATCTATCCAGCCGTTTCGACGTGATGGTGGAAAAACCATTCTGGTTTTCCTATAAACCCCCTGTCTATTCAAGGATTTTAAAATGATATGCATATCAAAACCTTCTCCGGGATGAGTATACCCTAAATATGAAGTTTGGTTGAGATCTATCCAGCCGTTTCGACGTGATGGTGGAACAGACAAACAGACAGACAAACAGAAACAATTTTATTTATATAGATTTTTACACTCGTTCTTCACCCCCTTTCCATCCCCGCCCAAAGGAGTCCTATGAGTCCCTTACACAACAGTATATTTTTTTCCCAGATATTAAGTCTTATTTGTACCTATTTTGGTTGACAGCTATGCCCAAACGTACATGCATAATCTCACTGCTCTAGAATCCTGGAGCTGACGTTGCCATGGTTACGGCAGTTCATTTCTTTATCCGATTCCTAGAGCAGGGGTAGTGTGGTGCCAATATCTCCGTAACGGTTGGTTTTAGGGCCTTAAAACATGGTTTTCGGGCCCGTAGGGCTTACCGAGTTTTGTTCTTTGCGTCAAGAGGATTAAATTGAGCTTTGTCTCGTCCTTATACGACAAATTCGATATTTTGCCTATAATAGTATAAGAGAAAATGGAGGAAAACCGTTTTTCCTATAAAACCCCCGTCTTTTCAAAGATTTTAAAATGATATGCATATCGAAACCTTCCCCGGGGTCAGTATACTCTAAATATGAAGTTTGGTTGAGATCTATCCAGCCGTTTCGACGTGATGGTGGAACAGACAAACAGACAGACAAACAGAAACAATTTTATTTATATAGATTTTTACACTCGTTCTTCACCCCCTTTCCATCCCCGCCCAAAGGAGTCCTATGAGTCCCTTACACAACAGTATATTTTTTTCCCAGATATTAAGTCTTATTTGTACCTATTTTGGTTGACAGCTATGCCCAAACGTACATGCATAATCTCACTGCTCTAGAATCCTGGAGCTGACGTTGCCATGGTTACGGCAGTTCATTTCTTTATCCGATTCCTAGAGCAGGGGTAGTGTGGTGCCAATATCTCCGTAACGGTTGGTTTTAGGGCCTTAAAACATGGTTTTCGGGCCCGCAGGGCTTACCGAGTTTTGTTCTTTGCGTCAAGAGGATTAAATTGAGCTTTGTCTCGTCCTTATACGACAAATTCGATATTTTGCCTATAATAGTATAAGAGAAAATGGAGGAAAACCGTTTTTCCTATAAAACCCCCGTCTTTTCAAAGATTTTAAAATGATATGCATATCGAAACCTTCCCCGGGGTCAGTATACTCTAAATATGAAGTTTGGTTGAGATCTATCCAGCCGTTTCGACGTGATGGTGGAACAGACAAACAGACAGACAAACAGACAAACAGAAACAATTTTATTTATATAGATGTAATAATAAAAACTGAGAACAGTGACGAATGATTTCCTCCACTACGGGCTTCAGAGATATCCATCATCACGACATGGCAATGGCGAAATATAATTGTTTCTCTAATTGATACTGATTTATATAAAATCATAAAATAATCTGTAAAATCTGTGAATGGTTTTGCTTTGGACAAATTGGACGAAAATTTGAAATTAGATTTCAAGAACACCGAGCGGGACTTCGGCTACACACGCATAAAAGCCAGTAGTTGCTGCCCGTCTACACGACACAGGCCGTGAAGTATCAAATATAATGAATTCACTTAGCATTTTACACACAGATCCAAAGGGCATAAAACTGAAGATGTTATGAGCTCTAGACATTTATGGACATCAGTCAACAGATTCTAAACATACGCTTAATGATAAAATTAATATTTAAGGAAACATTAAGCTTCAGCAGCATTCTGTAGAATGTACACAGATGTAATAAATTCATAATGCACATAGTTCCTACTCTTACAGGCAATAGCACAATATTATTTGGAAACAATATTGTGTTTCAAATAGAGCAACAAGTATATGGTGACCATTTTCAATATCTGACAATGAAGCAATGTTTGTAAAATGCATAGTGGAATAAAGTACTTAATAAAACTTGTGACTGGTAACAATTGTCATTATTCCTTAAATAATTAATGATAACAACTAGGCATATGATATTAAAATCATTTCAACTATGTGTAGTGCAAACGTAGAAAATAAGTACTGTATACACATAACTTACAGAACGTATATTGGCCCAATAAGCGTAAAAACGCTAGGGACCTTATTCGCCTGTCCCGAACGACACATTCCTGACAACCAATAACCACGAAACTTTCCTAAAGTGTGTGGAATACAAACACAATTATATAATAATGCTTTATTATACATTAATAAAAGGCCATATAAATTTGTTGATGACTGCTTCACCTTTACAGATTTAAATTACATAGTATCAATCTGTATATTAAAAAAATTTATGAAAACTAAAGTCAGTCAGTCCGGCCATTCTATCCGGTCGATTTTCTTCATTTTTTTAACTGAAAGGTATTCATGCACAGATTTGTCATCAGGCAATATACATCACTTAACGTTCGCCTTCCTCAAATTATTTGATTTTTCAATTTTATGTCATATCATTGGCTATAATTCAGGTACGGAGTTCGTTTTGACCTAAGAACACTCAGTGGATTAAGATCTTTCATTTCAGCTCTTAACTATTCAAATTGGTTGATTCTGAGGAATGTTATGAGTGCACATTCAATTTGACGTCCCATTTCTTCAACATTTTTTTCTCATTGAAGCAATTAAATATGTCGTTCTAATTGAGGTACGCAGTTCGTTTTAGTCTAAAAACACTCAGTGGATCAAGCGTTTTCTTTTGAGGTAATAACTGCTTAAATTGCTAGATTCTGAATAAAGTTTTGAGTACATTTTTCTCCATGACGGAGATCTTTCAAGGTCTTTTCAACAATTCAGCGCGCAGTGTTGTTCCAAGGAACATTTAATTCAATTTCTTTGTGTGATGTATTTTCAAGTATTTTGTTGGCATAATATTACATTCTATTACCGCAGCAGATCTTGTGCTTTATTTCATTAAGTCGGAACTTTGCAAATACATCCGTGAGGAGGGTAACGAACAACACCATACTTTGCACATTGCGAGCGGAGCCAGCGGGAAACTGCTAATCTATATATTAAAAAATTTATGAAAACTAAAGTCAGTCAGTCCGGCCATTATGTCCGGTCGATTTCCTTCATTTTTGTTTTAACTGAAAGGTATTCATGAAAAAATTTGTCATCAGGTACTATAAATCACTTAACTTCCACCTTCCTCAAATTATTTCATTTTTTCAATTTTTTGTATCTTTGAAGCAATCATATCTTTGGTTCCAATTGAGGTACGGAGTTCGTTTTGGCCTAAGAACAATCAGTGTATCAGGTTATTTCATTTCAGCTCTTAACTATTCAAAATGGTTCTTTCTGAGCAAAGTTATGAGTGCACATTAAATTTGACGCCTCATTTCTACAACATTTTTTCTCATTGAACCAATCATATCTTTCGTTCTAATTGAGGTACGCAGTTCATTTTGGTCTAAAAACGCTCAGTGGATCAAGTGCTTTCTTTTGAGGTAACAACTACTTACATTGGTAGATTATGAGAATAGTTATGTGTACATGTGTCTCCATGACGAAGATCTTTGAAGGACTTTTTAATAGTTCGGCGCGTAGTGTTGTTCCAAGGAACGTTTTATTCAATTTCTTTGTGTAATGTATTTTCAAGTGTTTTCTTGACACAATATTACATTCTTTTACCGCAGCAGATCATGTGCTTTATTTCATTAAGTCGGAACTTTGCAAATACATCCGTGAGACATCCGTGAGGATAGTAACGAACAACACCATACATTGTACATTGCGGGTGGAGCCAACGGGAAACTGCTAGTGTATTGTTAAATATCCAAGTTAGAGTGGAAAATTGTATTTTATGCGACGAATGTAGTCCAGCCTACTGTTACCTTCTTCATAGTGATCATACTCCAACGCTAGTCATGTTTGCAGTGTTAACCATTTTTTTTATTTTTCCATAGTGTGCTTACCTTCCTCCCTAACCTCAGTTCTTCAAACAAGCACTTGTCGGTCTCCTCTTTCTGAAGTTCCATCTAAGCAACATCAAATATTTGAATGCTGTTTTTTCTACGACAATATGGAAACGATTGTGGCACCCGTCACTCATATTGTTGGTGCAGTGATTATCCTCCAATGATTACGAAGAGCCGGTGTAAATTTGAATTGTTCGTGATTTTGATCGCGGGAAATTTCTTCGGATACGGTATTTCAATTCGGGTGATTTGACTCAGGGATTGTTCGTTTGGGCATGTACACGTATGGTGTATTCTATTCGGGGAATTGGATACTGGAGAATGGACAGAAACGTATTATTCTTATTCTTATTCTTATTCTTATTCTTATTCTTATTCTTATTCTTATTCTTATTCTTATTCTTATTCTTGCCATTATTATATACATGCTTAATTCTTGTAGTAAATTTTATTTATCGTTAACTTTCTTCTTGAGATTTGTATTTGCAGTTAAGCGCACGGGTACGACTAGTCATAAAATATAAGCAGTGCTTAAACGCAGCTTTTTAACAGTGAAATGGGGCAAGAGTAATAAAACTGGTATAAAATCATGGTTTATGATTTATTTGCACTACCTCCGCACAGTAAACCATATATTTGGTAATACTGCTGTCAGCGAATATCATCCAATATTCGTATTTGCAAGAATTTTACAACTCCTTCTTTGGCAATGTGGATCTCAAGCAATACGTAACTTACAACAAAAATACAGATTGTTCAGTTTATGGATTAGGATTTTTAAATTAGGCCTAATCTTGAAATCCACTTACAGTTATTTTTATTGCAACCGGGTGAGTTGGCCGTGCGGTTAGGGGCGCGAAGCTGTGAGCTTGCGTCTGAGGGATAGCGAGTTCGAATTCCACTGTCGGCAGCCCTGAAAATGGTTTTCCGTGGTTTCCAATTTTCACACCCGGCTAATGCTGGCGCTGTACCTTAAGGCCACGGCCGCTTCCTCCCCACTCCTAGCCCTTTCGTACGCCATCGTCGCCGTAAGACCTTCTGTGTCGGTGCGCCGTAAAGTGAATTATTACAAATATATACAGTATGTGGTTCTATTGTTCGTACAGGCTTCAATTTCTTATCAAATCTCGTATATTTACATTAACGATTGAAAAACTGAAATGAAACGTACATTGCGGATAAAAACATAGTTTGTCAATAATAAAACGTTAGACAAAAGAATACTTATTTACATACAGGCAGGAAGATTTGATATGAATGTACCGGCATCGACAAACGGGTGTACAAGTTGTATTCGTACACATGGACAGGATGATGCGCACCGCTTGTTTGCGAGGCACGGACAAGTCTCAGTGATGACATACGACTGGTCAAGTGCATTAGTCTTCTTCCTAGTGTATCTGTATTGGACATGGGTAGGATTGCAGAGTTAAGTACGAAGCTTAAGAACACTATACTTAAACTGGCACTTAAAGGATTTTCATTAGTAAAGATTGGACAGCAAGTCAATATAACACATTCTACGGGGCAATATGTGGATGATAAATGTAAATACAAAGAAACTATTAAGAACAATCTCATAGAAAGAAAGTTTAAAGAGTTAAGGGATTAAAGTGAGAAGGAATTTGAGAACTGTGTATGAGTGATAAGTAAAATTTTTAGAGATTAGGATTTGTACGTATATATTTGATTAGTGCGGTCAAGTAGGAAAAGTATGGTTACAAATGTATGTGAAGTGTAAGTGAAAGTTAGTTTAGCTGAAGACAAAAGGTGAGTAGGTTCTGTTATATGTGATTTTTAAACGTGGAGTTACATAGTGAATGTGAAAGGTGTGTGAAGTGTAAATAAGAGTAGGGAAGTAGCAAGATATTGCAATTTGGAAGGTGCAAGTGAAAAAGACAGGTCATGTTTATAATGGTATGGCAGGACATGCACGTATAATTGAAATAGTAGTAAGTAAGTTAGCTAAGGAAAAACATGACTCAACTGTTGACTCTCAATTGATCTGGAATGTACTTGGAAGTAGATTAGTGCATAAGTAATATTAAGACTAAGTCAGTAGGTGAATACGGCGATTAGGTTACAAGCATGACATGCGCTGCGGATAACAGATTGCTAAATAACCGTAGCTGGAAAGCAGTGTTCTGCTGAGGTTGAAATGTAGATTATAACTGGACTGAATAATACATGGCATATCTGAAGGTCATGAGTAAATAAGTTAGTGTAAGAATTAAGGTAGAGGAGTTTAGAATAAGTTAGTCATAGGGGGGTAGGGCGCGCTCATATGAGGATTGGTCTCCGCCCATGTGAGCGTCCACATAGTAGACTTTGCTTTTATTGGGAAGTGGAGGTAGGGAATGACACAAGAGGGATGGATTTGCGGGCCTTTCCTAAAGGTTGATGACAAAGGCGATAGATGGATGTCGAGAGGGAGAGAGGTCCTGGATTCCAGCACGCGGGTGGCCTGTAGTCAAACGGAATGGTGAGCATATAGCTTTTTTAACGGTGTAGAGGGCCGGACGTGTCGTTCCAGGAAGGGCGGCTCCGAGGAAACCCAGAAAGTGTTTAACTGAAAGGGAAGAACGGCGATAAAGTCAGATTCCAAATTAACCACTATTGAGGCAACTCGCAGAGGAAGGAACTGGAAAGAAGATCAGCAACTCCACTATCCGTCGGCATGGAAGAATCCTTCGGTAAAGGCCATACACTAGTAGAAAAGAGAGACGGCTTCAACTGACATTCGCTGAGGAGCATATACACTGACTGACAGAGCAAATGCAACACCAAGAAGGAGTGGTCAGAACTTTATGCCAATTGCAGGGTAGACTGACGTCACTGAGGTATGCTCATGATGTGAAATGCGCCGCTGTGCTGCGCACGTAGCGAACGATAAATGGGACACGGCGTTGGCGAATGGCCCACTTCGTACCGTGATTTCTCAGCCGACAGTCATTGTAGAACGTGTTGTCGTGTGCCACAGGACACGTGTATAGCTAAGAATGCCAGGCCGCCGTCAACGGAGGCATTTCCAGCAGACAGACGACTTTACGAGGGGTATGGTGATCGGGCTGAGAAGGGCAGGTTGGTCGCTTCGTCAAATCGCAGCCGATACCCATAGGGATGTGTCCACGGTGCAGCACCTGTGGCGAAGATGGTTGGCGCAGGGACATGTGGCACGTGCGAGGGGTCCAGGCGCAGCCCGAGTGACGTCAGCACGCGAGGATCGGCGCATCCGCCGAGAAGCGGTGGCAGCCCCGCGCGCCACGTCAACCCCCATTCTTCAGCATGTGCAAGACACCCTGGCTGTTCCAATATCGACCACAACAATTTCCCGTCGATTGGTTGAAGGAGGCCTGCACTCCCGGCGTCCGCTCAGAAGACTACCATTGACTCCACAGCATAGACGTGCACGCTTGGCATCCGATGAGTCACGCTTCTGTTCTGTCAGTGATAGTCACAGCAGACGAGTGTGGCGTCGGCGTGGAGAAAGGTCAAATCCGGCAGTAACTGTGGAACGCCCTACCGCTAGACAACGCGGCATCATGGTTTGGGGCGCTATTGCGTATGATTCCACGTCACCTCTAGTGCGTATTCAAGGCACGTTAAATGCCCACCGCTACGTGCAGCATGTGCTGCGGCCGGTGGCACTCCCGTACGTTCAGGGGCTGCCCAATGCTCTGTTTCAGCAGGATAATGCCCGCCCACACACTGCTCGCATCTCCCAACAGGCTCTACGAGGTGTACAGATGCTTCCGTGGCCAGCGTACTCTCCGGATCTCTCACCAATCGAACACGTGTGGGATCTCATTGGACGCCGTTTGCAAACTCTGCCCCAGCCTCGTACGGACGACCAACTGTGGCAAATGGTTGACAGAGAATGGAGAACCATCCCTCAGGACACCATCCGCACTCTTATTGACTCTGTACCTCGACGTGTTTCTGCGTGCATCGCCGCTCGCGGTGGTCCTACATCCTACTGAGTCGATGCCGTGCGCATTGTGTAACCTGCATATCGGTTTGAAATAAACATCAATTATTCGTCCGTGCCGTCTCTGTTTTTTCCCCAACTTTCATCCCTTTCGAACCACTCCTTCTTGGTGTTGCATTTGCTCTGTCAGTCAGTGTAAATAAGGAGAACGAATTCTGGAATGATGTTATTTGGTCTGATGAGACAAAATAAACCTTTGCGGGTCAGATGGCATCCACAGAATACGGAGAAAAATTGGTACGGGCAGTGATGTGGCAAATACACTCCCACGCTAACCTTTTAGCCATTGAGCCGGGCAGCCAGCGGTCTCTTACTCCGAACTATCGTACAGTTTTTGTATTTTTATCCTCTTATCTTTGCTGCCTTTGCTGGCAGGACCTAGTGTTTATAGTGCACTTTGTCTTCTGGTATAGGCTGGAGCAACTTTGTTACTTTCCTTGATCCGTCTCTGCCTTATCCTTGGCTTTGACAATATGAGAGTGACTGAGGTATGAGCGATGTTACTAATGCCATTCCTTCTGCAGCCAGTCCCTGCTATGAACGGTATGAAAATGTTGCTCATAGAGTCGTTTGGTGCGTGCATTTCAGTGGGCTTGGCAGACTGATATGTAATAGCAACTTCTGGGTCGGCGAGGAAAGCAACGGGAAACTACCTCGCTCCTCATTTCCTTAGTACGCATCTTCAGTGATCCCTAGGCCATTTATGATAGCTTATGGCGGGGCTGTTGAGGATACAACCAGCCTTAGGGCTGAAGACTGAACATTCACATACGGTACATCTTTTACCCCTTGGAGATTAAATTTTTAGAAAGGTTTCTTACTTACGACCTGAGCCTCCGTGGCTCAGGCGGCAGCGCGCCGGCCTCCCACCACTGGGTTCCGTGGTTCAAATCCCTGTCACTTAATGTGAGATTTGTGCTGTACAAAGTGGAGGCGGGACAGGTTTTTCTCCAGGTACTCTGCTTTTCCCTGTCATATTTCATTCCAGCAACACTCACCAATGTAATTTCATCTGTCATTCATTAATCATTGCCCCAGAGGAGTGCGACAGGCTTCGGCAGCCGGCACAATTCCTATCTTCGTCGCTAGATGGGGGCTTCATTCATTCTATTCCTGACCCGGTAGAATGACTGGAAACAGGCTGTGGATTTTAATTTCATTCTTACTTACTACCAAAGAAAAACCTGTACAGAATGTCAAATTTCACTCTGGTCAGTTCAGTTGTTTCTGAGAAATCGTTATGGGGGAATGTGCGAGTGATAATGCTGGATGAGTCACCTAACATTATGATCGGCAACATTTCTTAAAACACAAGTTATTTAAAACAAACACTTCCACAGAGAGATCATTAGGAGAGGGTCTAATGAAATTAGTGACTATAATTAATTAAAATATGCATAAATATATAATAAGATCCTATTTTTAAATGTAAACCCCTTAGGCTATTATCGTTCACAAAAATTAAAGTAGGAAACAAAATATGAATAATAGCGTTTATTACATTATAATTTGTTAATTCAACCCCGAGTAATAGTAATGTGAATTTGATGCTTGAAAATACCTCGGAAGTTCATTCGCATATTGTAACAAATATGATTCATGAGCAAAGAGTAGCACACAGCTTTGTGCAGGACGATTACAATGTATCCATATTATTAATAACTAAAACAAACATTCGTCAAAATATTACTTCCGTAATTTTTTTTTAATTAACTGTCTCCACTAATTTACGGAGATCCTCCCCTAACGTTCAGTTTGTGAAATTGGTTTTCAAAATTACTTGTATTTTAAGAAATATTATCAGTGGTGATGTTGTCCGGCTCCATGGCTAAATAGTTAGAGTGCTGGCCTTTGGTCATAGGGTCCCGGGTTCGATTCCCGGCATGGTCGGGAATTTTAACCATGAATGGTTAATTTCGCTAACATGGGGCTGGGTGTATGTATCGTCTTCATCATCATTTCATCCTCATCAAGTCGCGCAGGTCGCCTACGGGAGTTAAATCAAAAGACCTGCACCTGGCGGAACGAACATGTCCTCGGACACTCCCGGCACTAAAAGCCATACGCCATTTCATTTCAGTGGTGATGCTAGGTGATTCACCCTGTACACCAATGCGCCATGCGGACGTGCATCACAAATGCATAACAGACTGTGAGACATTTCAACCGTAAAAATACAAACCCCATTACGCTACAGCCCCGATGGATCTTGGCCTGCGACCGACCGCTACTCAGCCCGAAGGTCTGCGGATTACGAGGTGGCACTTGGTGGGATCAACGAATCCTCTTGGTTTTCTAGACCGGGGCACCTATTTCAACGTCAGATACCTCCCCGCTTATTCTCTCGAAGGCTGAGTAGACCTAGAACGAGCCCTCAGATATAGGTACAATTTTTGACATGACTCGGAATTGGAACCCGGGCCTAAACAGAAGAGGAATGCTCACTACTCTTAGACCGCTGGGCCAGATAATCAATTTTAGACCCTCCGTAATACTTTTGAGCATAGAAAGTCATCCTGATCAGCGAATGAAAGGAACTCGTGTACAAATATTCTAGCCTTCTATTATGCTATGCAAACTATTGTACATATGAAGCGTTCTAGGATAAACCTCAAGTCCATAACTAGGAAATCTGCGCCTACAAACTAGCAAGTCTACATTATCAGTTATTTTATCCCCAATGAATTTATTTACACAGGGTGACTGAAAACAACAACGGCAGTGCTTAGTATGTTTTATCGGATGCAAAGTGACCATCATCAAGACGGGACTGATGTCCGAAAATGCACGTTTTGGCTCCCGTGGGATGTCAACACGTCAGATATGAAGGTGGGAGAACATTTCATATTTTGTGAAAAACCTCCACCAATCAAAAAGAGCATTATACCGTTCACTAAATTATGGAGGCTTTCGAATTATCGAACTCGAACGTGATTACAGAGCCTTCATCACTGGTGCAGAGATTGGAGATCATGCTGAAAGACATTATCAAGAAATATCGCAGCGCACATAACCTTCATTTATGTACAAAGACCCCCTCTTAAAATATAATAACATGATCTGCCTGCTGGCCTTTACAACATACTAAGGGTTGTTGGCATACTATGAGTCACCTAATATATATTGTAACCGTTCAATACCATGCTAAAAGGCGTGTTATGAGGCCCAGGAAGACATATGCCGTTTTCCGCATCATTCTGCGACATATTTGGTAGTAATAAGCATATTACGCCCGGTCCGGGAAACGAGCGGCACACCGCCAGCTCGAAGAGTGAAGCTCTAATTGTGCGTGCCGAGGGAGAGAGTTCTCAGTAGAGCGAAACCTTAGAATTACGCTCTCTATCGAGCGAGGAAGAAATAAACAGGACGCCACGCTCAGATACTGCCTATGTCATGTTTCTAACTTGAGAACTGGATATTCTCGGCGATTTCCGTGTATATTCATGAATACCAACTAACAAATTCCGCACGTCAAGTGCTGATAAAGATAATAATAAAATTTCGGTACAAGCCTTAGAAATTTACAAGTAAGTACTCTTTGAAATCAGCATGGTTTACAATACTTGATGGTGTAAAAAAAGGTATTACTAAAATGAGGGCAGTTCTAATGACGCACATTAGACAGATGTACGTAATGTGAACCATCTGTCGGGAGCGTTTATCTTGATAGAGATAGGGGAGTCCCCACCTCAGACTACTTCGCGCGCTAAGATGCAGGAGAAATACTGTGAGAACACTGGAGATTCAGTGATGCGATTTACACGAAAGTAGATCAGTAAAGAGAGGAAGTCAAGATCTACAAAATTAATATGTATACGAACTTGAGGGATCATGATTAGCGGACTGATTTGTTATCTGTGGGCGGAGCTTATCCTCTCCATAGTAGACGACCCGGATTTCTTAGATAAGTATACCAGAACAACCCTTAGTTACTCAGACTCAGACGTTCATTGCTAATCATTCATTAGTCATTACTCTTTCATCCAGTACCCAGTGTGTCAAACAGTGTTACTCATTCGGTCACTGCTAACCAGTGCTACTCATTGCTATCCAGTGTTAATCAGTGTTGTTCGATATTGTGTTAGACGGAAGTCTACTCTTCATCAGGCCGATAACACGTTCCTAACACAATCCTATTTTTCTAGCGTGAATAATAATTGTGGCGTGTGATTTTATGTGATTCTAATCCCGATATATGGGAATGCAGACAGGAAATATCAGTGACGCCTCACATAGACATGTTTCCAAAAACGGGTAATATTCCAGTAATCGTGACGGCGTAGTGAGTTATTGACTATAGAGTAAAATAATTATTGTACCGGAATTAGGTAATGCGTAGTGTAGGAGACGATAATCCTAATAAGTAAAAGTTATTAGACTAGCCAGGAAGTGCTCCATAAATTAACCAGTGACGCTCACGTAGGGACATATAAAGTAAATAATTGTGTAGCTTTATAACGGAAGAGAATCGAATAGTGATATCAAGGGACTGCAATCACTACTCGGGTAGTCTATTCGAGTCTATGACTGGGTCTATCAATATCATGTTATTCGAAGACATATAGACAGTGCTTCAATAACCAGTTCCTCCCTTGTTCATGTGTGTGTATATGCTCGTCGAACCCAGGATTCTACTCTACCAGAACGCGCCGGTGTGCCTGTATTGTTTCAGTCAAGGACCACACAGAACTTCCAACAGTAGGAGATTGCAGATCAAGACACCATGGATTCAACCCCGAAAAAGATGAACAAGGGGTCAGCGATGGAGGTCTAAATCCATTTGGGTACCTCCTGATGACAGCATGGTTACACACAGCAATGATAAATACATTCCATGATATGCCTAAGCATGAAAATCATTAGTGTTGCAGTAATATGTAAAACTTAACTTTGTAAATATAATTTTTCAACATGCATATTTGGTATCTATGATAACGTGTAGGTGACGCAATATGCGTGTTTCAATGGGATAAAGTTTATTTAATAGTTTGATTTTTGTTTTATCTTCTGTGATTATGCGTTAATCCCACATTTATTCCGTGGATTTTTGCATGGATTAGTGTCTAAGGCCCCATAGTGGTTTATGTTTGAGTGAAGCATTTGTAAGTGTGGAGTTGATAATTCATCGGACTTCATAATCTGTTCCAAGTCAATTAGTTGAGATGGGTCTTCTCAAATTTTCTAATATATGTTAGTCAAATGCTTCACGACTTTAATGCAAGTGTACAGCCACCTCCCTTTTAATTTTAAGGATGCTGACAACTAGAAGGAGGAAAGATGATTTCCAGGTGGGAACAATTATGTGGATAGTTGCGCGAGTTATCGTTATGTTAAGTAATTACCTGTCGATTTAGGATATCCTCAATGTGTAAATAACGTGGATTTGAGGTACACGTGTGTGAAGTGGAAGGCGAAGCAGTATATCTGAAAATGTTTAAGACGACAGAGTGAGAATATGATGCTAATAATAATTATTATATTTATAGTGATGAAGTGAACAAATATTGAATATGGTTGAAGCATTGAAATGAAATGATATCTCAAGGTATCCATAAATGATTATTCGCCTAGAGAAATACGAGAGAATTGAACTGAGAATTACGTATTTATGTCTGGGGCGAGTGAAAGTGTTTCCCTCAGCTGGCAGCAGGCTGGTTGTAGAGAAACATATCTTTATGGCCTTTAGAATATATGCCATTCGCCCCCCCCCCCATGACAATCGCTCCCAGCTTAAAATGTGTGACAATCACCCACAGTCCATTAGCTGTTTACAACTGAGCGTGATTCACTCACTGTCCGGCTCCCTCCAGGGAAATTCCACAGGACTTCCCCTTTCGCTCAAAAAATTGCACTTGCCTGATAGCCTTACTTCCTCTCATTTTCGCTCCGAGTGTCACAGTGTTATGGCCATATTTATTTAGTGCATACTAGTACTGCTTGATATGGAAGCTTCAACGAACAGTCACGGGAAGCCATGCGCTGCCCACTACCAAGGTTACTCGTACAATGTTAAAAGGACAAAAGAAGATGAAAGTGTAATTTGGTGCTGTACGAAGAAGAGATCGTCACGTTGCCGAAGATCAATCAAGAGCCAACGTGGTGAAGTGCTGTATTCAAGCGGGCATCAATGTGGACCTCCTGATGAAGCTCGCTTAGAAGTATTAAAAGCTCTCAATCAGGCGACGAAGAGAGCACGCGAGGAGGCCACGTCAGTTTCTAAAATATACTGTGAACAAATGGGTAATCTCCACTACAAGGGCTATGATTTCGTAACCGAAATACCAGCACAGCAAGTTACGAAAAGGGCACTATATCGTCAAAGAGCCAAATCGCAAGGTAATCAACGAGTACCGGAATCGTCTGAAGAAGACTTCCTGGAAATGGAATTGCTTACCGTGACAGATGGGAGTAGTTTTCTTTTGAAAGACGACAACACTGGCGAGCAACTTATTATTTTTAGTGGAACTTTAGGAAAAGAAGCTTTGAAAAGTAAGCAAGATTTTTATTGTTGGAACTTTTAAGAGTTGCAGTAAACAGTTTTCGCAAATTTATATCATTCATGTAGAGACTGGAAGCTCAAAAAACGAAACAAATATATATATCCAGTTGTATTTTCTCTCTTCCAAACAAAAGAGAAGAAACATATATTCGGCTTTTTCGCCTTCTTATTGAGGCCATACCAGAGTGGAATCCAGCGAGAGTGACAATCGATTTTGAATCGGCAGCAATTTCGGCCATAAAGTTGTATTTCCAGCAGTAGAGGCAAAAGGATGCTACTGGCACGTGAAAAAGTGCATCCGGAGAAACGTTCCAGATTTCGGACTTGCTTGTGAGTAAATGACGAACGAAGAAGTGAGAATGATCATCCGCACGTGTGCTTCTTTAGCGTTTCCTCGACCTGAGGATGTTTCCGATGGCTGATTGGAAATATATTCCAGAGTACCTGACAATGAAAAACTTTCAGCATTTTTGGACTATTTCGTAGAAAGGTGGATGCAGAATGAAGAAGTTCCAGTCGAGATTTGGAGTTGTTACGGCAGGCGTCATCGAATCACCAACTCCGTTGAAGAATGACACAACAAAATTAATGCCGAAATTGGAAGACCAAACCCTCGAATCAAAGATCTCATCAAAGTTTAAGGAAAGAAGTGGAGAGCTCTGTATGTGCACTGATAAGGGTCCATCTAAATATGGAAGTTAAATGAAGAAAGACCGCTAACATCGCTCTAGATGACAGAATGGAAAGGACAGTTACAATATGAAGGAAGTGGTGATATTGTCGCTTGTTTGAAAACAATTTCCCATCTTCAAAACTTTGAAGAGTTGCTAAAAAATCCAGAATGTTCATCGTTGATTGGCGAGAGTAAATATAATTGTAAATAGAATCAGGGAGAAATGTAAATACAGTAAATGCCCATGCTTAAAACTGACGGAGCTTAATTTTAGCACAAAGTAACTGACGAAGCCAATAGCTGATTTTAAACACACCTATATACAAAAGATATTGTGTGTAGCCAGTCCAAAGCCTGGATAAAGTGTGATGGGAGTCAGTTAGTCGTCCTAAACATAATTGATGGTCACGCACAGTAAGTGTAATACTTTGCCCGTACGTAGTTTGCTTCTCCCTGTGGGTGGGAGCGGTAGAATAACACCCACATCATCCCCTGCCTGTCGTAAGAGGCGACTGAAGGTGGCCCCAGGGGATCTGAGCTTGGGAGCGTGGGATGGCGACCACGGGAACCGTAACTGAGGCCTGGCATTGCTACCATTTACTTGTGCTAGGCTCCTCACTTTCATCTATTCTATCTGACCTCTCTTGGTCAACTCTTGTTCTTTTCTGATTCGGAGGCTATTAAGTTGCGACGGCTAGGGAGTCTACCATTTCCACGCCCTACGTGGCCTTTGTCTTTCTTTTTCTCTCCGATTAGTGTCTACGTGCACGTCCTCTTAAAACAATAATCACCATCACTAACATCACCACCGTAGCTGGCCTGCAGAACACTGCTGGATTTAAATAGTTAAGAGAGGTGGTAGGGAAAACCCTCAGTAATTCTCTTTAATCGGCCCCTTCTGGGGGCGATTTCCAAGGTGAACAGCGGGACCGGACTGGGAGCGATTGACACTGGCGGCGATTGACAGGACACCGGCCTTCAAAAGAATGAAAAGGAGGGAGCGACAGGCACGAAGCGGCTGGTCCCGTCTGTCTGTCAATGCTCGCAAAAATCACACGTTTCCCTCATTTTTGCGCGGTACTGAACATTCATGTGCCAATAATTTGCTATCATCAGCGTTGTATGTTTCATGATCCGATAGGTGAAGTAATCCTCCAAATTTTATATCCAAATGAGATCATAGCAGGGATCTCAGATAGCACCTCGAAATCGAACAAATACGGTTCGATACCCAGTTGATATCGACGTCCTCGGATATACACCAGAAGACTTGAAAGGGGTCACAGTTTCAGAAGGCATTAAGTGTGTATATTATATCTTTTGTTGATGAGTCTACAGGTGACTGCTTCATTGTTACATGTGTTTATATTTATGTATTTTATCAGTGTATGGTGATTTACAGGATACCAGCGTTGTGTACGTGCGCTTTGTAAAATATTAGAATAAGATAGTGCTCTGTAGAAATGCGTGTTTACGATAGTGTGGTGTATGATTAATGTTATAAAGTAGACTTTAGTAGTGACAAGCGATGATATGATGTTCAGGATTGGGTAAATGTGCGGAATTGTATTTTATAAAATATCTTAATACTACGACATTGTAAAATATTGTTTTTGACACGAGAATGCCATTCTGTTCATATAATTTATTTGTTATTAGGTAATAATATAATGGATACCTGCGGGTACCGATATCAGGCAAAAGGACAGATCCTTATTGAGTAAGAATGACATTCAGAAGTGAAATAGACTGATACAAGGACATTTAACGGCATTCCCATATAATTGATTTTTGTGTTTGAAATTTCCACATAGGCAATAACATGGTATTTCTCTTGTGTACAGATATGTCATGTGACTATCAGCTATTAAAATTATGTTTTGAATTAGAAAAAATCCATTCTTCCTATTCAATAATTTAGTCTGTTCTTCTTTTATTATAGAGCAACCTACTTTCAATATAGTTATATTAAGTGGCCACATTACTTACGAAGAAATCACCGGGCAAGTTGGCAGTGCGGTTAGAGATGCGCGGCTGTGAGCTTGCATCCGTGAGATAGTGGGTTCGAATCAAACTGTCGGCAGCCCTGAAGATGGTTTTCCGTGGTTTCCCATTTTCACACCAGGCAAATGCTGGGGCTTTACCTTAATTGAGGTCATGGCCGCTTCCATCTCCTAGGCCTTTCCTATCCCATCGTCGCCGTAAGACCTGTCTGTGTCATTGCGACCTAAAGTCACTAGCAAACTACGAAGAAACCATTGACCCGTGTGCTCTTGAGCTTAGCCGTTGTGCCAGTTGAAAGTAGGGAGGATGGGACTTCGGAGACCGGATTTGATTTCCTAAGTTCCTCATCCAGAGGATTTCCATCCAAAGATTTATTTGTGAAATTAAATTTTATATTCAGCACACTGGCACACAAAAAATAATAAAACCAGAAATTTCCATTTCGTCTGGATGTTCTACAGTACTGAACAGATTTGCTTCATTTTTTAAATACCTTTTCTTGTCTCCAGAATTAACAGCCGCTGAATCTTCCGACATTTATAGGTCTCTAAGTTCAGTCAATTTTGAATAATCCTAAAATCAAATCAAATCAAATGACCTCTCCAATAATTGTAGGCGGATCGTCGCCATAAGACCTATCTGTGTCAGTGCGACGTAAAGCCCCTAGCAAGAAAAAAAATTGTAGGCGAAGGCTTGCTCTAGTCCGCAATACATTCTGTACTTAGCGGGTTGTACACAGTTAAGGAAAAATATCTACAGTATGCATAAGTATATTTGCGAAGCTAAACCATAAAAAATGACAGGCGACTATAAGGAAATCTGAAATTTGATCCAAAGTTGGTAAATATATGACTTAATACTATCCGGAGAGAAATACTGTGGGGGTAAAACACCCCCAGAACTCCTAGGGGTGGACAACTATGCTAGTGTTAAATCCATAGCCTTCGGAGTAAATGAGATGAACAGTGACACTCTGGATGACATTTAAGCACATGGGTGCAACCACGATTGGCATGGAGAGTGAGAAGGGTGTAAAAAGAAAATGTCCAAAATGACCGAGATTATGGATGTACACCGAACGAGTTGGCCTTGCGGGTAGGAGCGCGAAGCTATCAACTGCATTCGGGCGATAGTTAGTTCGAGCCCCACTATCGGCAAACCTGAACATGGTTTTCCCTGGCTTCCCATCCAAATCTTTACCACGCCCAATGTTGCTTAACTGCGGATATCTCACGGGATCCGGTGTTTCAACACGGCTACGGCCGTCGGCCAAGACACGTTATCTGACCTATTTATAACGAATACGGCGGAGCACCTCGGGTCTTCTGGTAATAACAAAGATGGGTGAGAGGATGAATAAGGGTTAGGAATGTATAAGTCTGGGAACTTTAACCGGAGATTTATATCAAGGAAAATGAAGAACAATCTTCCGTGTAATATGACTGAGATCTTCGTAAGCTCCTGCAAATCTCTCTGAATGTTCATTCTTGGAGGGGTCGAGATTGATATTGCCTTATGAAAGCACAAAAGTAATCTAGGGTTACCCCTGGAGGCTGCTCGGGCGATTTACAATTTATTGCAAGTGTTGTACCTTTGGGAGGCCCAGAGCAATCAAGAACCAGTCCCGTTATAAGAGAGAATACAAATATGGAAAGAGAAGACTACTGTTGTACGGCAAGTAGATTGTTTAAAATGGTAAATAATAATAATAATAATAATAATAATAATAATAATAATAATAATAATAATAATACCTCATTAGGCTCATCCTGAGTATTTATGGTTTCACCACAGCTGTTGTGTCCCATTTAGGATTTTAGTTGAGAGTTTTAAGACGAATTTCTCTTGACAACAAAATAGCAGTTTTTTTAACGTCACATCGATTCAGATAGGTCTTATAGGTCTTACATGGGAAAGGACAGGGCTAGGACTGGGAAGAAAACCGAAGTGGTCGTAATTAAGTCACGGCCCCAGTATTTACCTCGTGTGAAAATGGGAAACCATGAACGACTAACTTCCTTTTTACCGAAGATGGGGATCTTATCCACAATCTCCAAAATGCATACGCATAGCGACGTGACCCGAACTACGTTGCCAATTCGCTTGACCGATTCCAAGAACAACAGAGATTCAAACCGTGGTTGCTAGACAGGAAACCCTATACCACCCAGAACAAGAATAACCTCGAACTTAAGAAACGCCTTATTGCGGAAATTTAGCACCGAATATAACTTAACGGTGTGATGTACCTATTGACGCTTCTGTCTCACTTAAGCAATGATAAATGCCAATCAATGAAGTCTGGACCAAATTCCACGACCTTGAGTAAAGGAGGCGATCCTCTAACCACATGTCACGCTTAGCCGTCTGAAACTATTGAGCAAATTGGTGCATGGATTTGCAAAAGAACACATTAAAAAAGGAAGGACACAGTCGATAATTTACTTATTAGTATTTTCATGTCTTTAACAAAAGAAAAAAATGATAAGGAAATTATGTGAAATTGTTGCTGAATTTTGAACAGATAATTTACAATTATGATATAAAAATGAAATAAGGAAAAATGCTACTAATCGATTTTGAATGAAGATATTATTAGCTTTCAGACGAAAGACCTAATGTTATTATAAACTACTGTTACGGTTTTCGTAAAAATTAGGGTAATACAATTTTGTACCGAACGAGGTCCTTTCCGTGCCGGTAAGTCTTCTGGTACTGAACTGGCATATCTGAATGCCTTCAAATAGCACAGGAATAGAACCAACAGTTTTTCCTAAAGAAGGCCAGCGCTCCACCGTCTGATTCTACTTGTATTATTATTATTATTATTATTATTATTATTATTATTATTATTATCATCATCATCAGAAATGAAGAAGGCAATAGTTTCTTTTAAATTGGATTAATAATATATAATAGCGACTTCGGCCCCACGGTCTATACGTAGCAAGCCTGTCTCTTACCTAGAAACCACGAGTTCGATTTCCGCCCAATTAGGGGATTTTTACTTGGATCTGAGGGCTGGTTGGAGGTCCACTCAGCTTATGTGAGAACAGCTGCCTGATCGTGAGATAACGGCCTCTGTCTAGAAGGCCGGGATTAACGGCCGAGAGGATTTATCACGTTGACCGTGCCTCATCTCGTAATCTACAGGTCTTCGGCTGAGTATCAGTCGCTTAGTAGACCAAGGCCCATCAAAGCTGTAACGCCGGTGGGATTGATCTGGTTGTTATGTAATGGCCAGTTACTCTGTCCAATGGCCAAACAAACATAAGCTAAGAACTGGAAGGGCTAGAAGCAGCACATTCCCATACTACACGGATATAAAAATACTTCATGACCGTAAATTCCCGCAGGCATGTCGAAAAAGGAAGGGTGGATGACGAAAATATATAGAATTGTTAAAAGAGCCATTTCCATTATCTTACAGAGTTCTTTCTCCATGACTGAATGGTCATCGTCGGTTCAAAGGGCCCCGGATTCGATTGGTGGCCAGATCGGGGAGTTTAAACTTAAATGGTTTATTACCTTGGCAGAGTAACTGGGTGTTTGTACCATCCTCAACATCCCCGCAACCAGCACACCGCAAAGAACTGTCCACCACAATGACACACATTCTGCTATACACGCCAGATGCCGCCCATCCTCGTCGGAAGACCTGCCTTACAAGCGCAGCACCAGGCCATACGATGTCCGACTCCATGGTTAAATGGTTAGCATGCTGGCCTTTAGTCACACGGGTCCTGGGTTCGATTCTCAGCATGGTCGGGAATTTTAACCATCATTGGTTAATTCCGCTGCCACGGGGGCTGGATGTATGTATAGTCTTCATAATCATTTCTTTGTCATCAAAACACGCAGGTCACCTACGGGTGTTTAATTGAAAGACCTGCATCTGGCGAGCCGAACTTGTCCTGGGACACTCCTGGCACTAAAAGACATACGCTATTTAATTTCATTTTATTTCATTTCATTTCAGTTCATTTCATTTAATTATGATTGATTCTTGTTAAATTGGAAAGTTTGGAATAAATAATTCGTAGATAAGAATCGGGGGGAGTGGGGGTGGGGGGGTTGGGCGAGGGAGAGGGGGAGGAGGGTTACAAAAATAGAACATTTTGGAAAAACTAGAAGGAAGGTGATGCAAGATTATCTAACCTGTAAGGATGCAGAACTACTTAGCGCCGTAACGTACGGTACCCGTGCATATTCCAATAAAGGGTTGTTTCCGAAAATAATTACTTAGTTTGTTTACAATTTGTTTTACGCCGTACCGACACAGATAGGTCTTATGGCGACGATGGTATAGGATTGATTAAAGTGCAGCCCCAGCATTTGCCTGGTGTGAAAGTGTGGAATTCCTATGGACATTTATTTCTTGCGTATATCAGAATGAAGTTGAAAGAAAACTTAAAAGTTTTCTTTAACAATAAGAAAAATCCTTGCACTAGAAAATGAACAATGTATTTACATATCAGGGGTTTATAGGCAGAACACATTATATCTTAAAAAAGCTTACATTCGACGAAAGAGGTTTGAAAAGTTTCACAGCCCTTCATTGACAAGGCCTGCCCTCAGTAATGTATTTCCCTTTAAAATTATGTGGACGTATTTGTGGGTGTCTAATTGTGTAGCTGAACTTGCATTTTTATAGCTAAACCAAGTGTACCTAATATTTCTATCAAAACATGTCACTGACTTAATGCATTTAAATATTACGTAATTGCCTCCTTTCATACTAAGGAGTTCAGAAAATGACACCATACCGTACTGTAATTACTCCCCACACACTTTTATAACTAATCGTGTCCGAATGGTTGAATTCCACCACACAGTAACGTGCACACGGTTAGTCAGAGACATCGCGAATCAAGGAAAACCAAACTTAACCTTGTTGAATTGTTTCACCGCTTGATGGCAGCACTGTGGTTCCGTACTCATCTACACAAAAAAAATGGCATCTCTGCATTTCCACCTCAATTAATCTGCTGCCAGGTACATATCTCTTATAATTTTCCTAGCAAGACACGAACAATAAAAGGAAAAGTCAATGCATGGATCAAACATGGATGTTTTGCGTCAGAATTATTTAAAATTATTTATAATTATATCTATTTAATATAAGTAAATTCACCATAGTATGAAATAAAATATTGTACGCAACAGCCACTGAAATGATAAGTTTACATTCCTGTTTCCGAAAACATCTCGATCGTAAGGGATAAGATCACTTTCCGTCCCTGTTTCGTAAATAACTATTAATAATAATGCTATTTGCTTTACGTCCCACTAACTAATTTTACGGTTCTCGGAGACGCCCAGGTGCTGGAATTTAGTTCCGCAGTAGTTCTTTTACGTACCATTAAATATACCGAAACGAGGCTGAGGTACTTGAGCACCTTCAAATACCACCGCACTGAGCCAGGATCGAACCAGCCAAGCTGGGGTCAGAAGATCAGCGCCTCAACCGTCTGAGCCCCTCAGCCCAGCTAAATAACTATTACCTGCCTATTACCTGAACTTACATACCTGCAATACTTAGATCACAACTAAATCTTTTATATCACACTCAGTCAGTCCATTATTTTTCCTTACCTAAACGATATTTCTCCCTTGAGACTTAGGGTACCAATAAAGTGAAAGCTGCGACATTCAGTTACCAAATGACCTCGCATGGCGGAATAACTGACAGAAAATGATCACGTAAGGTAGCTAAAAAATGTAAAAAGTACCTCAAAACTGTCTTAATGTGTTTTGCGCGCAAATCCACGATATATTTATACGAGAAGAAATCATTGAAGTGCAGCTGGCTCCTGATAAGCGAGTTTATATCTCCTGTAGATAAAATCAAAGGAAATCCACTCTTGATATCAAATTATCTTTTCATCATCGCCCAACAAAAACGACAATGACACCCATTAAGCAGCTATAAGCAAGGGCATTATCTTAGTATAAATATAATTTTTATGTTCAGCTGAATTGTAAGCATACTACTCTTTATGTTCAGAGGATCCCGGGTTCAATTCCCAGCCGGATCGGGGATTTTACGTGCGTATTGTTAATTTCACTGGCTCGAGGACTGGTTGTTTGTGTTTTTTTTATAATATGCTTCTCGTCATCTACATACAACACACCGCACTACACACAATAGTAAATACATCGCTTAACATAGGCTTGTGTCGGGAAGGGCATCTGGCCGTGAAACTTTGTCAAATCCATGTCAATTACGACAACAATAAAATGGGGAAAAGGCAAGAAAGAAGATGAGATATAATTTTAAGGGAGTATATTATTGAGGTGGAATTAAACAAATTATTTTCTGCGCGCGATAGCCTATTTATTATATCTATAGTCACTGGTATACTTTTGACAAATACGATTTTGTTAATATTATTATCAATAAATTAAGAAACAAACAATTTACGGAAAGTACATTTAACTTAACAACACATTGCACAATGCAAACGTGTTGCGGATTTACTGTCGACGTTTTGTGAAGGGGAGCACAGTGTTCCACCAAGACGATACCAGCTCTAGTACGGCACACATCTCAAGGGTAGCTCTCCAAGGTACTACAACTCTATAATGGCTCCTCAGATTCCCGGAACTTGGTCCCACTGTGCATGTGTGTGCGACTTGATGGAGAGAGAACTGACGCATTCCGTGCCCAAGTCAACAACTGTCACTGGAAGCTTAACAAGCTTGAAATAAGGTTCCACAGCAAGCAATCAAACACTTCCCTAACTCGCTGGCCCCAGAAATTCACGAATACATTGAAGCTCTGGGTAAGTGGCAACACGCTCTATTGATATCTCTCACGAAGTAAATCTGCTCGCAGTCCTCGCTCTATGTCAAATTTCAGTTGAGTAACCATGACTCTTTCACGTGGTACAATTTACAGGTCAGCTGGGAAGCTCAGACGTCGGAATCCAAATTCATTGGTTCGATCCCTACTCACTCGTGAGGAAAAAAATAGCCTACATTTGTGAATGTAATGTCATTTACTTGGAGATTGTGTTGTAAATATAACGTTAAGCTAGTTACCTTATTGTCCTACTAAAATTATATTTTCTTAGTCATTGTGTTAAAATATTGGAGATCTTAGGAGTACCTGCTATTTCATGTGTGTCTGTGTTTCAGTTATTGTGTTATGCTAATTGTATCAGATTATCATGTATATTTTGGAATTCTTCGTAAATAACAGAGAGACTGCGTTGTAATTACATTACGCTACCTGTAAGGAAATATATAAAGGTATTTCTTGCTAAATATCGTCTGATTTTTATTTCCATGATTTATTATTATTAATTAATAATAATAATAATAATAATAATAATAATAATAATAATAATAATAATAATAATAATAATAATAATAATAATAATGTATAATTTCCATGTAATTTCTTGTTTTGATGTAACGTATCGTAATATTTTTTGGTCGTTTAATTGTGTGTACATTTTTTGTTATTTTTGAATTTTTGTTCTAATGTCTATGCTGTCCCGTTGTGATCAGGCATTGTTGCTGGGGTATATTGGATATATTTCAGTTGTAATTTATTTAATAATAATAATAATAATAATAATAATAATAATAATAATAATAATAATATCGAATTGCAGGTGCTGAAGTACACCACGATCCTGTCGCTAGATTAACTGAATGTAAAATAACTCGTGGGTCATAATGTTTACACTTAGACGACTGCAAAAAACATTGCATTATCTGATATAAAAAGGCAGGGCTGGCAGTAAACTGAAACCCGTAGTGTGATAGCATTCTGAATCTAAAGGGCACAATTGAAATAGTCGTATAAAACGACCTGACTTGCTGTGAACTGACTTATTGTTGCCGTTTCCAAGTTGAGAGACACTGGGCTCCCTTTTAGTCGCCTCTTACAATAGGCAGGTACTATCGTGGGTGTTATCGTCGCATTGGCTCCTGCACCTCTTACCCGAACAGTCGTATTGGCTCCCTGAGCTGTTTCTAATCGATTCGATATTTGTGTGACGTCATTTGCTCGTGTGTTGTAATTCTCCTGCCATTTTCTATTATTAATTTAATGTACAGAGAGGCATATAAAGAATTATTAATTATAGAAAATTATAAATTCATCTTCTATTAAAACCTTGCAAATAGAGTGACCAGGTGGAAGTGTACTAGACGTTGTAAATCATTAGTGAAGTTGGTGGACAAGAGTATTGTGGAGGAAGATCTTATTCACACCCATGAAAAGGAAGACTACAACAGGTCGTTTAAAAAATAGCAATTCAGCGAAAAATTAAAAAAAGCGAAAACTGCATCACCGATTTCAAGAATACTTAGGAGTTCGGCAAACTTCTGAAACTGTACTCTATCCCTACTGCCTCCGTTAGGCATTAGAGACTGATTTCTTAACGACTTGATATGCATGAAGTCTCTCCCCTGCGAACCATGTGACCTTGCCGCGGTAGGGAGGCTTGCGTGTCCCAATGAAGCAGATAGCCGAGCCGCAGGTGCAACCATATCGGATGGGTATCTGTTGAGAAACCAGACTAACGAATGGTTCATCGAAAGGGGGGTAGCAGCCTTTCGGTAGTTGCAAGGGCGGCAGTCTAGATGATTGACTGATATGGCCTTGTAATAATACTCAACATGGCTTAACTGTGTTGATACTGCTGCACGGCTGAAAGCAACGGGAAAATACAGCCGTAAATAACTTCCGAAGACTGCAGCTCTGTCTGTTTGAATAATGTACTAATGATGGCTTCCTCCCGGGTAAAATATTCCGGAGGTAAAATATTCCCCCATTTGGATCTCCGGGTGGGGACTACACGAGAGGGGGCGTTCATCGGGAAGATGGATATTAGCATTTTGCAAGTCTGAGCGTGGAATGTTAGAAGTTTGAATCGTTGTGGTAGGTTATAGAATCTGAAAAGGGAGATGAATAGACTAAAGTTAGATCTAGCTGGTGAAGTGAAGTACGTTATCAGGAAGAGCAGGATTTTTGGTCAGGTGACTACAGAATTATCTTCACAAAATCAAACTGGGGAAATGCAGGAGTTGGTTTAATAATGAATAAGAAAATAAGGCAGCGGGTAATCTACTACGACCAGCATAGTGAAAGTATTATTGTTGCCAAGATAGACACCAAACCAATGACCACTGCAATAGTGCAGGTCTATATGCCTACTAGTTCAGCGGATGATGATGAAATAGAAACAATATGTGAAGAGATAGAAGGTTTAATACAATATGTAAAAGGTGACGAGAATCTAATTGTGATGGGAGATTGTAATGCAGTGGTCGGCCAAAGAAGAGAAGGTAATGCAGTAGAAGAATTCGGAATGGACGAAAGAACGAAAGAGGATGTCGACTGGTTGAATTCTGCACCTACCATAATTTATTCCTTGCTAATACTTGGTTCAAACACTACAAACGACGGCCGTACTCATGGACGAGACCTGGAGACACTGGAATGTATCAAATAGACTTCATTATGATTAGGTAGAGATTCAGAAACCAGGTGTTGGATTGCAAAACTTTCCCAGGAGCAGACGTGGACTTTGATCACAACTTGTTGCTCATTAAATGCCATCTTAAGCTGAAGAAATTGAAGAAGGGAAGGAATCCAGTGAGATGGGATCTAGACAAGGTGAAAGAAAAGCGTGTGAAGGATTGTTTTGAGGAACATGTTGCACAAGGACTAAACGGAAAGGCTGAATGAAACACAGTAGAAGAAGAATGGACAGTCATGAAGAATGATGTCAGTAAGGCTGCTGAAGAGATATTAGGAAGGAAGGAAAGATCAACTAAGAATCAGTGGATAACTCAAGTGATACTAGACCTGATCGATGAAAATACAAGAATGCAAAAAACTGAAGAGGGCTGAAAACAATACAGGTCATTAATGAATGAAGTGGATAGGAAATGTAGGACAGCTAAGGAAGAATGGATGAAGGAGAAGTGCAAGGACGTTGAAAGTAGTATGGTCCAAGGAATGGTAGATGCTGCATACAGGAAAATCAAGGAAGCCTTCTGATAAAGGAAAACTAGGTGTATGAATATTAAGAGTCCCGATGGAAAACCACTTCTAGGGAAAGAAGACAAGGCAGAAAAACAGCAGGAACGTATCCAACAGTTGTATCAAGGTAAGGACGTAAGATGATAATATTCTGGAACAAGAAGTAGGTGTTGATGGTGATGAAATGGGTGACCCTATTTTGAGGTCAGAACTCGACAGAGCTTTGAGAGACCTAAAAAGGGAAGAAATCATCTGGAATTGATGACACTCGCTCTGAATTACTGACTGCTTTAGGAGAAACCAGCATGGCGAGGTTATTCCATTTAGTGTGCATGATGTATGAGAAAGAAGAATTACCATCCGATTTTCGGCAGAATGTTGTTATACGCGTTCCCAAGAAAGCCGGTGCTGACAAGTGTGAAATCTAAGGCACCATTAGTTTACTAGCTCACGCCTGCATAATCCTAACATGTATTATTTACAGAAGAATGGAAAGAAAAGTTGAGACTGAGTTGGGAGATGATCAGTTTGGCTCCAGAAGAAATGAAGGAACACTTGAAGCAATCCTGACGTTACGTCTGAATTTAGACGATCGTATTAAGAAGGGCAGGCCCACATACATGGCGTTCGTAGAACTAGAAAAGGCATTTGATAACGCTTATTGGACTAAGCTATTTGAGATTCTGAAGGTGACCGGGGTCAGGTACCGAGAAAGAGGAATTATCTACAATCTATATAAATATCAGTATGCAGTGATAACAATCTAGGGCTATCTAAAAGAAGCAGCAGTCCAGACAGAGGTGGGGTATGGCGGTAGTTTGTCCCTCCTCCTTTTCAATGCTTATATAAAACAGGCAATAAAGGAAATCAAAGAAGAGTTTGGAGAGGGTATCACAATCCAAGGAGAGGAAATCAGAAACCTGAGATTTGCCGATGATATTGTTATTTTATCTGAGATTGCAGAAGATCTGGAGAAATTACTGAATGATATGGACGGAGTCTAGGGTGAGGAGTACAAGACGAAAATAAATACGCCAAAATAAAAGTAATGGTGTACAGTCTTTAGAAGTCAGGTGAAGCAGGAAATATTAGATTAGGAAATGATGTATTAAAGGAAGTGGATGATTATTGTTAATTGGGTAGTAAAATAAATAACGATGGCAGAAGTAAGTACACAAAATGCAGACTAGCACAAGCAAGGAAGGCCTTTTTTAAGAAAATAAATTTGCTCACTTCGAACAATGACATGGCAAATAGAGTCTAATACAACTTCTCGTGGAAGGCAAGATAGAAGGAAACTTGTAAGTGGGCAGAGAATTTTATCGCGGTGCGGAACCTCCGACTGATACGGGAGATCGAAAATAGGAGAAAACTACTCCATGATGGTCGACAACATTCTGTGACGGTGATGGCACCACGGGAAGTAGAATAATAAGAAGAAACAGAATCGTATTCAATAGGGATGTAGGCCGGTTTTGGACCAAACTGTAGAGTCCCACTGTAGTACAATCCATCAAGGTGTTCAAATTCATCATCATTAACCTTCCATTGGCAGGGACAGGGAAATGAAGAAGTGTCACCATGCTGAACACGGGCTCCACGTGAATGTAATTGTACATGATCATTAGTTGAGTCGAGGGATTTAGCCCCATGAATATTTCATGCGCAGTGTAAACACGTATACAGATGTTTCATGAATCAGTAATGACCACATTAGTGGATGTATTCTAATTTTTCTTCATCCTTTTGTAACTGAAATGTTCCTCCCAATCTGACATAGTTCTCAGTTTTCTCCCTGAATTGATTTTATGTTGGGTGTGTAGACACATGTAATAGTATCATTCCTGCAATCATAGTATCGCATAACAAAAACATTAAGACGAATGTAAGTCGAACGTTGAGTGGTTATATCTTATTTTAAGGAGATTTCCGTTCTCTATATTACATCCTTTGCGATATATTAAATCGGCAGACGGTCGTTTAGTATTCTCGGGGTTGTGTGATCGAACTGCAGTACGATTGCTTGTATTAATCCTGAACATTCAAGTACGTTGGGCTGGTTACAGTACTTTGTTCGTATTTATTCTCCACAAAAGTATTATTATTATTATTATTATTATTATTATTATTATTATTCCGGGATATCTGTGGAACGCAGAGAGGTTAAATAAGGTGTGGGCTTGAATGGATCTAACTACAATATCAAGAATTGAAATAAAAGTTTAAATAAAGGTTATATTTCATTTATAATTTCAAACTTAACAAATTTCTTCACTGAGTGAAGAATAACAAATTTGTAGATTAAAATAGAGAACCCCAGAGTAGGGCATTTAACAATTGTGGGCTTCAAGCCCTCAGATTTACAAGTATTGAGCTTCAGGCTCTAAATTTACAATTTTCGCAAATATTTCGTTGATCAGATAAGGAGAGATGTCTCCCAAATACAAGAGCACTTGCTCCAAAGTTTACAACCATTAGCCTTCCAGAGGCACCCCTCCCAATTACCAAAAACTTATGAAAGAGCTTACATGTTCTCAGTTTCTTACAGCATACTCAAGGTAACATTACATCAAAATCTTACACTCTCCGGCCTCACAAAGCCAAATGGAAATAGTTTTACACAGGGGTATCTAGTACCCGACCTACTGGGCCTTTGCGGAAAAAGAACGGGTTAAATAAGTGGCCCGAACACAAATTGAATGGAGGCGTACACGTGCGCTCATAAATAATGAAGAATTAAAATCCTACCTGGGCTCTCGGCCCGATGATACAGGGGCTAATCCCAGGATACTGAGGTGACTCGAATGAAAGTTAATTTAATACATTACAAGAAAGAAAACATTTATGAAATCGTAGTCGCCTCAAACCAAGTTGAAGGGGAGCTCGAGAGGGTAACTCTCTATACCCGATTTACAGTTAAGGGCTGGATGAAATTTTACATTAGTCGAACGAAAATTTACATTTAGAAAAGGTTTGTTACATAGTTAAAAATTCGGACCTTTCCCTCGGATAAGTCTGCGGAGGTAGCTACAGAAAACTAAGTCTGGTGGTCATTACCTGGCTGACGTTCTGCCTGCCGAAGAATTAAGCGTCCCGCCTCCTGCCTTAACACACACACACTTGGAAAGATGGCGATCAATGAGACAAGGTAGCCAGAAAGTCCGCAGTTTATATACCCGGAGGGAAGCTTCGAGACGATTCTGGACTAGTCCGGACACACCCTCTCAATTTTATTGGCAGACGCAAAAGTTGCACCCAAAGAACAAAAGGGAAGCCTGTGATAGGCTGAAAAATAATTACAGAAAATTCTAATTGGCTAACTTCAGAACTGGTGGAATGAGAAATAAGGGTTGAAAACCTTGGAATATATCAGAAAAACAAATGAAATTTAATTTACTAAGGAAAACCCATGAACAAAAAATTTCTTTCAATAACAACTTCCTTTACCTTGTACCAGAGTGTATAACCATAGTTTTTTAGTAGTGACATCTGTGGAAAAATGTCTAAACTTCTTGATGAAAACAGCAAATAAAACCAGTCAGTTTAGGGAACTTCAGAACAACACAATTACTTAATATTCAGTGGTGACATCTTCTGATTAAAGTTCCAACTTTATGTAGTATCAGTTTCACCTTTTGGTGATAGAGGAGTTCATTAATGCTCTTCTTTCGAATGTGCGTAATCGAGGTGTACCTCCCGGTACAATTATTATTATGATTATTATTATTATTATTATTATTATTATTATTATTATTATTATTATTATTATTATTATTATTATTATTTCGAATGGGCCACCAGAGGACCACGTGCCAATTTCAATTCCTTCTTCTTTGTTCTTTCCTTTTCTTCCAGTACGCTTTCATCTGTTCAGTATGTTTCTTCTTTCTGTCTTCAGACCACTTTGAACCAGTCTTTTTTACTTTCCTACCTTGGAATCCTTCTATTTTCAATACTTTTTCCCGAAAGCCTTCTCTATTATTTATTTCTTCTGTTATATTGTTTTTTTTTCTAAATCCTTTCTTACTTCATTGACCCAGCTTGTCGTTGATTTCTTACCCCACAAATATCTGAAAATCTTACTGGTTAATCTACTATCTTGCATTCGATATAAATGTCCAAAAAACATAAGTCTCCTTTTCCTCATTACATCTGATATATTTTCTATTTTTTGATATATTTCAGCATTACTTCGTAATTTCCAACATTTTGCTGTGTTTTGTGGGCCTAATATTTTCCTCATGATTATTATTATTATTATTATTATTATTATTATTATTATTATTATTATTCCGAACATAGGAACGGAAGGTCTAGTAAAAGAGGGTAAACCCCCATGTACACATAAAATATTTTCTAGTCTTGCTTAAAATTAGATAGTTAAATTGTTTATACACCATATAAATAACAAGTATGGTACATCTCTGTTTCTTATGGGTAAAATGTTTTAATAAGAATGTTATTTCATTTACGTCCTATTAACTGGTTTTACGGTTTTCGGAGGCGCCGAGGTTGCAGAATTTAGTCCCGGAAGAGATCTTTTACGTGCCAGTAAATCTTCCGACACGAGGCTGACGTATTTGAGCACCTTCATATACCACCGGACTGAGCCAGGATTGAACCTGCCCACTTGGAGTCAGAAGGCCAACGCCTCAACCGTCTGAACCACTCATCCCGGCAGGTGAAAAGTTTTGTACTAATCTCAAATTGAAATAAGGTATTTGACCTTGCTATACAAAGACTGGAAATGAATAATCTCTGCACTGCTACTTCATTGAGATGATACAGCTCATGCGATGCTATAAATTTAAATTCTACCGTTAGCGCGCGCTAATCTTAGAAGAAATAAAGACTTCCGAACTGATGATCATGATGTCGGAATACTAATAATATTATAAGGTGTCATAATTTATGTAGTTCACCAAAACTGAACTTACGACCATCTTTGTTCTTCGAGAAGAAGCTGATTTTAAGTTTCTGTCAAAGACTAAGAATGACCTATCTAGATTATCGTAATTAGCGAAGCAACTCAATCTACTAAGATGAAATCACTTTTCCACGTACAAACATCCGAATTTTTCCTCCCTCAAATATCACTCTTTACTCGCCTCCCCATCTTATTCAACATCGTTACGTTTGAACATGAATCTTGATAATTCCTCTTCATACGTGAAAATAAGATAATGAAATGACTGCTAAGATCTACAACTGTAAAAAGCTTCCAGTAATGTTTTGATGTGCCAGTATTGCAGCACGATATAATTGGTCTCTTCAGCCATCTCAAAACCCATAATCGAGAATACTGAAGCACGTGGAAGAAAATCGTTATACTTGCCAGTCAGTGATGGCCTACGGTAATGATGTTTCTGGCTAGAATTCTGGTAAGGGTTATGTCATCTACTCTTAACTTAGGCTATGTTGTACCCTGATTTACAGATATTTTGATCACGTGTTTGTGAATGTGTAAATTGAAATGTGTTTGACGTACGTATTTTTTGTTCCCAGTTGCAAGCTGTGAATGAAACTGCCAGTGAGTGTGTGATTGTAACAATTTGCCACCGTACTTTTGATCCTTGGACCTTCTGGAGTCAAGCTGTGTGGCTGAGGTGAGGTGAGGTGCTGGTGGAGGTGCTGGCCTTCTGACCCCAACTTGGAAGGTTCGATCCTGGCTCAGTCCGGTTGTATTTGAAGGTGTTCGAATACGTAAGCCTCGTATCGGTAGATTTACTGGCAGATAAGAGCTTTTGTGGGACTAAATTCCGGCACCTCGGCGTCTCCAAAAAGTCGTATAAGTAGTTAGTGGGACTACGTTGTCCGCTTTATATAGGAAGTGATTTTGCGATCTTCTCCTTAACCTCTTGAATCATGACGTTTGTTTTTTCAAAGGTTGGTGAAATGTATATGAAAGGAGAGGAGAGTTTGTATAAAATAATTATTAATTCATGAACTAATCTCATTGTATAGAGGCAACATTGACAGAGCTGATTATTTAGCGAGTGACTGTCGAAAGCATTTTTAATGCCTGTCACTAGTGGTAATCTGCCGGTACAAGAGCACGATTATACTTTCATGTATAATACAGTACATCACTGCTCACTAAACAAGCTTGCCTTGCGCCGCTATAATTACACGGAGAGTATTGACAGATGGATTATACCTTCACCCAGTATGGACACAGATTGTGACGACATAGTGTGCCTTTGATGGGGAGTCAAAGAGAATAGTAGAAACAGAACATTCATCTCGAGTTATTCAGTTTGATCAGCAGCACTAAAAGAAAGTGATATTTGCCATTTTATGCACAAGTTTAACGCAAATTCTCGTGATATAGTCACGGACAAATTGTACACATTTGATAAGCTATATCTTATTTATTCCGGCAGGCTAACTGACGATTATCCTAAATTTTAAAATTATTTTCTCGTTCCATTTACGAGATCCTAATTTATCCATCGAACAAAGCGAACTTAATACAATGAGCCAATAGTTACGATCAATTGTATTCTGTAAGGAATAAGTAGTACGCAGACGAAATTATCCTTGAATCGTTCTATTTTTAAGCAGACCTTTCTGTATGGAGAAGAAATCTCGGTGGACTTAGGATATACAATATAATTAATGTGCTGGAAGTAGAGCACAAATAGAAAATAAATCAGAAACAGAAGTAATAGAAGGCACTCTAATAAATCAGGTTATGTATGAAATGTTAGATTAGAAAAGGAGGTATTTAAAGAAGTACATGAATCAGCCGTACATCAAACCAGTCAATGGACCAGACCAATGACACAAACAAAAACATCAAAGAAAACTTGCTGTAAGTTAGCAGATATGAAGGTATCCGGAACGGTTGCTGGTAAAATCATGTGGGAACAACGATAAAACGTCCAGTTGATTCAGTTTTTCTGAAATCGCATAAGTTTGTTGTGAAAATTACTTTGAGATGGTACTTGTTGTGTTTAGAAATTCTGTGTGCAAGTATCCCACCATTAATAGTAATATCATAGTGGTAAATGAGAACTCCTGACGTGAGTTTTGTTCAAAAAGCACATGAGCAGTGATTTGTGGCATTTATGCACTAAACTGTTGCTTCAAGGACAGTCCAATAGGGAACTCTAATATCACTCATATTAGGAAAAATCGGGAAACGTGGTGTTGTTCCTTTTGTTATTGATGGAAACAGTGGCAATGCTTCTAATGGCCAATAAAGGAGACGTGAAGGAATATAAACGTGAAATAATAAAGAAGGTGAAAGTGAAAGGTTGCCTTATGTGAAATACAAAGAGAAGTAAATTACAAAAAGAAAACCAGTAGAAGAGTGGAGGTAAACGTAAACTATATTTCACTCTTTTAATTTCGTTAATTTTGAGTTTGAATTTTGAATTTGAATGTATTTTAATCTCAATAACCTTTTCCTGCGATTAAAAACTGCATGCTCAGTATTTGAACAATGTTGAAATATACATACAACTATGTGGTGCAGTTGCCTCCTTACAGTCCTGGAAGAAATGGGTTCCTGACTACCAACATTCAACTGGGTGGTGATCTCACTCACAACAGCCCGTCGAATGCCCAGTATGGTCTTGCGGAGGCGACGTGATGTCCATTAGTTAAACAACTCTGGTCTTACCGCGCGTGGTTTACGCGGGCGGTAATTATTCTCTCTGCGATAATAAAAATCCACCCTCGACACTGTTGACCTCGGAAATCCGAATTCGCGCGTAATCACCGCAACGCTATGTCCCATGCGTCGTGCGCCGATGATCATCCCACGTTCTAAGTCAGTTAACTCGCGACATGTTGCCATCTTCACGACACTGGTGTCCGTGACAGACTGCTCAGCTACACCACAGCTAGCCGCAACGCTAAGGGGTCATACACAGCACATTTTCTAATGGGGCACCCCTTCCCGTTACTTTTGGCCACTCCGTGTATATTAATTTCAGAATTTTAGTTAGTATTTTCTGTAACACAAAACAACAAACTAAGCAATAACAATGGGATGAGGGACAAAGTACTCTTGACGATGCGTTGTTGCCAACAAATACTACGAACTAATGCACCGATACGTGTTATCACACAGGCATTAAGAGACGTAACGCAAAAAGTGGTAGAACTTCTAAATATATTTTCGCCCGGCTGTTTGGCTCAGACGGTTGAGGCGCTGGCCTTCTGACCCGAACTTGACAGGTTCCATTCTAGCTCAGTCCGTTGGTATATGAAGGTGCTCAAATACGTCAGCCTCGTGCCGGTAGATTTACTGGCACGTAAAAGATCTCCTTCGGGACTAAATTTCGGCACCTCGGCTTCTGCGGAAACCGTAAAAAATAGTTAGTGGGACGTAAACCCATAACATTATTATTAAATATATTGTCTGCAGTATTTGAAGTGTTGAAGTAACTAGATTTGTCACTGGTCGTTAAAACTAAAATGATGTCGCTATTTGCACTGTTAAACCGCTAGGAATAACGTTGAAGTCGCTCAGTTAGCAGCACTGTATGTTGTTTTTTTTGCTAGAGGCTTTACGTCGCACCGACACATATAGGTCTTATGGCGACGATGGGATAGGAAAGGCCTAGGAGTTGGAAGGAAGCGGCCGTGGCCTTAATTAAGGTACAGCCCCAGCATTTGCCTGGTGTGAAAATGGGAAACCACGGAAAACCATTTTCAGGGCTGCCGATAGTGGGATTCGAACCTACTATATCCCGGATGCAAGCTCACAGCTGCGCGCCTCTACGCGCACGGCCAACTCGCCCGGTAGCACTGTATGAATGTTCCCAAACGTATGGGAAGCAATTTGAGGTCGGGGGGGGGGGGTAGTACTCCCCAAAACAACACAAGAAGTCCCTCTGAACATGTGCGCTACGGTCGATCGTTCATGAGTTACAGACTTTCCATCTTTGCACTGTACAGTAAGTATTGGTAATAGCCTTACGTAGAATGTCCCATATCGAGTACTTGTCGGCATGTTGGTGTACCAGCAGGGATACTGCATTTTAATACAAGAAGTGCTCAAAATACCCACCATAATCCTGAATGAGCGGCTGAGCACGCCACTTCATGGACTGTCGGACACGTTCGAACATTCCAGGCACCCATGGCCTTGTTTCACACGCTGGCTAAGTACTGCAATGTCTCCAACGGCATGTCTGACTCCAAACTTCACCCTAAATATGAACTTTCCCCACATTCTAGATACTAACATAAACAGGCTTCTCTCCTAAACATTCCACCGTACGGCATTATATTCTCCGGGACATTTGTTCTCATATGTTTGTGAACAACCTATATGTGTGTGGAGGCTTATGGCAGGGATAAATCTGAAAATATATTGTTCATGGACTTTAAATATAATTGGCCCAGGCGACTTGGCAGTGTGCTTGCAGTTTTGTGACCAAACGTTTGCATTCGAGAGTAATACATCTCTTATAATTAGAACGATTAAATACAACAAAATCAATTACTTTTGTTTAATGTACGTAGATATGAAATTACAAGCCCTGTGGGATTCTGAATGTGGCAGTGAAGTTGATTTATACGAAGGAACTACGCCACGAATTTAAAAGACACAGACTGCACAAACGAATTGCTGATGCTACATATCTACGCCAATTTCATTGTGTAATCTTAATTTTATACTAGCTGCCCTTTCGTGTAGAAAAAAAACTCATCTGTAGTCGTTCCTTCGCTGATTACTTCAGAAATAATGCTTTTAATCTCAGCTCGGGAAGAGAAATGTGACTGGCGTATTTCAGTCGCGCGGAATTTAATGCCCTGTGATGTGCTGTCAGCCTTGTCTACTTGCCTCAAAAGCTTTGTATGAACTTTACGATCTACGACAAACTTTTAATGGAACAATGTGGAATACTTTTTCTGAGCGAGAAATATTATATCACTCAGAGGTATATTGGCTGCAGTAGTTGTCGTTGTAAAAAAAAAAAAAAATTAAAATAAATTGCGGTATCGCGCCAAACACACTATGGTTGTGTCTGATAAAGTGAGTCATTGTGCGGTAAGTTTTGGCGTGATTTATTTTTTGAACCAGGGATGGGAAGAAAGAGATCTTTACTTTATGAAAGAGGTACATTTCCAAATTGTTCCTGGATATGAAATGGAGAAAATATGGAAAAACCAAATAACAATAATAATAAAAACAATAATAATGTTAGTTTTACGTCCCACTAAATACTTTTTTTCAGAGAATTGCTAGAATGTTGACCAGAGGGGTTCTTTAGCATGCCAGTAAATCATCTTCGAAGATGAGGTCGGCGTATCCGAGCACGTTCATATACCACCACACTGAACCGGGATCGAATCTGCCAACATTGGCTCAGGCCAGTGATTCTTACACCTGATAAGTCAGGTCGCAGATATCATTTTAGACTTATAGGACGTGAAGGTGACGCCTCGAACGTGAATGTCCAAAATGCACTGGTCTAACTATCCAAACATTCTCGAGAAAAATTCAAATTCCAAGTGCCTTATATCAACTACACGTCAAGGAAGTGACAAGCGAACACTTGACTCAGTAGATAGTCCACGAGTCTAGCAATGAGGAATCACTGGTTCAAGTCCATCTACGTACACGGCTTTCTTGTTCGCTTTTCCCTTCTTTTTTCATTCTACGGATATTCCATGTTAGAATATTTGAAGTGGTTCAAAGGTTGAGTAAAAATTGAAAGTTTCTGGTCGGAGACGAAACATGTTTTAATTTTTCCGTATCAACACAAAAATTAAAATCCAACATGACAATAGCATTAATACTGTTAATAATTACGTGTGGTTATTGCTATCCTGATGCAGCCCTTGTAAGGCACACCCTCCGATGAGGGTGGACGGCATCTGCGCGTTGTTGTGGTGGAACAGTGTTATGTGTGGTGTATGAGTTGCAGGGAATTAATGAATTTAAGTTAACATTTCTGAGCCGGTCGGAAATTGAATCCGGGACCCTCTGAACCGAAAGCCACTACGCTGATCATTCAGCCAAAGAGCCGGTTCCAGTCTGAAGTGTTATTTTACACAACTTTGTAACCATTAAAACTATCCTTACCTAGAATGTGCGTAGAATAAACACCACAAGGGAAAAGAGAAACAAAAATACAGTACATGTAGCGGGACTTGAATCGGCGAACCCTCAATTAGTAGAGCCATGGGCTCGCTTGTTACGCCGTTAACATCTAGTTTATATAAGGCACCTGGAATTTATCAAAGTGTATTTTCTCAAGGATTTCTGAATACTGGATCCGATGACTTTTGGACATTCATACTTAAGGGGTCACCTTTACGTACTATCAGTGTGGAATGAAAGAAATCCGTGATCCATCTACCTGGGAACCCTACTGTGAGCCATTGAGATACCTGCAGGCCAACTGGCCGGGCAGCAGTCGACTAGTTCAGCTAAAGTCTAGAATGAGTTCCACGGTATTTTATTTGTTCGTTGTTCTCTCTTTATTTTTAGTTCGAAAGACCATTACGACAATGGCCAAGTGTACAATTCCAATCTCGCTGTCTTTGTGACGGAGTCCCCACTTCCTTGGCCAGTGTTCTAAAGCGCTATGCCAACGTCATCTGTACTTCAGGTATAATTTTTATTTACGTTGCTTACAAATGTGATTTCTGTTGGAAAGCAACACTGACATTTCCATAACTGTGCGCTCCAAGACAAGTCCAAAATACTGCTTAAGAATCACCTTCCAGAGGACGTTCACTTTCAACAGGTCGGTCTGAATTTGCAAAAAAATGTTACTTTTGATAATTCCCTCCCTTTTCCTACTGCCACGGTACTACGTTACTATGAGTCCTAAAGTAGAGTACATATCCTTTTGTTAAACCAAAAAAATAAAACTACTTTGACGTACTGTTACATGCATAGTGAATGTGTCGAAAATTCTATTTCTCAACCTTCGAAACAGGAGATTTGCTAACGGAGAAGAATGTATAAAATTGGAAAGCAAAAGTAACTTTGAAGCATTTACAAATGTCACTGATGGGTGATATTTATCACCGTGTCACACATGTATTTTCTCACTTGGCAATAAGTAAGCATGGTTAATTCTTCTGTCCTTTACTCAACACTCAAGAGTAAAATTCAACGTATTTGTAATAAGGACCAGCCGTCCCCGCGGTGTACGGGTAGCGTGCCTGCCCGGAGGCCCCGGGTTCAGTTTCCGGCCAGGTCAGGAATTCTTATCCGCATATGAGGGCTGATTCAATGTCTATACAGCGTACGTGATTACAGTTGAGGAGCTGTCTGACTGTGAAATGGCTACCCCGCTTTAGAAAGCCAAGAATAACTGTCGAGAGGATTTGTCATGCTGACCATACGACACCTCGTAATCTGCAGGCCTTCGAGCTGAGCACCGGTCGCTGGGTAGGCCATGGTCCTTCGGGGCTGTTGCGCCATGGGGTTTGGATTTTTTTGGTGATAAAGATGGACCCTTGTGGGTGGAGTATGGACGAGACCTACAGTAAACCCTGTCTTCAGGAAGAGGTGGCTAACAGGGAAATCGGAACTCAAAAAGAAAAAAATTCTTTCAGTGAGCTATTAGGCTATATTTGAAAATAATGTATATTATTACCGCGCACACACACTTGCTTCCGAAGCTGTCAATTAGCGAGAATGGAACGGAATAGCGCTTACACGGCTCCTAGCTGAATCTGCCACTGCTTGCACTTATTTGTGCCAAACTTCTAACTTCCATGTTTCCTATCCCGTCGTCCTTGACTAATTCTTCCATTCCCGACATTTTAAAGATTGTGAGGCCTTGGTCGTGGTGATTATTGTTTAAAGGACAGAACAGTCAACTCAGTGCACTGCGGCACAGCCAGCTATGGCAGCTAGCTCTATAATCGGGAGACAATGAAAATGAAAACAACCACCTGTTTTCCAGTCATTAACCGGGTCAGGGATGTAATGAATGAAGCATATATAGGCTATTAGTACGATGGGGTCGCCACTCCCAAAGTGATTTATTAATGAGTGATAAATGCTATGAAATGGGAATGGAGAGTGTTGCTGGAATGAAAGATGACAGGGAAAACCGGAGTACCCGGAGAAAAACCTGTCCCGCCTCCGCTTTGTCCAGCACAAATCTCACATGGAGTGACCGGGATTTGAACCACGGTATCCAGCGGTGAGAGGCCGACGCGCTGCCGTCTGAGCCACGGAGGACATTCATCGGGAGACAAGTTGGTTCAAATACCTCGCTGGCTATCCTCGAAATGGTTTCCCGTGTTTTCCCATTTCAACTCCAGGTAAATTTCCAGCAGTACATATAGGTCACCTCCATGGGGTGTACGGTAAAAGCAGCTACAGAACTGGCGAGTCGAACATATCCTCGGTCCCTCCCCGGCGCTAAAAATGCATACGCTATACATATGTTTTCAGGAGAAGTACATTGGGCAATCATCTTTAATCGGAGGAAAGAAGGAAGAGGTTGATATTTCGAAGAATGGGGGAATCAAGAGAAGAAAGACGAGGACCGCGCAGGGCATGAAAATGGACTCCCCGGGTCTTGCAATTCTAACACTGTCGGGGCCGGTAAATAACCAGAGTGGATGCAGGGATGCCACAAGTCTGGCTCAAAGAAGTGGAAGCAACTCCAGATTCATGTAGGGGCCTCGGGATGAGCAACCTACGCTTGTAATATGAAGAACCTGGGAATCTGCACTTTCTTTCCCTTAATACAATTTTAATATATTCCTCCCATATTCCTACCCAGTCCTCTTTCTGTAAAAGGGGTTTTTCACCTGAGCTCTCAATATTCATACACCTTCAAATCTTTCCTGAATTTTCCTGTATGCAGCATCTACCTTTCCTACAAGCATACAACCTTGAACATCTTTGCACTTCTATTTCAGCCATTATTGCTTAGCTGACATGCATTTTCTATCTATTTCATTCTTTAATCGCCTGTATTCTTTTTCTGCCCTTCTCATGTTTTTGCATTTTTATTTAAGCCTTTGTCGTTCACCAGTCAGGTCTTATATCTCCTAGGTTATCCATTTATTCTTCCCTTCGCAAGCTTACCACTGCATTCTAGTCTCCCATCAAAATTAGATTTCATCTCCTTTATCATATTGTATTAAATCTTCTATCTCGTCGCATATTCTTTCTACTTCATCATTCGCTGAACTAGTTGACATATAGACCTGCACTATTGTGGAGGGTATTGGCTTGGTATATATCTTGGCAACAATAATAATATTGGTTCACTATGCTGGTCGTAGTAGTTTATCCGCTGCCCTATATTCTTTTTCATAATTAAACCAACTCCTGCATTTCCTGCGTTTGATTTTGTTTTGATAATTCTGTATTTGCCTGACCAAAATCCCTGCCCTTCCTTCAACGTACTTATACAACTACATATAATTTTAGTCTATCCATTTCCCTCTTCAGATTCTCTGATCTACCACAACGATTGAAACTTCTAACATTCTACGCTCCGAGTTGCGGAATGTCAGTATTCATCTTCCTCATGATTGCTCCCTCTTGTGTAGTCCACACCCGAAGATCCGAATGGGAGACGATTTTACCTCCGGAATATTTTACCCGGGAGGAACCCATCAAGAAGAGAATGGAATGGATATATTTACCCCCACAACCACAGCGGAAATTCTCGTCTTCATGGTCCTTCCATTCGTTTGTCGATACTTTCATATTTCCAGGGTTGGATGTCATTCTTTTTACCTATTTTTGGCGTGGTAAACGAATACGGTCATTATTCTCGTACTTTGAAGAGCAATCGGGACTGTGGTATAACCTCAGTACATAAACACCACAAACCAGTACTGGCCTAGTTAATAAACTGCTGGCTGCACGGTGGTTTATTAACGCAGACCTGTGTATTTCAAATTTATGTCCTTGCGTTCAATTATTCATTATCCGCTTTAATTAAAAACACGAGTGTATTGTGTAATTCTTCCTCTGTTGAATTCACAGCCTCAGTGAAGTATAACATAAGTCTGTCAAACTCAAACCGTTAAATCATCAACATTTGATACTGACCGAGAACGCTTGTCGGTCAATAACCACGAGTGGATGTTAGGGCTGTAGGCTAGAAGAATCCCCACTAAGGAGATTGATGTCCGACAATGCTATCTGGAGAGGAGTGCAGTTGTAAATAAACATAACAATCCAACAAATAAATAAATAAATAAATAAATAAAGAAATAAATAAATAAATAAATAAATAAATAAATAAATGAATAATAAACTCGTGTCCTCATCCAGAGGTCGTGCGGCTCTTTGCAGGTACAGCCAATGAAGGTGAGCTGCATGTACCATATTAGCCACGCTAATAATAATATGGTCTCAACGGAGTGAGTTGGTCGTGCGATTAGGGACGCAGAAGATAGTGTGTTCAAACCCAGCGTCGGCGGCCCTGACTATAGTTCTTCGTGGTTTCCCATTTTCACACCAGTCAAACACCAACCTGTATCTTAGTTAAATTCACGGCCGCTTCTTTCCCACTCCTTGTCCCATCGTAGCAATAAGATCTACTGTATCTGTGTCGGAAAGCAACTTGTAAATGTTAAAAAGCCAAAGCCCAAGGGATTTCCAGTTTCTCTGCCATTTAGCAGGAAAAGATGGAACGTCGAAATTAAAGAAGCAGATAATTGAAATGACGTTAATTGGAACTCCCTCCGCATTCTCTACATTTTAGTGTTGATTGACCAGCAGCATGCAGTAACATCGTAACGGTACGGTTCTCACAGCAAAGAAAACTGACGGACTTCATTTCAAAGTTTCTAGTTTGTAATTAGGTATAACACTGGTTTTAAAAACATAGAATTTTAATATGAAATGGCGTATGGCTTTTAGTGCCGGGATATCCCAGAATGGGTTCGGCTCGCCAGGTGCAGGTCTTTCTATTTGACTCCCGTAGGCAACCTGCGCGTCATGATGAGTATGAAATGATGATGAAGACAACACATACACCCAGGCCCCGTGACATTGGAATTAACCAATTAAGGTTAAAATCCACGACCCGTCCGGGAATCGAACCCGGGGCCCTCTGAACCGAAGGCCAGTACGGTGACCGTTCAGCCAACGAGTCGGACATTTTTAATTTGATATCTAGTAACACAGTATTACAATTGCAGTGGCGTTGGTGACAAACCATGGGCAGTACATAACGATACAGCTGATATTATTCCTATGTAGCTAAAATGTTGTGCACGTTTTCCTACACCTCGAATTTTTCCTCAACTCGGTCCGGCTTCGTGGTTAAATGGTTAGCGTGCTGGCCTTTGATCACACGGGACCCGGTTCGATTCTCAGCAGGGTCGTGAATTTTAACCATAAATGGTCAATTCCTCTGGCACGGGGACTGGGTATGTGTGTCTTCTTCATGATCATTTCATCCTCATCACGACGCGCAGGTCACCTACGGGCATCAAATCAAAAGACCTGCATCTGGCGAGCCGAACTTGTCCTCGGACACTCCCAGCACTAAATGCCATACGCCATTTCATTTCCTTAACTTGAAGTGTTTCCCACTCCACAAGTACTTCGAGGCATCGAAGTTTGAATGTATTGTATTTCTTTTGTTTCTGTCGGTCTAATTGGCTATGATGGTAGAAGCGCATGTCATCTGATATCCAAATTAGCGGGTTCAATACCGGCTCAGCTCGAGTCAATAAATTTACTGGTACATTAAAGAACTCCTGTGGAACAAAATTCTGCCACTTTGGTGTCTCCGAAAACGGTCAAAATAGATAGTGGGACACAAAGCCAATAACATTTGTATTATTATATTTTCGTATTTTGTGTATTCTAAAGACTTTTCCTTAGACATAAACTTTCTCTAATTGAAGTCTGAAAGCTCTTGGAGGTATAATCATACAGGTAAAGATGTAAATTTATCTCTTGTGAACCATGTGACCTCGCCGCGGTGGTGAGCTTTGCGCTTCCCAATGAAGCAGATAGCCGAACCGTATCTGTCGAGAGACCAGATTAATGAATACTTCACCGAAGGGTGCATGGGTAGCAGCTTTTTGGAAACTGCAAGGGCGGTAGTCTGGATGATTGAATGATATAATTTTTTTTTTGCTAGGGGCTTTACGTCGCACTGACACAGATAGGTCTTATGGCGACGGTGGGATAGGAAAGGCCTAGGAGTTGGAAGGAAGCGGCCGTGGCCTTAATTAAGGTACAGCCCCAGCATTTGCCTGGTGTGAAAATGGGATACCACGGAAAACCATTTTCAGAGCTGCCGATAGTGGGATTCGAACCCACTATCTCCCGGATGCAAGCTCACAGCCGCGCGCCTCTACGCGCACGGCCAACTCGCCCGGTGATTGAATGATATGGCCTTGTAATAGTATTTAACATGGCTTAGCTGAAAAGCAACGGGAAACTACAGCCGTAACTATTCCTAGAAGACATGCAGCTCTGTATGAATGGACGATGTAGCGATGATGGATTCGTCCCGGGTAAAATATTCCGGAGGTAAAATCGTCTCCCATTCGGATCTTCGGGTGTGGACTACACAAGAGGGAGCAATTATGAGGAAGATGAATACTGACATTCCGCAACTCGGAGCGTGGAATGTTAGAAGTTTCAATCGTTGTGGTAGATTAGAGAATGTGAAGAGGGAAATGGATAGACTAAAATTATATGTAGTTGTATAAGTACGTTGGAAAGAAGGGCAGGGATTTTGGTCAGGCAAGCAGAGAATTATCAAAACAAAATCAAACGCAGGAAATGCAGAAGTTGGTTTGATTATGAAAAAGAAAATAGGGCAGCGGATAAACTACTACGACCAGCATAGTGAACCAATTTTATTATTGTTGCCAAGATATATACCGAGCCAATACCCTCCACAATAGTGCAGGTCTATATGTTAACTAGTTCAGCGAATGATGAAGTAGGAAGAATATGCGACGAGATAGAAGATTTAATACAATATGATAAAGGAGATGAGGATCGAATTTTGATGGGAGACTAGAATGCAGTGGTAAGCTTGCGAAGGGAAGAATAAATGGATAACCCAGGAGATATAAGACCTGACTGATGAACGACGAAAGCTTAAATAAAAATGCGAAAACATGAGAAGGGCAGAAAAAGAATACAGGGGATTAAAGAATGAAATAGATAGAAAAAGCATATCAGCAAAGCAATAATGGCTGAAATAGAAGTGCAAAGATGTTCAAGGTTGTATGCTTGTAGGAAAGGTAGATGCTGCATTCAGGAAAATTCAGGAAAGATTTGAAGAAACGAAAACTAGGTGTATGAATATTAAGAGCTCAGGTGAAAAACCCCTTTTACAGAAAGAGGACTGAGTAGAAATATGGCAGGAATATATTAAAAATTGTATTAAGTTAAAGAATATATATATCGTATGGCTTTACAAGTACACAAAAAAATATAATATCAAATGGAAATGTCCAAATTTGACAACCAGTCCAGAGCACTTGGAGTCACTTGGTGTAGAAGCCTCAGATCACCGTTAACTGCTCGAAGTGGGCACTCCTTAACAATGTGTTCCATTGTCTGCTCCTCCGCTCCACAGTCGCAGTCAGCAGATGAAGGGAAACCCCATTTCTTCAACATGTAGCCACACCTCCCTTGACCCGTCCTAATTCGGTTGAGATTCGACCAGGTTTGACGCGGCAGTTGGAATCCTTCAACCTTCTTTCTTGGATCTTGAACCAAGTGAGCGTTGTTTGGTGGATGTTCATTCCAACGTTGTCGCCACTCAGAGGTCATGTCGAAAGAACTGATACTTTTAAAATCAACGCTCAAGGAAGAAGCCTCCCCGAAGATTGTGGTTAATGCAATCGGGCGATCCCTGGGCAATGGTTTAACCGGCTGATTCTTCCACAAAGGTGCTGCTACACAGCAACAAGTATGCAAGAGAACTTATCTACGCATAGTCCTTTTCAGGACCAACCAAGCACGGAACACTCGTTAATTAGGTGATAAGGTTTTGGAAGAAGAAGAATCTGTTGATGTTGATGAAATGGGAGACCCAATTTTGAGGTCAGAATTCTACTGAGGTTTGAGAGACCTAAATAGGAACAAGGAACCTGAAATTGATGACATACCCACCAGCATGAGCAGGTTATTCCATTTAGTGTGTAAGATGTATGATACGGAAGAAATGCCATCCGAATTTAGGGGGAATTTTCATAACTATTCCCAAGAAATCCGGTGCTGGCAAGTGCAAAAACTACCGCACCATTAGCTTAGTATCTCACGCTTGCAAAATTTTAACATATTATTTACAGAAGAATGGAAAGACAAGATGAGGCTGAGTTGGGAAAGATCAGTTTGGCTTCAGATGAATTGCAGGAACACGTGGAGTGATCCTGACTACGAGGATCGAATTAAGAAAGAAAAGCCTACTTACATGTCATTCGTATGTCTAGAAAAGGCATTCGATAATGTTGATTGGACCAAACTATTCGAGCTTCTGAAAGTTATCGGAATCTGATACCGAGAAAGAGGAATTATCCACAAATACTACAAAAATAAGTCTGCAGTGATAAACGTTTAAGGGTATGACAAAGACGCAGCAATCCAGAAAGGAGTGAGGCAAGGCTGTAGTTTGTCTCCTCTCATCTTCAATGTTTATATAGAACAGGCGACAAAGGAAATCAAAGAGAAATTTGGGAAATGAATCACAATCCAAGGAGTGGAAATCAAAACTCTGAGCTTTGCGGATGATATTGTAATTCTACCTGAGTCTGCAGAAGATTCGAAGAAATTGCTGACTGGTGTGGAGAGAGTCTGGAAGGAGGAATGCAGGATGAAAATAAATAAATCTTAAAAGTACTGAAGTGCAGTCTGGTGTTGCAGGAAATACTAAATTAGGAAATGTAGTGTTAAAGGAAGTAGATGAATATTGTTATTTGGGTAGGAAATAACTAATGCTGGCAGAAGTAAGGAGGACATAAAATGCAGCTTAGCACAAGCAAGGAAGAGCTTTCTTAAGAAAAGAAATTTGCTCACTTGAAACGTTGATATAGGAATTAGAAATAAGTTTTTCAAGAATTTCGTCTGGAGCGTGGCATTGTATGGAAGTGAAACGTGGACGATAACTTGCTCAGAAAAAAGCAGGGAATAAAAGCATTTGAAATGTGGTGTTACAAAATAATGTTGAAGGTGAGATGTTGAGATACTGAGAGGAGAACGATTTAGTGAAATTTGACCAGGAGAGGTAGATTGATCGGACACATCTCAAGACACACAGTACTTGTTCAGTTAGTTTGTGAGTGCAGGTAGACAGGGTAAGACCAAATTATGAATGTGACAGACAAATTAGAGTAGATGCAGGATGTAGTAGTTACGTAGAAATGAAAAGGTTAGCACAATATAGGGTGGAATGTAGAGCTGCATCAAACCAGTCAATGGGCTGATGAGCAACAAAGATGCAAATCAAATAAGTTTATGTTTATTGGTGTAAACACTGGTTATTATGAAACGTTAAAAGTTTATCTTATTGTTTTTAAAACTTAATGACACATGCCCTTGGATACACAGAAGATGGGTCCCAGGCTATTTGGCACTTTGTTCAGAGTTTATGCCACCATGTGCTGGTCATATCACTTAGGTAGCACACCACATCACCTGTTCTTTTTTCTGACACTATATTTTAATAACATTCACTGTCTTTATATTTCAAGGAATATTTCAAACCAGTTTCGGGAAAGTGTTGGTGCTATAATCTTTCATTAATCGTCATGCGAATAGTTGACTGTTCATTAGAAATCGGTCTGTTCTTCTTTAAACAGCAATAGTGTAATCCTTTGAGAGCTCATATTAAAAAGGAATCCGTTGTATTTGTTATTGTCGTTGGTTCGTTAAGGATGTTTGAAACATCATGACCAACAGCCTGTGTAGTTAGTAGTTATGGCAGATTGACTAAGGACCACTGCATGCAGGACTTTTGATATAAGAAGTACTGTATCTGAGATAGACTCCATATCAAGCGATGACAGCTGACGTAAAGCAACAGGCTTTCTTTAAACTAGTGACGTGTATTGATAGCTTCAAGATTTGTTTGCAGGAAAGATGTATTGTAGGTGTTGTAGAGCTAACCTTGTAAGAGAGGCCACAGACCTAGTTGAAAATAAACAATGTGGAGGCACTCAGTTATTTCACAGAGATTTGAACACTGAACGCTGTAAGGTATAACAGTCTTTCTTTTTTTCTTTCTTTCTTATTTAATTAATTAATTAATTTATTTTATTTTATTAAATTCAGTTATTCATGTAGTGTGACTCTTATTTCATCTCTTTCTTTCGGTATACGTAAACACCAAGTATCAAGTTAACATTCAAATAGTCCGGCCCCGCGCTGCAGGGGCCAACGCGTTCGCCTGTCACCCGGCGGTCCCGATTCCCGGCTGGGTCAGGGGTTTTTAATTATAAATTATTAATATCCCTGGCCTGGGAACTGGGTGTTTGTGTCGTCCTTAACGTTCCTTTCCTCACATTCAACAATCCACACTTCCTCCATTCCAATTACACGCAGGTTCATATCACATGGTGCAAGTTGGGGCAAAAGCTCTCTATAGGTCGACGCCCCGAACAAATAGCCTTTAAAAAACCATTCAAATAGCGCAGTACAGAAAGAAACACGATTTTATATAGAGTACTTCTAGGATGGCTGAGAGGAGAATTTTAAACCACTTCACTCCTCAGTTCTGTTTCTGATGTTAGTGTACCCCCATATCTCCCATACTATGATATTACTCCATACATAGCTGAAAGTCGAAGTCATGTACACAACATTTTTTTTTTTTGCGGGGTAAAAATGAAATGGCGTATGGCTTTTAGTGCCGGGAGTGTCCGAGGACAAGTTCGGCTCACCAGATGCAGGTCTTTTGATTTGACACCCGTAGGTGACCTGCGCGCCTTGATGAGGATGAAATGATGATGAAGACAACACACACACCCAGCCCCCGTGCCAGCGAAATTAACCAGTTAAGGTTAAAATTCCCGACCCTGCCGGGAATCGAACCCGGGACCCCTGCGACCAAAGGCCAGCACGCTAACCATTTAGCCATGGAACCGGACTTTTGCGGGATGAAATATTATTTCTCACGTGGTTGATCACTGCTGAGAAGGTACTTGAAATGAAAAAGTTGAACACAGACGACTAGATTACCTCACATGTATTTCCAATTCTCTCTTCTGTGGCTGAGTTCACCAACAGCAAGGAAAGATGAAATCATTTAGGATGGTCACCTTTAAAGAAACCGGTTGAAAGCTCCGTGCTATCGGCCGGAAGTCAGACAACGACGTGTGAAGATGAGGTAGATTTGTCTTGATCAGGTCGTTGGGCATGAGTATAGGTCGACTAGGTCATTGCTCGGTGGATAGTCAGTAGAAAGGCAGGCATAGCAGGGCTGCAAGACTCGACGCGAGAAGAGGATCTGATTTTTTTTTTTTTTGCTAGAGGCTTACATCGCACTGACACAGATAGGTCTTATGGCGACGATGGGACAGGGAAGGACTAGTAGTGGGAAGGAAACCACGGAAAACCATCTTCAGGGCTGCCGACAGTGGAATTCGAACCCACTATCTCCCGGATGCAAGCTCACAGCCGCGCCCCCCTAACCGCACGGCTAACTCGCCCGGTGGATCGGAAATCAACTGATATGCTGTCTAACTGTGAATCCTTATTATACGACGAACAAGTTAGTTAAGGCCTATTTTGGGAGATTTGGACATGGAACAAGGACAAATGTTAGAGCTATCATGAGTGAAAACTCCTTTCCACATTGTTATCAGCAGCTACTGATGGATATGATATTCTTCCAGTTGTATGATATAGGTTAGAGCAGAGGTGCTGACGCTGGGCATTCAGACCCGCGGGCGCCCAGCACTGTAAGCGGGGCGGGCAGGCAGGCGATGAGCGTATGCTATTCAACCACAGTGATGTGGCTACGTCACAGGCCGTGAAGTTCTCCCAGTCACTTTCGACCACTGCGGCAATACCCGAGTTTGAAATAGAGGTAGAAAATATTGAATGAAAGAGGGCAGAAATCCATGCCATTTTCAATTTAGGTACTTTGTAAGAAATACGTTATTTACGTTCATTGCAATTTATATATTTTTACCGGATGCAAAAAAGCGTTAGGCCTACAACCTCAACTTTGTTTGCTAGTGGCATTACGTCGCACCGACACAGATAGGTCTTATGGCGACGATGGGATAGGAGAGGCGTAGGAATGGGAAGGAAGCGGCCGTGGCCTTAATTAAGGTACAGCCCCAGCATTTGTCTGGTGTGAAAATGGGAAACAAATGAAAACCGCCTTCAGCGCTGCCGACAGTGGGATTCGAACCCACTATCTCCCGGATGCAGCTCACAGCCGCGCGCTCCTAACAGCACAGCCAACTCGCCCGGTGGCAAATATTTTTATAATGTTCGCAATGAATTACATTTTTCTCTATTAAATTTTAAGATGTGCTTTAGAAACACTTCTAATATAATACGGAGTTAAGGTGGATAAACTGTGGCTTGCGGTTGTTTGGGTTTAAATTATCTGATGAACTCCCCAACAATCCAGTCATACTTACCAGGAATAACATCAATGAGGTTACTTATTTGAAGGCATACTGTATATCTATTTGGCGGATATATTTACATTGTTGTTGTGCTTTAACCTTGGATAGTAAATATCTATGTCCTCACTCGTGATGAAACCCCCTCTCGCCATTTAGAGGTTAGCTATTATCATCGGACGCCTGTTAAATTTTAAATACAATTTTCAGAAATTCATTTAACAGAGAAAGTCAAACGACACAACACTTCACAGAATCACGTAGTAAACGTATTCAATTCTGTAACTATATTACGTTTTGCTTAGTGAATAACAGAAATTTTACTTTTTTAAATGGAAATAGGCCCTACTCTCACGTCCATCCAAGGAATTGAAAATCGTAGCTTGTACACTTAAGTCCTGTACCTCTGTAGAGTGTAATAAAACAATGTAACATGTCACTTTTCTTTGAATGAGTAAATTTTTAATACTAATATAAATGGTCCGTTCTTGGACATTATAAATTTTCCACCTGACTCATTCCTGGTTGCCAGCGTTTCGCCCAAGTGTGCTAAGTTGGGCTTATTAGTTGGTACATAGCACACCCACCAAGACTCATGGCTAGTGCATACCGTGGAGGCCACTGTGTAGACTGTGTAGACTACTTGCAGCCACCGGCAGTGCCAATGCACTATGAGAGACTTTGTCTCATTTACAAAAAATTGATGCCTGCTTGGCCATCAGATGATATAGATGTTGATTCCCATAGGCAACCTGAAATGTTTGTCCCGAGTGAGTAAATTTATAATACCAATATACAAATGGTTCGTTACTGAACATTATATTGGTATTATAACAGAGAAAGTTACGTTAATTGGTGTTATAAATTTACTATGGGAATCAACATACGTATCATTGAATAAATATAAGAAAATGAAACTGATTCTTTACATCGAGCACAGGATAAATCACTCCGGAATATCTTGGAAAGGTCAGGTGTTTTTGGTGATTATAGCGTTTTATTTCAAATAGTGCACCCCAATCAGCATTTCGCTGAGTAGTGGAGGAGAGCTCCGTAATCAAAATCGAACGTCAACGCTCCCTCGCTTCCCTGCAAAGAGTGCCCGCTCTCTCGTTTCACTGTCACGTATGTCTGCTACGTAAGCTGCCCGCATTTACGTCACGCCAGCCCGGTCCCACTGGGCGCCCATCTGAGCACCTCTGGGCTAGGATAGTGAATGAGTGAAAGATGGCCGCCAAATAGGAAGAGAGAATAAGCTCGGATATAATGGCGTTTACGCTGATGTTTTCTGCTCTCATTACTGGAGGTGGTTGTCGCTTAATCTAATGGGTTTGCAGGATTTAATGTACGATAAATATATAAAAGCCTTGTTAATAGCATGGCTTTACGAACTGTCTGCAAATAAGAGGCAGGTACAATACCCATACACCACGGTTCTGCTGTATTGAAGATGAGGAAGATTTGTCTTGATCAGGTTGTTGGGCATGAGTAAGTTTATAGGTCGACTAGGTCTTTGCTCGGTGGATAGTCACTAGATAGGCAGCCGTAGCAGGGCTCCAATACTCGCCGCGAGTCTATGTTGTATCGTTCAACTAATATAGAGCATAACGTGGTCATAACATTATCGAACGAACTAGAGCTTAGCCGAGAATTCGTGGCACATGTACTTGGAATTAGTTTCTGGCTGCGGAATGACTCGTCCGTTACAATCACCTGTAAGGCCGCGTGCACACCGAGCGCGCTTCGCATAGTGTGTCGCGTGTAGCGTGAAACGCTATGCATAGCGCAAGGCGTGCTTGCTGTTCACACCAAAAACTCTATGTCGTGCTCTCAGCTTAGTTTGGCGCGAGGCGTTTTATGGTCGTCATAAACTAATGCCGTTATCCGAGTACAATAGAAACAGTTTACTGATGGATGACAGTTACCTAAAATTAAAAATTAGAAAGAAGAATCGAAAGTGGATTCATGAATTTAATGAAGAACGAATTACTTTCGGAGAATTCCATCGTTTGTACAGAGATGCAAGACTTTATAGAAATAAATTTTATGATTACTTAAGAATGACAAAAAATACCTTTGACCTTCCAAACCCTTCAACTGAAATGTGGCGACAAGTAGCAGATAAGTATTGGGAGAAATTCAATTTTCCCAATTGTCCAGGAGCACCGTGCAGCAAACACGTGGAAATTAAATTTCTGGCTAAATCACGCTCTTTACATAATAATTATAAATAGTATTTTACAATACTGTTACAATTAGCATACACAATTTATCATCGTAACAAAAGTGAAGTAAATGTGTGACAAATATTATATTTACTTCCAAACCCACTCCTAGCCTGCAGAGTGATATTCTTCATGTTACCACCCTCCATTTGCAAAATTATAGATTCTATGCACTTTGTCACAAAGTGTTCGGCTACATGGCTAAATGGTTACCGTACTGGCCTTTGGTCACAGGAGTCCCGGGTTCGATTCCCGGCAGAGTCGGGAATTGTAATCATAATTAGTAAATTCCATTGGCACGGGGGCTGGGTGTATGTATGTATGTATTCATAATCATTTCCTCATCATGACGCAGGTCACCTACGGGAGTCAATTCAAAAGACCTGCACCTGGCAAGCCGAACTTCTCCTCGGACACTTCCGACACTAAAATCCATACGCAATTTCATCCTGTCACAATGTTAAGCCCAGTAAAGTGTGACAGTAGAAATAATATTACTGTATATGTTTACTGTAGGAATGCGATAAAACTGTTGTAGATACGTAAGTCCACTTATTTTGCAAAACAGTTACTTTTTTATAGTTTTTGTGTCTTGGGTTCCATATTTCTTCTCTTTAAAACACTGCATGAATAATTTCTTCTTCTGTAGCTTCAGAACCAGCTAGGTAACGCTAAGCAATTAACCAACACTGCGCGTTGTCTGGCGCTTCGCTTAGCTGTAAGGTAGGCGTTCAGCGCAGCAGAGCGCGGGCTGTGTGAACACCTGGCTTAGGAACAAAGCACTGGTTATGCTTAGCGTGACGCTTAGCGTTGAGCAACACGCGGCACACTATGCGAAGCGCGCTCGGTGTGCACGCGGCCTAAGGGTTGTCAGTTCAGTCTATAACAAGGTGTCCTACTGGGAAGTTCACTGTAGAATGCCGAATTTGTTGCCTCACTCTCTTTGTCTACACTCTTCTTTATCCTTGTTAGCCATAGCTCACTCCATGCGCATTTTTTCTGGAGCTGGAGCTGAGGAAGCAATTGTAAAGTGGTCGACAACGCGACTGTATCCATCATATATCCCATGTGTAGGCTATGTGCCCACCACTCTGAATGACACCTTACTGCAGTTATGGCAAGCTCAAATGCCACCAGAACGCATTCAGTAAGCGTATAAGTTGAGGGCTGATGATGCAACAGCACCAGGTCCAGTGAGTAGAGACAAAATATAGCAGGATGACCACAGGTAAAACTTTACACCCTTTCAAATATTTTTGTTCCATAAATGCAATCATAGGATGACGAGATAACAGCTAGTATTTGATGTATTTAAGCATATATGGTGTTATTATTAATAAACGTAAACCACACTCGCTTAGTGTGCGTGAAACCGAAACATAAAAGTAACTGCAACATGTGACAAAGCAAACAGTACTGATACAACGAACATGCGCTGAACATTAAGTAACGTCATTATAACATGAATAATGACGGTGGCAACACGTACCTAAAGGCGTCGGTACAGCAAGTGTTCAAAATGTGAACTCTCACGTCTCACGCGTTGTTCATGACGGTCATGTAGATAGTCGAATTCACTAATTATTACAAGTTCCCGCAAGTACATAAAAGTGACTATCCTTTCTCGTAATTCGGGAACAACCGGGCGAGTTAGCCGTGCGGTTAGGGGCGCGCAGCTATTAGCTCGCATGCGGGAGATAGTGGGTTCGAATCCCACTGTCGGCAACCCTGAAGATGGTTTTCCGTGGTTTACAATTTTCACACCAGGCAGATGCTGGGGCTGTACCTTGATTAAGGCCACGGCCACTTCCTTCCCATTCCTAGGCCTTTCATGTCCCACCGTCGCCATAAGACCTATCTGTGTCGGAGCGATGTAAAGCAAGTAGCAGAAAAAAAAATCTGGAACATTGCCAAGAAGATCATCTAAGCGGGAAAAGGGATTTTTTCAGCATGCCCCATATGCCAGGCATATGGAGGCGCGAGTGCTTTTTTCAGAAGAGCAAATGCTCCCCTCACGGCATGGGTTGTAGCTCCAATTTGCTGCATCTAGTGTTATTACAGTGGCAGGTTTCTGGCAATATTAAGTACTGTTTGACGGCCAGAACATGTTTGTAATTCCAATACTGTTTGTTTTGCCACATACTGTAGTCTATTATCATTATGCTCTTACTGTACTGAATTGCCCTCGTTGGCAGAAGACAAAAGGTATGCAACAAGGAACAAATTGTGAAAATTTTCTTACTACGACGGCACATGATAACTAAGGAACAAATTATGATTATCGAACAACAAATTTTGAATACTTTCTTACTACGACGGGACATCTTATCCGTCGAACAAGTTTTGAATACTTTCTTACTACGACGTGGCATGATAATCGAAGAACAAATTTTTAATACTTTCTTACTACAGGCAGGACGACTTAACCGCCATCACCACAATTCTTACAGTGCTCTTTTACATTGTCGGAAACTATGCTATTTATTTCAGTACGAAGATATGAAAAAGAGATATGTAATTCAATACTTGTATGACTACTCATTGAGAGACTTAGGATTCCTAGATCAGATAAGTCACTAATATTTTCATTGACTCCGTCCAGGTTGAAATTTATCAGGCCTTAAGAGATTGACCACGGCCAGAATTCCCTCCCACGTCGTAGCTCATTTATGAGAATTAGTATCGGCTCCATCAAGGTGTAACCCGATGCCACATGTGCATTTGCGCAATGGGAGGCATGGGACGTGCTCCATTTAATGGTAGTAACCTGAACAATCTCCGTCCCACTGCTTATAGAAGTAGTGGAAATCATTTTACGACAAGTTTAAATGAGAAAATAGCGTTCTTCATTTGAAGAATCAAAACAGCTATTTAGATTCTTTTAGGTGTCAACCCCTCATTTAGGTATTTTTAGGTACAACGAAATTCACATATCGTCGCTGCCGGGACAAAACCTCCTATGTGAAATATTTTAGCTTCGAAATTTGGCCGGTAAGGTTCTGTCATCTAAGGTGCAATATTGTGTGAAGATTCTCAAGGCATTCTCGCTCTTCATAATGTTTGTGCTGCTGATCAGTATATCTCCAAAAATATTATCACATAGGAGGTTTTGTCCCGGCAACGACGATATACTGCTTCGGGAAGTGTAAAACGAATATACCTATATCTTGAAATTTGTTGATTAATTTGCCATGAAAAAGGATAAAACTTAAAACTACGGGCCCTAGTTATAACCCCCAAGTATTAAAGTGTATAAACAGAATTTAAACATAGAGGTTTCTAAAACCTTTCCATTCTTTCCTTCCATTCAATGCCATGCTCCGCATGGAAGTTTCTAATATGCAAACCTATATTTTAAGTGAGCTTATTTATTTTGTTCAGAAAGGCTTTCGTTGGTAGTGCCAATCATATTTAATGTCTGTCTTATCTTTTTGTTTACAATTTGTTTTACGTTGAACCATACAGGTAGGTCTTATGGCGGTGATGAGCTAGGAAAGGCCAAGGAATTGGATAAAAGGCGACCGTGGCGTTAATTACAGTACCTCCCCGGCCTTTGCTTGGTGTGAAATCGGGAAACCACGGAAAACCATCCTCAGTACTACCGACAATGGGGTTCGAAACACTACCGTATCTCCCGAATGCAAGCTGATACTATGTGACTCAAACCGTGCTTCTTACTTCTTCCATCGTCAGTTATTTTACTACCAAGTAACAATATTCATCTGGGCCTACTTCCGTTAATATTTCGTTTCTTGATATAAGATTTCCAACATCGTCTGACTGTAACTAAAAATTAAAATGTACTGGTATTTTTCGACTTACAAATATTCGGATACTGGTGAGAGATATGCCAATAACTGAAAATGATAGTATGTTTCACTGTAATATACACAGTATTTTAATTATTTTCTCGCTAATTTATGAACCCAAAGGATCTATCATGAATATCTACATGTGATATCTTTACACTCTAAACCCACTGAGCGATGAACATAGTAGGCCGCATGGAGCACACAACCACATGGGCAGCTCACATGCATGTAATGACACGCTGAGACATCTGCTACACATTAACTGTGGGCAGTGAGGCTAGAACAGTCTGCTTCCAACGTCATATTCGTCCTAGAACTCTTGCGTGACCTGCGTTTACGTGAGCCCATAAATTATTACATAAGGAAAACACAAACATCTATCATGTAGAACAGAAATGAAAGAGCAGTCAAGATTTATGGCTGTACCTCACGCTCGCAGAGTTCGGAAAATAGTGTATCCTTCATTGAAAACAGATACAGTAAGAGCAGACTTGCTGGATGTTGGCTTCTCTATATTTCTCTGCTTTCCATAACGATGAGGTGTTGAATTTGAGTGTAGACATTCAATATTTATAGACTATGTCTATAGCTTAGGGATCGTTCTTGGACCGTGGAGCGTTACAAAAACACGGAAGTTCCGAAGTCAAAATAATTTTTAGACCACACGTGTTTTGTAAAAGAAATGGAAGAATGTACCTAATGGCATGCCGCTTGGTTAACAGACAATGTAGAGGTTTACTCCGGCGTGATAACACGTCGTGTGAGGGTTCCTTTCATTCGTCTCAGTGTGTTCTGCAAGTATATGTGCGAGAAAAATCAAACAGTGAACATTTGAGGATACTGTGGTGTGAAGAAGTATGAAAAAACATTTCCTTCGCAAAATGTCGCCTGTATGGGCAATGAATTGCTTTAATGTTATCGAAAACGCATCCTAGAAGATAGAGCAGCTTATCAAAATACCAAAAAGTCCTAAATAAGCAATGCCGAACTTCAAAAGGCTTATCTGGAGCGTCTCAAAATGAAGGCGGCCGAGCGCAGCTGTAGCCCCAACAGACCACATCTACTGACCCATACTAAGTGGATACTTCTTTTCGACAATACCTAGCACGTATGACATAGTTTACGTAAAAACTTATGGTCATGACCCCAAGACGAAATCGTTTGCCTTTCTAAATTTAATGAGTAGTTTATACTATCATACAAACTGTTGTAACCAAGGTTGAAGTTTACAAAACACAACTTTTATTGCTTCACTTTATGATATTTACACAAATAACAGAAATTTATTTTGAAGCAAAAAGGAATATTGAATCTTGAGAAAAGTTTGTCTTTATACAATATGTACAGGTTTACAGTCTTTATATACACTTCTATCTTGAAAAGATAGTCTTTGTGAATTGACACGTTGATAGTCGAGAACTATCTGGCACACTAACATAAATGTCTTTGAGAGTCCTTGTTTGTGGAAGTGCCTGAATTCCTAAAAAGCAAGTTCAATTGATTGAAGAAATTCCACCTAGCGAAACTAAGGGAGCTTGCGTAAATTAGGGAATGAAAATGGCATGTAAAAGAATTACGGAACATAGGCAGCGGAAACAGGTAAGGGAGCGGTGACCAGAGGTGAAACCTCGTACTGCCAGAAATTCAGTCCACCTGGTCGAAGCACATTTTCAAGAGGAGTAGCCTCCGTGCTCGACGTAGGGTGTATTCTGGAGCTGGACACCGGGGGAAGTGGGCCAGTGAGCAGGCAGGGAGCTCCTATTTATAGTACACTCGATGGTCAGGCACGCGCACTGAGGGCTGCGCGTCGAAGCTAGCAGAATGATACACAGGCGCGCGTGCAGCTGGCCGGCGGAGCGAGAAAGGGAGCGCCGGACATACAACACCCTCCCCTCCTAAATACGCCGGTACGGCGTGAAACGGCGGCGGCGCTGGCGGCGACTGCGATGCTGGGGCGGAGCTGCTGAAGTCTCTGTTGTATTGTCCGGGGCTGGAACTGGGCGGAGTGGCGCTGTCTCGTCCTGAAAGGAACCCATTGTTATTAAATGATCTAAAGCTCGTTCAGCAATAGATTTATCAGGTTTAGCAATAGCATCAATAGCTGGACAGGGGCGGTAGCGCAGACGTATCTGATCTTGATGGCGGCAGATACGTTTCTCCGTAGTCTGTATCTCGTATAGACGATGACCCAAAGATCTGCAGATGACTCCAGGTATCCAGAGTGGGTTGGATTTGAATGTCCTGGTGTAGACCTTGTCGTTGAGGGAGAACTTCGTTGGTGAGGTCTTATGCTGGGTCGGAAGAGGCTGTAACAGAGAAAGTAAAGTTCTGTGAGGTCGTCCATGGAGCTTCTGTGCAGGAGTGATATTATCAGCGCCGGGTAGGGTTCTGTAGTTGTTTAAGAGTTGGAGCAAGGCTTGGTCTTTATTTAAGCCTGAAGAGACAGCTTTCTTCATACTTCTTTTAAATGTTTGTACGAAGCGTTCAGCTTCACCATTAGATTGAGGGTGAAAAGGTGGTGCTAGGATATGACGAATGCCATTATGCGTACAAAAGTTCTGAAAAGCAGTAGCTGTAAATTGAGGTCCGTTGTCTGAAATGAGTACTGGCGGTAAACCTTCTGTAGTAAAGATTTTCTGGAGAGCACGAATGGTAGCTTCGGTTGTAGTAGTCGAATGCATATCCACTACATATGGAAAGTTTGACAGTGAATCGATGACTATTAACCACATGGAATTGAGGAAAGGACCTGCGAAATCGATGTGAACTCGTTCCCATGGAGTAGTAGCAGGAGGCCATGAAGCAAGATCAGAAGACGGGGCGTTCTGATTCGTTTGACATTGCTCACAATGACGTATTAGCTTTTCGATGGCGGCATCAATACCGGGCGAGTAGCAGTGTTGACGGGCGAGTTGCTTTGTTCTGGAGATACCCCAATGGCTTTGGTGTAATAATTCGAGAACTTGTTTCTGTAGGCTAAGTGGGATAACCACTCGGAAGATGGTGCCTGCTTCTAGTAAGACAACTCCGGCACGAGTCGTGAGACGATGCTGCATACGATGATAATGTGCCAGGTGGGCAGGAAGTGTGCTCTGAAGAGGCCAACCGTTGCGGATGTAAGTACGTACAGTAGCAAGTGTACTGTCCTTATCCGTAGCTTTAGCTATGCAGGTAGCATCAATAGGAAAACTGGATACAGTATCTTCAAGTTCTATGTCCAATTGAAGACATTCAGATTCTTGAGAATCGAAGGCAGTATCAGGACCAACGGGTAAGCGGGAGAGGGCCTCAGCATTACAATGCTGGGATGTGGCTCGATATACAATCTGATAGGAATAATCAGAAAGGAACATGGACCATCTTTGAAGCTTTCTGAGGGAATTCTCTGGGATCTTATTACCAGGATGGAATAAGTGTACGAGAGGCTTATGATCGGTAATGATCAGGAAATGGTTGCCATAGAGATATTCATTGAAACGGCGAATACCAAAGATGATGGCTAAAGCTTCTTTCTCTATCTGTGAGTATCGACGTTGATGGTCATTAAGTGTTTTCGAAGCGAAGGCGATGGGGCGTTCTTGTCCATGACGATCCTTCTGGGAGAGAACGGCACCGACACCGTAGTCTGAAGCGTCAGTAGCTAGCGTGATGATCTTGTCGGGCTGAAAATGAGTGAGTTGTATAGCTTGAATTAAGGCGTTGTTGATTGTTTTCCATGCCTGTTGGCATTGCGGAGTCCACTGAAACTTAACACCTTTTTTACGTAGAGCGTTTAATGGAGCTGCCACTGTAGCGAAGCGTGGAATGAACTTATTATAATAGTTCGCTTTGCCTATGAAGGACTGAAGCTGCTTGAGGTTCTGAGGTGCTGGCATGTTTACTATCGCTGAGACATTCTGTGTACTAGGACGAATTCCATTCTTATCAAGTATATGTCCTAGGTAGTGAACTTGAGGCTGAAAGAAGGTACATTTAGCGAGATTCGCTCGTAGGCCATTGTCTTTCAATGTCTGGAGAAGGAGGCGTAGATTGGTTAGATGTTCCTGATGATCTTTTCCAGTAACAATAATATCATCCAGGTAGTTAGCACAACCGGGAATGGAGGCGGTGAGTTGAGCCAAATAGCGCTGAAAAATAGCTGCTGAGGATGAAACACCGAATGGGAGCCGCTGGAGCTGGAGCAGTCCGAGAGGAGTGTTGAGTGTGAGAAATTTCTTAGATTCTTCGTCTAAAAGTAGCTGGAGATATGCTTCTTTAAGATCAACTCGAGAGAAGAATTGTCCACCAGAGAGACGACGGAATAAGTCTTCTGGACGTGGAATAGGAAAGATATCTGTGGCGAGTTGTGCGTTGACTGTAGATCGAAAATCGCCACACAGTCGAACATTACCATCAGGTTTCTTGATTACCACGAGTGGAGTAGCCCATTGACTAGAAGTAACGGGTACAACAATTCCAGTTTGTATCCATCTTTCTAATTCTTTCGTGACCTGGTCTTGAAGTGCTAGGGGTACTGGTCGTGCTTTGAGGAAGCGAGGCTTAGCTCCGGATTTCAGCTGTATGTGAGCTGTATAGTCTTTGGCTGTTCCGAGTTGAGAGTCGAAGACTTCAGGAAACTGCGCTAGGAGAGCGGTAACATCAGAAGTAGGATGCAATGTAGATACGACGTTAATGTTGTCATGTATCTGGAAACCAAATAAGTTAAATAGATCCATGCCCATAATGTTTGATGCAGTGTAGTTGTTAACTACGAGAAGAGGAATGGCCTTCTGAATTCCTTTATAATTAGCCTGAAGCTTGATTTGACCTTTGATGTCAATTTTCTTCTTGTTAAATGTCACAAGCTGGATGTCAGCTGGAGAGCATGAAGGTGAACCTAAATCGTGGTAGGTAGTCAGGTTAATAATAGAGACAGGTGATCCAGTGTCTAATTGAAAATCGACAGATCGATCAGAGAATGAGAGAGGAATGATGATTTTGTGAGAATCCTTTGTGGGAAGAATAAGATTGATCTGATCAACTTCCATGTCGTGGCGGGGCTGTATATGCTTCCGGCGTGCTGCAGTAGTCTTAGCAGGGCGGAGCGAACTTTGACAGACAGTCTTAATGTGTCCAAGTTTATTACATCGTTCACAAGTAGCTTTGAAAAAACGACAGTCACGACGTTCATGATGCTTGAAACAACCTCGGCAGGAAGGCAGGAGTTTCGAGGTGCTTTTAGAATTGGGCTTCCGTGTAGCATTACGAGAGGGAACCTGGCGAGAATGCTTGTTGGAGAGCGCCTTATCCGTACGGTTCACAGTAGCAGAGGACTTGCGGGCCTGAGGCGAGACTTGTGCAACTTCGTGTGGAGAAGCTATGGCTGCGGCAGTCTTGGTAGTAAGCTCATAAACCGTAGCAATACGCTGGACGTCTTCTAAAGAAGGGTTACTCTGCTTGACAGCGTCAAAACGTATTTTGTCTTCAGGAGTATGTAAAATTATCATGTCCCGAATGAGAGAATCAGTGTAGGATGAACCACAACCGTCCTTGGAGCAGATGAACTGGCAGGGCTTAGCTAGACCACGCAATTCAGTTATCCATTCAGTATGTGTCTGATGGGGTTGCTTTCTGCTCTGAAAAAATTTATAGCGAGCAGCCACTATGTGAGGAGCTTTGGCATAGTGTTCCGTGAGACGGGCCAAGAGCTGCGTGAAGGGTACCTCAGATAAGTGTTCTTCCGGACTTAATTTACGTAGTAATTCACACGTAGCATTGCCAACCGAACTAAGAAATAGTGCGCGGCGGCGTTGATCATCCTTGACAGAATGGCAGATGAAATGCTGTTGTAAACGGGCTAAATAAACTGACCATTCTTCCTTAGCCGGATCAAAAGCAGAGAACGGAGGAATAGCTGATGGCTGTGTAGAGACAGAAATAGCTTGAATAGCCTGAATGAATGCTGCCTGTTGTTGTTGCATAAACTGTTGTTGTTGCTGCTGTAAGGCTTGGAAGACCGTAGCAAGTTGTTCCGCAGTAGCCATTGCGAGATGCGTGCAAGAAAGAGTAAGGTAAGCTGTGTGTCAGAACTGGTTGGAGTGTCGTTGTTGTTTAACACGTCGCCGTAGAGTTGACAACTGGGCCTGTTGAATTGTAGTGTCGTGTTTACCTCGTTGCTATAGAGGTGGCGATTGGGGCTGATGACGTGTAGTTTATTGCGTTTTATCTCGTCACTATAGAGTTGGCAACTGGGGTCGAAGAATTGTAGGCTGTTGCTGTTTTACCTCGTCGCCATAGAGTTGGCAACTGGGGTCGAAGAAGTGTAGGTGGTTGCGTTTTTACCTCGTCGCCATAGAGTTGGCGACTGGGGCCGAAGAATGGTAGTGGTGTGCTTTTTTACCTCGTCGCCATAGAGTTGTGTTGTAACCAAGGTTGAAGTTTACAAAACACAACTTTTATTGCTTCACTTTATGATATTTACACAAATAACAGAAATTTATTTTGAAGCAAAAAGGAATATTGAATCTTGAGAAAAGTTTGTCTTTATACAATATGTACAGGTTTACAGTCTTTATATACACTTCTATCTTGAAAAGATAGTCTTTGTGAATTGACACGTTGATAGTCGAGAACTATCTGGCACACTAACATAAATGTCTTTGAGAGTCCTTGTTTGTGGAAGTGCCTGAATTCCTAAAAAGCAAGTTCAATTGATTGAAGAAATTCCACCTAGCGAAACTAAGGGAGCTTGCGTAAATTAGGGAATGAAAATGGCATGTAAAAGAATTACGGAACATAGGCAGCGGAAACAGGTAAGGGAGCGGTGACCAGAGGTGAAACCTCGTACTGCCAGAAATTCAGTCCACCTGGTCGAAGCACATTTTCAAGAGGAGTAGCCTCCGTGCTCGACGTAGGGTGTATTCTGGAGCTGGACACCGGGGGAAGTGGGCCAGTGAGAGGGAGCTCCTATTTATAGTACACTCGATGGTCAGGCACGCGCACTGAGGGCTGCGCGTCGAAGCTAGCAGAATGATACACAGGCGCGCGTGCAGCTGGCCGGCGGAGCGAGAAAGGGAGCGCCGGACATACAACACAAACCTGGATGGTGACTGCCAGATACGAGATCTTGACCAATATAAGAGATTTGCGGAGACACTGACATTCCTGGAGTATATTGGCGCCGATATTTGTTAATTGCCTAGGGAGCACTAGTCTCATGGTAACAAACTTACTGAATGCGCATGGGAAATACAACACTCTAAGTACTGTAAGCATATTTCACTAATAATTAATAAATATAAAATACGTTCTGGAAACGTGGCCGGCCCCGTGGTGTAGGGGTAGCGTGCCTGCCTCTTACCCGGAGGCCTCGGGTTCGATTCCTGGCCAGGTCAGGGATATTTACCTGAATCTTAGGGCTGTTTCGAGGTCAACTCCGCCTACATGATTACAGCTGAGGAGCAATCTGACGGTGAGATGGCGGCCCCGGTCTAGAAAGCCAAGAATAACGGCCGAGAGGATCCGTCATGCTGACCATACGACACCTCGTAATCTGGAGGCCTTCGGGCTGAGAAGCGGTCGCTTGATAGAACATGGCCCTTCGGGGTTGTTGCGCCATGAGGTTTGGTTTTTGGTTTTTTCTGGAAACATGCAATCTTACATTACTATATAATTTTGGCCTATGAACTGCAATTGGAAACGATATTTTCCTATGGCACTCCAGTGTATTTTTCTTCAATGTCTAGAAAAGTTATAACTCTCGAACCATAAATTTCCAAACCTCAATTCGCGCTGTTCTTGTAATAAACTTCGGAGTGCATTTGTTCAGCGTTGAGCATTTCGAAAATTTGGACTGGCTATTTAGAGATGAGAGTTTACATTTTCAAGACACTTCACCATCGTATTGTTGCTGTTCAAATTGTACTTTTGAAGACAACAATAGTTTTAGCATCAGATTCATCTTTTATTCAGTAATGTTTACCATATGATAAAGTTTACTAACATTTAAGGAACCGCACTCTGAGATGTCACTTTGTTGAGGAGAAGGCACTCATCAAAATGTAGCTTGTTCTCTTCCATGTTCATTTTGTAAATCGTTAAAGCAAGAAAGTTTCTTAGGAGAACCATGAACAATATTGATCAAATCTCTGTATTCTGCTAAAATGTCTCTTACAACTGGGATGCTTTTCCACGAGCCCTGCACATCCATATTGAGCGTACGAGCAACGTAATGAACAAACAAAATGAACTTTGTTTCTATTCGGAATACATAAAATCATATAATTGTATTATCTAGAAGAAATCGCGTTCTTGGAGCATATGTTCTATTGCTGCAGGCCTACATGATTTACAAATTAAAGAATTGTTATCAAGCGCCTAGTTAAAGGGTATTGAAACATTTTTGGATAAAAGATTCTGTAACTGGAAGAAAACTGTGGATTGATCTTGCATGTTGGCTTGCAACTCGATCAGAACTCACATTTCCAAATCACTCACTAAATCTAAACACATCGAAATAAAATCACGCAATGTATTAATATCATCACATCTCTCCGATACTTTTGATGGTGCTTCGTCCGCGGAATGGTGACGTTAATACTTGATCAGGCCCCTTGGTGCTATTCTATAGGAGTAGGCTATATACCGGCACAAGGTTTCACCTTCTCTCTCCATATTATCATATATCACGTCATTCATTTCTACTCATGAGGGTAACATCAGGAAGGGCATCCGGTCGTAAAAACGAAGATTTATATCACTCCATACCCGACGCCGTAGAGAAACTGCACAAGAATTGGACACACATTCATTAAATTGCATTCTGAAGACGATGAAAGTTAACTATCACGACTTTTTCGGTCTAAATACAAATTGTTTTCTCATGACATTTTGAATTATATTATTTGATAGCAAAATCGGTTCAAAGAGATCGTTCATAAAACACGTGCAACTGCAATTTTTTTTATTCTCTGCAATGTTATTGCAATATTTCATTAATTATTATGTCCGACTCGTTGGCTGAACGGTCAGCGTACTGGCCTTCGGTTCAGAGGGTCCCGGGTTCGATTCCCGGCCGGGTCGGGGATTTTAAACTTCATTGGTTAATTCCAATGGCCCGGGGGCTGGGTGTTTGTGCTGTCCCCAACATCCCTGCAACTCGCACACCACATATAACACTGTCCTCCGCCACAATAACACGCAGTTCCCTACACATGGCAGATGCCGCCCACCCTCATCGGAGGGTCTGCCTTACAAGGGCTACACTCGGCTAGAAATAGCCAGACGAAATTATTATTATTATTATTATTATTATTATTATTATTATTATTATTATTATTATTATTAGACCCATTTATGGAGTCACAAGTTTATAACCTTATATCCTATCGGTTCATTTGTCGGCTTGTTTAAACTTGTTACTAATTTATCCACATTTACACCTTATTATTGATTTATTATTTATTAATTACATCTTATTGGTCATTTGTTTTAGATACTAATCGCTCATTTCGAAACAGAGGAATGAGGGAAGTCGGCGGGGTGTTACAATACGTTTTCTTTCATATATTTCAGGGTGAGGGTCAGCTCCCTCCGAAGGCCACTCTCCACAGCCCTATTCTGCCTTCTCAAACGAAAGTTCCAAAGAAAACAACAATTCACTTCCATCCCATTCGCATTTTGTTTAGAAACTTGAAATTTTTACTTTTTCTTGTAAATTTGTCGGCTTGTTTAAACTGGTTACTAATTTATCCACATATTTATTAATTACATCTTACATTAATTACATCTCCGGGCCGGATGACCACACTATTGGAAATGTATCTTCAAACACCATATTTATTAATATTCAACTGTTGGATATAGGTACCAACAGACATATTTACAAGAAAAAGTAAAAATTTCCTAAACTACCCAGTTGAATCTAAATCTAAAACCCTGTTTCCTCCCGTCACGACCTGCCCAGTTCATTTGTGTACGTGTGAATTCAACACTGGGAGGTTAATCGTTCACCACATTAAACCACTTTGTGCCATGTCTGGTCTAGCTAAATTTGTAAGTGATGTAATTTTAAACAACGGTTTGAAATTCAATTACTAAGAGATATTGAATAGTGGGTGGTATTAAAAGATGGACATGTACCAGAAAAAGTCGCAAGTGTTTCATTAAAACTGATTCGAGTCCTGTAACAATAGTAAAGAGAAATTATCATAATCATGACAGCAAGAACCCTAATATTTTAAATCGAGTTATAATTCGAAACTCTGATAAACGCAAAGCAATTGAGGATATTTTAGAGCACGCCTGGAAAGTTATTCATAGTAAGTCCTTCCAAAATATCACTGACAACAACTGGTATCAACAGCATTAAGAAAGAGATTCATAGAGCTCGTACGTCAATTCGGTCACCTGTTCCAAAGAACATTCAAACAGTACCCAGTTTCATAAATCAATTTCTGATAGTCATTGAAAGTCAAGAGAACGTTATGGCTTTTAGTTGTTTAGAAAATCTAAAATCACTCTGCTAGATAACGCATGTATACATTGATGGAACTTTCCACTGTTAAAAATAACATATTTTACAGCTTTGCACTCTGTATGTTTGTGAAAATGAATATTGCTTACCATTAATGACTACGTTGCTACATATGAAGTACCTAATTTCTCACATTTAGTGGAATAACGTAGCAAGTTAAATTTCAACCGCAATCCCACAGATATAGTTGTGGACTTCGAAATTGCCATATGTAATGCAGTGTGAATAATATTTCCAAATGCTAATGCCATTCCGCTTTCATTTAGGGCAGGAATGGAGGAGAAAAATACAGACTATACGCCTGACAACTGAATTCTGAAATACTCCTGCTTATTTGAGGAAGTTTTAATATGTTTCGTTGGGATGAGTTTACCAGAACTAGGTTTAGTAGGAGACTGTTTCGCACATGTCTTCATTTCCAATATGCCATCTTCCGACAAAGTAATGTTGTGATTATTCAAGTCAGTCCAGTCTTTAAGTGGGGAGGAAAATTGTATTCAAATCTGCGGAGGGAACTAGACTATACATTTTCCTCATGCGAAAGAGAAGAGGGCTATCTGTTTATGGGCGACGCAATTGGTTTACCTATTTGGTAGGGAAGTAGGGATCAACCGATTTTACATGCACTTGTCTGCGCTAGTGTAGATTCCAAAATTAATAACCGTATGTGCCCAAAATAATATTTAATGTTGTTTCTTAACGTTGAAGTTGTGAAAATAAGCTCGTGGTTGAGATAAGTCCGATAAAGACGAGTCACTGCCATACAGATGTTTGTGAATGACCTTAATGTGGTTGATAATTTGGAAGTAGCATGAAGGAGACTACGAAAACAAAAAAACAAACAAAAAACAAAAAAAAACATCGACTGGTACGGTAGGGTTTGACTCTTGACGGTTCCGTTTTTGAAGACCCAACGTTAGTCTTCCACTCGGAGAGTTGAATGTCAAGAATAAAACAGGCAAAATCGCAACAAATGTTGGAAATATAAATGGCGTCAATTAGAGAAACATTTTTGTAGTCTGTGGGTAAAATATGAATTAATCTGAATGGCAGATAAAGGTGTATATTGTGGCGGTGATTGTGATTGTTGGTGTGTTAAAACTGGAAAGAGTGAATATGAAAAGTTATCAGGAGATCCTGATTCAAAACGGTTCTGTAAAAGTGAGGACTGTAAACAAACATTTAACTTAAAATCATCTTTGACGAGCTGAAAGACACCATAAGCTAGCTGGTGAGTGAAGTTCAAAAAAGTATATATATATATATATATATATATATATATACAATACGTTTTCTTTCATATATTTCAGGGTGAGGGTCAGCTCACTCCGAAGGCCACTCTCCACAGCCCCATTCTCCCTTCCCGAAAGAAAGTGGTTGATACATATATATTGGATGAAACGCAGGAAGTGCGTGAGTCGGCGGATATCATCAATAAACAATTTACAAGTTCTAAGTAAATGACAGGAGTAATCCAATCTGAAGTGGTTAGCTTAATTTAACAAAAAATTGCGTGTGGCCTGCGGAGAGGTCTGGTGCAGTCCTACAATTTGACGCCATATAGGCGATCTGCGCGTCTATGAGGATAGGATGAATTCTAATGCTCAGCCCCCGAGCCATTGGAATCAAGCAATTAAGGTTAAAATCGCCGACTCGGCCGCGAATCGAACCCGAGCCCTTTGGACTAAAGGCTAGCACGCTAACCATTCAGCCATGGATCCGGACGTTAGCTTAATCATATATGAGGAAGCATGGCTACGAATTCGCTTGGGCAAAGGAAGGCAAGATTTTTAGTAGAAAATTGAGTCGGATCCAGTAATGAGAGTTAATAACCACTGATCACATTCTTCAGATTGAAAGCAAAAGCTAAGTTAGAATTTTGAAATTTAAATTATATCTGACATAGGATTTAAGTTTAAGAAAGGGAATTTTCATTGCAGAAGACTGAAACTAAATTAAATAATATTAGTTATTTCGTTAAATTCAACTTGACAAATAGTAAATGTAAATGTTAGGAGTAACGAGAATACTCGTACATTGAGTGACATTGCCATTATTCCTGATGTATTCCGGCTCCATAGCTAAATGGTTAACGTGCTGGCCTTTGGTCACAGGGATCCCGGGTTCGATTCCCGGCGGGTTCTGGAATTTTAACCATCATTGCTTAATTTTTCTGGCACGGGGGCTAGGTCTATTTGTCGACTTAATTTTAATTTCATCCTCATCACGATGCGCAGGTCTCCTACGGGAGTCAAATCAAATGACCTGCACCTGGCAAGCCGAACATGTCTTCGGACATTCCGGGCACTAAAAGCCACACGTCATTTCATTTATTCCTGATGTAGATTTAGTAGAATGTTCCGAATCCTAGTTGTAATCTGAACGGCTATATACTATTTAGCGCTAACAAGAGAACTGGTGATGGTGAGATAGTAGCTGTTTTTGTGAATTGTAAATGGATATGTTCTTATCAATATACGTCTGGAAAATCTCATAGTATTATTTCATCATAAATTGACATTGCTAATACGAAAACATATTTAATTCGTGTCCAATCCCAAATAATACACCATACGTTTTAGATTTAGAGTGCATGTAGGATAAAGTTAGGCATAATAATTGTATTGTAGTAAGATGTTTTAACATTAAGACTTTAAGGAACCCAGTAATTCAGTCTACTTTATCAGAATTAACCCCTATATGGACCAAGGGAGATTAAAAAGTTCCAACTTTCGCTAATATTCTTGGAATGTTTATCATATAGTAACTAGAGACCTGCGAACTTTGTTTTGTGCGTTTAAATGAGCGTATTTTGTTATTTTGTTAGAAACATATCTTGACGTGCCGTGGAAAAAAGAAATATTCCTCTCAGATTGGACATAATATATCCAATCCCCCCACCCTCTCCGGTCCGCAGTGTAGCGGTATAATTATGAGGACTATGTGGAATTACCGCTACACCTGAAATTCGTACATGTGGAATTTAAAAGCAGAAAGGAAACCATAATTTAACTTTGCGCCATGTAAAACAACACAGCAATTGGACGTAAATAGCTGATTGTTATGCATATAAAAGACGTGTTTGGACTAAATTATATATAACGGCGGCCCATCACTTCGTTATTGGATGTTAGTGGTACATTGTTAACGAACTTGCTATTGGTGAGCTTCGCCGCTCGACTTTCAACTGTTCATGAAGCGCACTCTTGTGCCTGCCGCATGAAACGGGTTGTTGTGATGTGATGCGCCGCTAGAGGTTGCTCCTGTTACGATGCCCTCTAAGGGGGTCGTGTGTTTCTTCCAACCACCCTAGCATGTTTATTTAGTGCTTTTTTAGTTCTTAAAACTTGTGTGGAGGGTAGTAATTTCTACTATTGGGACCAAAATGAGTTTTTAAATTTATTTCATGTGTGACCGTTGCTTCTGCTGTATGTGCCTGTTATATAGGGCACTACAGCTAATTTCAACTGTAAGTTATCAAAGGATTTACCTTAATCATCATCTTCATCAATCAATCAATCAATCAATCAATCAATCAATCAATCAATCAATCAATCAATCAATCAATCAATCAATCAATCAATCAATCAATCAATCAATCAATCAATCAATCAATCAATCAATCAATCAATCAATCAATCAATCAATCAATCAATCAATCAATCAATCAATCAATCAATCAATCAATCAATCAATCAATATTGATCTGCATTTAGGGCAGTCGCCCAGGTGCCAGATTCCCTATCTGTTGTTTTCCTAGCCTTTTCCTAAATGATTTCAAAGAAATTGGAAACTGATTGAACGTCTCCCTTGGTAAGTTATTCCAATCCCTAACTCCCCTTCCTATAAATTAATATTTGCCCCAGTTTGTCCTCTTGAATTCCAACTTTATCTTCATATTGTGATCTTTCCTACTTTTATAAACGCCACTCAAACTTATTCGTCTACTAATGTCATTCCACGCCACCTCTCCGCTGACAGCTCGAAACATACCACTTAGTCGAGCAGCTTTTCTTCTTTCTCTCAATTCTTCCCAACCCAAACTTTGCAACATTTTTGTAACACTGCTCTTTTGTCGGAAATCACCCAGAACACATCGAGCTGCTTTTCTTTGGATTCTTTCCAGTTCTTGAATCAGGTAATCCTGGTGAGGGTCCCATACACTGGAACCATACTCTAGTTGGGGTCTTACCAGATGCCCTCTCCTTTACATCCTTACTACAACCCCTAAACACCCTCATAACCATGTGCAGAGATCGGTACCCTTTATTTACAATCCCATTTATGTGATTACCCCAGTGAAGATCTTTCCTTATATTAACACCTAGATACTTACAATGATCCCCAAAAGGAACTTTCACCCTATCAACACAGTAATTAAAACTGAGAGGACGTTTCCTATTTGTGAAACTCACAACCTGACTTTTAACCCCGTTTATCAACACACCATTGCCTGCTGTCCATCTCACAACATTTTCGAGGTCACGTTGCAGTTGCTCACAATTTTGTAACTTATTTATCACTCTATAGAGAATAACATCATCCGCAAGAAGCCTTACCTCCGATTCCACTCCTTTACTCATATCATTTATATATATAAGAAAACATAAAGGTCCGATAATACTGCCTTGAGGAATTCCCATCTTAATTATTACAGGGTCATATAAAGCTTCACCTAGTCTAATTCTCTGAGATCTATTTTCTAGAAATATAGCAACCCATTCAGTCACTCTTTTGTCTAGTCCAATTGCACTCATTTTTGCCAGTAGTCTCCCATGATCCACCCTGTCAAATGCTTTAGACAGGTCAATCGCGATACAGTCCATTTGACCTCCAGAACCAAGATATCTGCTATATCTTGCTGAAATCCTACAAGTTGAGCTTCAGTGGAATATCCTTTCCTAAAACCGAATTGCCTTCTATCGAACCAGTTATTAATTTCACAAACATGTCTAATATAATCAGAAAGAATGCCTTCCCAAAGCTTACATACAATGCATGTCAAACTTACTGGCCTGCAATTTTCAGCTTTATGTCTATCACCCTTTCTTTTATACATATGGGCTACTATAGCAACTCTCCATTCATTTGGTATAGCTCCTCCGACCAAACAATAATCAAATAAGTACTTCAGATATGGTACTATATCCCAACCCATTGTCTTTAGTATATCTCCAGAAATCTGATCAATTCCAGCCGCTTTTCTAGTTTTCAACTTTTGTATCTTATTGTAAATGTCATTTTTATCATATGTAAATTTTATTACTTCTTTTGCCTTAGTCTCCTCCTCTATCTCGACATTATCCTTGTAACCAACAATTTTACATACTGCTGACTGAATACTTCTGAGTTTTGAAGATCCTCATAAACACACTCCCTTTGTTCATTAATTATTCCTGGAATGTCCTTCTTGGAACCTGTTTCTGCCTTAAAATACCCATGCATACTCTTCCATTTTTCACTAAAATTTGTATGACTGCCAATTATGCTTGCCATCATGTTATGCTTAGCTGCCTTCTTTGCTAGATTCAATTTTCTAGTAAGTTCCTTCAATTTCTCCTTACTTCCACAGCCATTTCTAACTATTTCTTTCCAGTCTGCACCTCCTTCTTAGTCTCTTTACTTCTCTATTATAATAAGGTGGGTCTTTACGATTCCTTACCACCCTTAATGGTACAAACCTGTTTTCGCATTCCTCAACAATTTCTTTAAACCCATCCCAGAGTCTATTTACATTTTTATTTACCGTTTTCCACCGATCATAGTTACTATTTAGAAACTCCCTCATGCCTGCTTTATCAGCCATATGGTACTGCCTAATAGTCCTACTTTTAAGACCTTCCTTTCTATCACATTTATTTTTTACTACCACAAAAACAGCTTCCTGATCGCTAATACCATCTATTACTTCAGTTTCCCTATAGAGCTCATCTGGTTTTATCAGCACCACATCCAGTATATTTTTCCCTCTGGTTAGTTCCATCACTTTCTGAATCAGCTGTCCTTCCCATATTAACTTACTAGCAAGATACCCATGCTTCGCTACGGTATTATACTGAAATTTATAATTGAATGCTTATCGTTTTATATATAACCCACCGATATTCGCGATCTGACTCGTTTTCTGAGAGATTACGCCAAAATTCGCGATCTGACTCGTTTTCTGAGAGATTACGGCAACGTTCCTCCCATTTTTCAATCTTTTCTCCAGCAATCGATTTCGTACTTCCCGGGATAGGTCCAGGTATTCCACCCGGTCAGTTGGGTCCCTAAATCTTTGCCATCTTTTCCTATAAGCTTTCTTAATGTGGATCAAATCCTTGAGGAGATCCGGCGTGGTGTCGTCTTGGGTGCCTTGGCGGTACTGAACCAATACTTTGCGGTAAATTACATCTGCTGCCGTTGTCATTGATGTCAGTATGACCAGCACCATTGTCGCCCGTAGGCAAGTGCGCAGGACTTCTGGCGATACGAATGACATACTTCCGTGCGTTATTGACCTTATTACAGAGGTGAATAATTGCACGGTCAATCATATATCTATCGTTTATTTCAAATATGATTAAATTTTTGTTTATATGCCAGAAGAATCTACTGTAATCTAAGAAGGTTCTCCAAAGGAAAAGATGGCTCTTGAAATCGAACCTAGGAGAGATTAAAAATGATCGGTTTATGATCAGAATTAGTACATGGAAAATCCACAGCCTGTTTTCAGTCATTCAACCGGGTCAGGAATGGAATGAATAAGCCCTGCCGAAGCCTGTCGCACTCCACTGGGGCAATGATTAAATGAATGACAAATGAAATGAAAAGATATTGGAGAGTGTTGCTGGAATGAATGATGACGGGGAACACCGGAGTAACCGGAGAAAAACCTGTCCCGCCTCCGCTTTGTCCAGCACAAATCTCACATGGAGTGACCGGGATTTGAACCACGAAACCCAGCGGTGAGTAGCCAGCGCGCTGCCGCCTGAGCCACGGAGGCTAAGTACATTAGGAACAGTAAAATCGATTGGTCTCACCTCCGTTTTCAGCTCACCGCGGTTAACTTGATTTACCTCCCCCAAAAAAGAAAACGTGTTCCTTTATGTTTAAAGGAGATTCCAAATACCAATGTTCACGTGTGTTACCTTCAGTTTTGAGATATAAGTATTCCCATAAGAATAATTCACTTTTTTCACTTACTTTCACATTCCCCGCCCCCCTTAAGTGAATTTTCCGGCAAAAAATACTTGTTTCTTTAATAGTAAAGGATCTTCTAAATACCGATTATCTTCAGTTTTTTAAGATATGTGTCCTCATGAAACGAATTCAACTCCTTTTCACACTCGCCCCCAAAAATGATTCTCCGCCACCCCCCCCCCCCCAAAAAAAACGCGTCGTTTTATTTTTAAAGAAGATCTAAATACCAATTTTCACGTCTGTAAAAACTTTAGTTTTTATTAGATGTAAATATCCTCATAAAATTAATTCAATAAATTTTTCAAATTTTCACCCCACCCCCCAACCTTCATTGGATTTTCCGAGAATGCCTGTTTCTTAACTTTAACAGGAGATTCCAAATACCAGTTTTTACGTCTGCAACATTTTACGTTTCTGAGATATACTGTAGATATAGCCTTTCTAAAAATTCACCCCAATTTGTCACTCCTGTTTAACCCCCATTAATTAGATTTTCCAAAAAAAAAAATGTTTCTGTATTTTTAAAGGAGATTCCATATACTAACTCTCTGGTCTGTAATATCTTCAGTTTCTGAGATATAAGTATCCTCATTAAAGAGATTCAACCCCTTATTCACACTTTTTACCCCTCCTATTGGGATTTTCCGAAAACAAAAAGAAATACGTGTTTTTTATTTTTAAAGGAGATTCTAAATATCAATTTTTACATCTGCAAACTTTTGAAGTTTTGAGATATGGACACACTCATTTTTAAAATACACCCCCCCTCCCCCACTATTTGGATTTTCTAAAAAAAAATACATGTTTCTTTATTTATAAAGGAGATCCCAAATACCGATTTTCAGGTCTGTAACATCTTCAGTTTCTTAGATATAAGTATCCTCATTAAAGGCATTCAACCCCTTTTCACCCGTCCTATTAGGATTTTCCGAAAACAAAAAAAATACATGTTTATTTATTTTTAAAGGAGATTCTAAATACCAATGTTTACATCTGTAAACTTTTAAAGTTTTAAGATGTAGACACACTCATTTTCAAAATTCACCCCCCTTTTCACCCCCATTATTTGGATTTTCCAAAAACAAATAATACCTGTTTATTTTTAAAGTAGATCCCAAATGCCAATTTTTAGGTGTGTAATATCTTCAGGTTCTGAAATATAAGTATCCTCATTAAAGGCATTCAACCCACTTTTACCCTTTTCCACCCTTCCTATTGGGATTTTCCGAAAACAAAAAATTACGTGTTTCTTTATTTTTAAAGGAGATTCTAAATACTAATTTTTACATCTATAAACTTTAAAAGTTCTGAGATTATAGATACACTCATTTTCAAAATTCACCCCCTTTTCACACCCCCATTAATTGGATTTTCCAAAAACAAAAGAATACGCGTTTCTTTATTTTTCAAGGAGATCCCAAACACCAATTTTCAGGTCTGTAATATTTTCAGTTTCTGAGATATAAGTATCGACATTAAAGGCATTCAACCCATTTTTCACCCCTTTTCACCCCTCCTATTGGGATTTTCAGAAAACAAAAAAATACGTGTTTCTTTATTTATAATGAAAATTCTAAATACCAATTTTTACATCTGTAAACTTTCAAAGTTTTGAGATATTGATACACTCATTTTACTAACTTACCCCCCTTTTCCCCCTCCCATTAATTAGATTTTCCAAAAACAAAAAATACGTGTTTCTTTATTTTTAAAAATATAAAGTGTACCAATTTTCAGGTCTGAAATATCTTCAGTTTCTGAGATATAAGTACCGGTATCCTGATTAAAGGCATTCAACCCTTTTTTCACCGCTTTCACCCCTCCTATTGGGATTTTCTGAAAACAAAAAAATACGTGTTTCTTTATTTTTAAGGAAGATCCTAAATACCAATTTTTACATCTGTAAACTTTTAAAGTTTTGAGATATAGATACACTCATTTTAAAATTTCAACCCCCTTTTCACCCCCTTAGCGACGGAATATCCAAAAATCCTCTCTTAGTGAGCACCTACATCTCAATATGAATGTATCCACAAAATTTCATTTCTTTATGTCCAGTAGTTTTGGCTCGGCGATGATGAATCAGTCAGTCAGTCAGTCAGTCAGTCAGGACAAGTTACTTTATATATATATATAGATTTGCCATTTGTTGGCCATGCTTCCTGTCGTTTGCATTTCCTTCCCAATTGATATCTGGCAAATTCAGATCTCCCGCTACAATCACATTTCTTTCCATGTCGTTTCCCACATAGCTGATTATCGTATCAAATAATTCCGAATCCGCGTCAGTGCTACCCTTTCCCGATTTGTACACTCCAAATAAGCAAGTCAGATCCTTCATGAATTATCTCTCATCTGTGGATATCTGAAGTGCATCGCTACATTGAAGCTCTCGTATTGAGCAATTCAAAATGTCGGAACGACGCGAGATATTTTTACTATATTGCACCTGGGAGTGACATTCGGCTTCGTATTTGGTAAGTTTTAAAGATGCAAACATTTTTGTGCTGAAAATTATTCATTGATGTGAAATTCAACGTGTCCATTCAATATACATACAGTTTAATTAGGTGGAAATTCGCTAATTGAACCGTCTAAACCTTAAATTGCTATGAGGTTTGTGGTGACTGTTAGCACGCAACCTTGATTATCTGCAACCTAACTGGGTTGGTTGTTACTTATCTCGAAGGGTGGAATAATGTTATCAAAACTTTCACACCTGTGTAAATACTGAAAATTTAGTTTAAAAAAAAGACAAATCGAGAGATCTGTTCGTAAGGGAAATCGCTTCGTAATAGTTCATTGTAAATGTAATGATTTGTAATTCTGCGCCAAGGTGAATACGGAAGAGTGCGTTTAGTTAATTTTTCTACTTATCTGTGGCCTTCCTTTGATTTTCTTAAGTTTTAATTATGAATATTTTATTATTATTCCCTCTTATTGTCGTAGTTTCGTATTCATGGTTTCTGTTTCTGGAACTATCCACCGTTTATGACATTGTTGTGGAATGTTTCCTTCTTTTGTTGATTTTATGGTTCGGATTAGCGCGCATTGTCGAGACGTAGTCCGTGTTGTTACAATATTTGAGATGTGCTGACGTACGTTATTGTGTGGTGATCCTATGCCGTTGGTGTGATGAACTGGGTCTCGAAATGAGTTTTAATTGCTTCAGTATTATTGTGTTACCTTATTATGGTTTTCATTCAATTATTTATTTTCTCTTTTGACTTGGGCTCCTCCTTAATTTAATTTTAACCTGCCTTATGTTACTTCAGGACATTATCATTCTGATTTGGGGATGCGGATAGTTGTTACTTTAAAACTCTTCTGTGTTCACTAAGGTATCTTTTGAAAACCGAGTATGTGTGGTCGTCGGGCCTGTTGGCAATTTATTGCTTTTTGAAAAATAATTTGGAAGTATTCTAATATTTTGAAAGTTGTGTAACTAAATACTAATTTGTTAATTAGGTAAATTTAGGGACGGCCGTACCCAGGAATTGTGCACATTATTTATAAATTTTGAGAGTACTCATTATTCTAAATTTTATTTTAATACCGAGCTCGGAAGGTAACATTATTGAAATATTTCTTTTTAAAATTGCAACCGAGTGTGGATTTAAAAAAATCTTTAAGCCTTGTTCATTTCAGTGTGTTTTGGGACCTTTAAGTTAATGGTCATGTTTTTGAGTAGTTTCTAGGAGAACTACTTGGTAAATAAGTATTTAATTTTCTGTCAATTGTGTATTCTAGTCTTATTGTTAGTCCACCCACCCCTTTGTTTTTCTTAATTTATATTAAAATCAGGTCCTTAAAGTGTGATAGTGAATTGTTATTATAGTGAATTGCTCTACCCTTTTAACCTCTTCCACCCTCTGTTATAGTCGTTGACCTATTGGCTTTGCCCAGATTCCATCTCTTCTCTATTCTGTGTTTGTGTTTTATCGAGGCACTTCCCTCCGTAGTTGGCGTGAATCCACGCTGAGAGGCGCCTCTTATCTCTTTAGTGGTTGCGCTGACAGGCGAAGACTTGGGCTGCGGTATTGGGACTTATCTGATCAACAAAAGAAGGAAGCATTCCATAACAGAGTAACCCACATTTTATAGGTATTCAGCTATTTAAAGATTTGGCACGAATTAAAGTGTGTAAAACATCTAGTATTGTTTCTCGCAAAGCTGGCAAATGTGAGAGGAGTTGGTTTATCATCAATGGAGAGTCAATTGTCTCATTTAGTAATAATTCAATCGTGTGTCTATCGGTAGTTTTCCCATTGAAAATAATCGACAATACGTCAAAAACTGAATTATAATGTGTAAGTGTTGTGAAGGAGAAAATTAGGAGGGGGTCGTAGTAGATGATGAAAGAAAGGATGAGACCAGTGAAGAAGAGGAGCATGCAAGCTCTGTTGAAGCATTGCATCTGATCCAGACCAACATAAACTTCAACATAAACCTTCTTGAACCTAACTCTCCTCAGACAACCCAACTTTTAACTTCATTTAAAGCTTGCAATTTAACATTTCTCCCTCTCAACGCTACACATCACACATACACATCACACACCTTAATTGATCTCATTGCCACTAACCAACCTGAATTAGTTCTTCATCACGGTCAAATTAGTGTCCCAGGTATATCGCGACATGATGCTATATTTATGGCCTATTATATTAAAAGTCCCAAGTTCAAATCGAAAATAATTTCATATAGAGATCTACGAAGAATTGATAAGATTAAACTTTTACAAGACGCAGTTGCAGTGCCATGGCATGACATATTTAAACTTAAAGACATAAATGACAAAGTGACTCTCTTCAATCAACATATGACTGAATTGTACGATAGACACGCCCCTGAAAAGAAGGCTCGAGTTACGCGGAAGCCAGCTCCATGGCTCTCAGATGAGATTAGAGCACTAATGGCTGAACGCGATGCTGCTTATAGACGAGTTAAGAACTCCTGACAATCTACTGAACTATAAGAGACTGAGAAACGCTACGACCGAACAGATTAGAAATGCGAAACTACGACCCGCTCACAGTTTAATTCAACCAAATGTTTCAACAGCTGTGTTGTGGAAATCCATAAAGAGCTTTGGAATTACCAAAGGACGAGACGATGACGAAATAAATATACCCTTGGAAAAACTGAACGATCATTTTTCATCTAACTGCACATTAAATGCAGCCCTGAAACAGGAAGTTCTAGACGGGAATTATGCAAAGACGCGAACAGATAGAGAAAACTTCTACTTCCGTCCAGCAACCCACTCACAAGTCAGGTTTGCTATAAATCGGATAACATCAACGGCAAAAGGAAATGACAGTATAGGAATAGAGATGATAAAAATTATTCTGGATGTGATATTACCTGCACTAATTAACATATTTAACTCTTCCCTTGTAGACAGCACATTTCCCGAAATATGGAAAGCGGGCATTATACGTCCTCTAAAAAAGTAGCTTCCCCTTCTGAACCATCTGACTACAGAGCCATCTGCATACTTTCTGCTTTATCCAAAGCGCTAGAGTTCATCGCTCATAGACAAATAACAGACTACATGACGACTTACAACTTATTTGACCCACTACAATCTGGTTTTCGTCAAGCACACAGTACTACAACGGCACTACTGAAGGTCACAGAAGACATCCGAGAAGCTATGGACAACAAGGAAGTGACAGATTTAATACTCCTAGATTTGAGCAACTTTTGACTCCGTTGACATTGACATTTTGCTCCCGAAATTGTATTTCCTCCATTTCTCGGACAGCGCCCTCCTTTGGTTGCATTCCTACCTGCATGGCCGTCGGCAGCGTGTTACAGATAGAATAAACAAATTAACTTGGCGGTCTGTGCAGTGTGGTGTGCCCCAAGGGTCAGTGTTAGGACCCTTTTTTTCTATTTACATTAATGATGTCTCCCAAAGCCTAACGCACTGCAAATATCATATTTATGCTGATGATGTACAAATGTATCTCCATACATTTCCAAATCTAGTACTTTCAGCCATAGACAAAATCAATCAGGATCTAACATCGTTTTCTTCTTGGTCTTTGAGATGTGGGCTTAGGTTAAACCCAGCAAAAACGCAAGCCATCATCCTTGGATACCCAAAACTACTCGCGAAGGTCAATCGACCAGAGATTCCATCTATAAGGTTGTGTAATACTAACATACCATTCATGTCATCAGTAAAAGTCCTAGGTATTACTTTCGATGATGACATGTCATAGAAAACGCATATCACGAACATCACCCAGAAAACATTCTCTGCATTGCACATGCTGCGCGGGTATAAATACTTATTTCCTGAAAAAACTCAAAAAAAATGCTGGTAGAAAGTCTGGTTTTCCCTCCTTTCTACTATTGTGACGCGATTTATAGAGACGCTCGAGGCAAGTTATTGAGCAGATTACAACGTGGTCAAAATGCTTGTGTGAGATACGTCTGTAACCTACGGTACTATGACAACGTAACTCCTTCATATAACCATCTGTCTTGGCCCCGACTAGAAATCCGTCGCACTGTGCATTCCCTATGTCATCTCCATAAAATCCTTCATTCTTCACAACCATTTTACCTTACTTCATATTTCAAATACTTATCCTCTTATCACAGTCTTAACACCAGATCCACTAATAATTCCATCCTTGCTTTACCTACCCATGTAACTGCCATCTATGATAAATCATTCACAGTAATTGCCTGCCGTGAGTGGAACCTCCTTCCCGAAAATATCAGGGGGTTAAGCGCTATTTGCACTTTCAAGGAAGCACTTTGGAGACATTTTATGCACCAGTAAGGATCATCTGTAAACTTGATGCTGCTACTTACAACCTTTCTATTGTTATGGATGTCCTGGTAGAGAGTCTAAAATTCTGATCCGAGTTGTCTTTAAAATCAAATTTTATGTACTGCCTTTTTTTTTACATGTAGTTTTAAGAATTTATCCCTTTTTATATCTGATTTATTTCATCTTAATTTAATCTTAATTTATTAATTTAATCTTAATTTATTTCATCTTAATGTAATCTGACCATTCTTGTATTATTATTAATTTAATTTGTATTAGATCTAGTTATTGTAAGGAATACAATGCAATATATGTATATTTCAGTTCCTGGTTAGATGGAAGAGAAGGCCTGAAGGCCTTAATCTTGCCAGGTAAAATAAAACATTACTAAACTAAACTAAAATAAACTAAACTAAGATATATACAATGATGATGTTGAAAACGAGGTTGTGCCAGAAAAAGCTAATGAGGAAGATGATGAAGATTTGCCTGTTGAGAGGAGGCCTAACCAATATAAGTCGAAAACTGGTAGCGTATTTCTAGGCATCCACCTCATCCTACACTTACGATTACTCGGAAAATAATAGATGATGAAGATGATGCTTGTTGTTTAAAGGGGCCTAACATCGAGGTCATCGGCACACGTCTCCCTAATGGTACGAAATGAAATAACGAAAAGTTCAAATTCATCCACTGACCAAAATAAAAAATGTCATTAAGAATGATGGACATGAACCCAACAAAAAACAACAAAAAACAGTGGATCAGACTCAAAAAAGATCGTAAATAATAGTATTACTGACCATGGGGCCACTTATAAAGCACAATAGTGCTTGATGTCGAAAGGGGTGCAAAATCCATGTCTAAGGCCCCACAGATTGGTACATGTCGCGAGTAAAGTAGAACCATGGTATTTGTCATGTTGGGGTACTAATCAAAAGTAGGGGTATTGTACTTCGTACAGGGAACGCAGACCTATGGTGTTTCTCACACAATGGCGCCACGCACAGTCAACGCAAACCGATGAGGCTCCTCACCTAGGTGTACTAATCACGAGCGCCGGTATTCCCGTGGTGTTCCTCACATAGTGGGCACCAATCACAGGCAACGCAGACCGACGGTGTCGCTCATATAGCGGTACGACTCACAGGATACGCCCAGACCCGCGGTGTTGCTCACATGGGTACGACGTACGGGTACTGGAAACCCCCAGGTCAGCCTCTTTACTGCTACTAATCACAAACCTACTTCGTACCTAATTTACTGGTAGTACTCGCAAGTACAGGCAACCCATGGTGTTCCCCGCATGATGGTACGAATCAAAAGTAGTTTCATGGTTCTAATTCAATCATCCCTTGGTCGCCCATTTTAGTCGCCTCAGAAAATAACGCATGGACGTAATTGACTGTGTAAAGCTGGTAATGTAACAACACTCACGGAATATTTCCAGAAGTTGTTTATTTAGGATGACTTAGATTTGATTCTAAAGCCCACCAGTGAAGAGGTTGTAAGACAAAACAAATGCCGAACACAAACCTGAAATTTTCTCATTTATTGATATTTTGATTGTAGAGAGTGCCAACAACGACACACACTTACACAACAATGATCTTTGGTACAATGAATTAGGAAGACCAGTCCATAGACCTGGCATGAATAGGAATATATTTCGGAGTCTCCTTAGAATTGATGACAAAACAACAAGGTTGGACGGAAGAATAGGAGACAATTTTTCCCCCTTTCGCGAAATATTTCAAATTTTAATATATTTATCTGCTAGAGAAAACACAGTGATTGATGAAATGCTCTCAGATGTACGTGGCAGATGTCCATTTAAGGTGTTTATGAAAATGAAGCCTGGAAAGTACGCAATGCTTATTCATGTTCTTTTTATTTTGAGGAACCTTTTCTCAACATGGAGGTGTATTCCGGGAAAAATGAGTGGTACGACTGTTGCATCACAAGAACCAACGGAAGTTGTAAGACGGCTTTTCGCTCCTAATAACAATTCGGAACGAATCAATCAATCAATCAATCAATCAATCAATCAATCAATCAATCAATCAATCAATCAATCAATCAATCAATCAATCAATCAATCAATCAATCAATCAATCAATCAATCAATCAATCAATCAATCAATCTTTGCATTTAAGGCAATCGCCCAGGTGGCAGATTCCCTATCTCTTGTTTTCCCAGCCTTTTCTTAAATGATTGCAAATAAATTAAAAATGTATTGAACATCTCCCTTGGTACGTTATTCCAATCCCTGAAGATGGTTTTTATTGGTCTCCCCATTTTCATACCAGTCGAATGCTGGGGCTGTACCTACGTCCGTAAACTTTCCAATCCCACCCGTTTAACGTCCTTGCGTCGCCGAAAACCGTGTGCACACCTTAGTGCGACTTTATATGACTAAGCATAAAAAATCTCACCATGGGGCTTACTTTGTCACAACAATATGGACGGAGTGTACAACAGCCAGTGCTGTGGCAAGTACTCAGAAGATATTGCGCCGAGTAAACGCTAGCAAAGGTTAATTCGAAGAAAATAGACAAATTCCATGTAAACAAACATAAAGATACCCGACTTTAGAATAAAAGGGAAATGTAGTTACTCAGTAGGCTTAATGAGTTTCCGGCGACCATAGCTTTCTTATTCCAGAACACTCGCCCAATCCTGGTAAAACCTCTGAAAATGTGTAGGTAGAATTCTCTTCCACCTTGGATATTACTGGCATAGGGAATACGGTGGAATTATTTCGCTTTTAAAACTTGTAAATCATCGTATCTCCAATTACTGAGTAACGTTTAGAAACGAGGAGTCCGTGGCACGTAACATATTCCATTCAACGATGTGTAAATTGTGTAATTCGAATTTATTAGACACCAGTAACATGGTCGATCCATAACGTTGAAGGCTGAGTTCTATTTATATCTACCAGATGAGATTAAGATTCATATCTCTTTCACCATGCACAAGCCGGTCTACTTAGGCAGTCAAAACAGGTAGAATCCACGTGGCAGTGATTGATGGATGTACGTTGCGTCATACATGAGATGATGAACTGCTGACAAGCATACACAGAACACAGAATAATGAACAGTGCTCTCCGAGATGGGAGCTGACAGCTAGTTAACTGACGAGTGTACACAGAGATTTTCAAAGATAAACTGATTCTTTACTTTGAACACTGCGATAAAAATCTATTTTACTACTCACATCTTTTATACGAATTTGATTCTCGACTCTGTCAAAAGTAAGAATTGTCATCGTAATGAATGTTTCGTACAACGCTATTCACCATTAATCTCTGATATCTAGAAATTAATCAATCAGTCAATCATCAATGATCTGCATTTAGGGTTGTCGCCCAGGTGGCATATTCCCTGTCAGCTGGATTTAGCGACAGCAGTATCATTACACACATCTATCGAATGGCCTTTTTCGGGCATTCTGTTGGCTAATAACTCAGTATTGTGTTGTTCTTTCGATGTAGAACGATCAAAGCTCGATAGCTGCAGTCGCTTAAGTGCGGCCAGTATCCTGTATTCGGGAGATAGTGGGCTCGAACCCCACTGTCGGTAGCCCTAAAGATGGTTTTTCGTGGTTTCCCATTTTCACAACAGAAAAATGCTGGAGCTCTACTTCAATTATAGCCATGGCCACGTCTTTCCCTCTCTTAGCCCTTTCCTGTTCTATCGTCCCCATAAGACCTATCTGTGTCGTTGCGACGTAAGACTTGTAGATGTAGAAAAGAAAGGTATTAGCAGTAATTTGTAAGCGATGTTGCAGAATCAGTTATCACTGTGCAGAGCTGGACTCAGATCTGTCACCACCGGCCGCTCTTGAATGCGAAGTGACTATGCTGGAATTCGAAAAATCAAGAATGTCATTTTGCGTGAACACTGACTTCGTCCGCATCATATTAAACTAATGAATGTAACATTCAATACTGTTTAAGAGAGTAAAAACAGTTTCAGCGTGAAATTTCATGATATTTCAATCTTCCCCTCTCCGGAGTGTCTTCCGTTAAAATGAATTTGATTCTCCTTGGACTAAATATTATTCTTGGAGGATTTAATTTTGACATTTTGGAAAATACTTTAGAATTTTGTCCACTATCGAAATTACTATTGTCATAGAAAGATAAGTTTGACTTTATTAGAATATTCCTTACTTTACGCTACATTCACATTTTCAATTACCTATTAAAGTGGCAAACTCTAAAATATGCTGCTTTACATTTCCAATCATTAATACCATTATTATAGTCGCAATAATTTAAAACAATCATTGCTTTTTACTCACTTTAGTTATTGTCTTTTGTAAATTGGAACGTAGGAGTGCAGTAAGAAAGAATGAGGAAACTAGCTCTATCCACATGTCCCCATAGACATGCTATTTATTTATTTATTTATTTATTTATTTATTTATTTATTTATTTATTTATTTATTTATTAAATTCATTAATTTATTTATTTTTATTCACATTTAATCCTTATCTTTCTCAAAGTGTGTGGTGATCTAACGTGGAGCAGGCAGAATAATGTCATGATATTCTCACATAATATCTTTATAAAAGTTTGTTGAGTTCCTTTAGAGTTTTTGATAATCCTGTAAGTTTCTACCTTGCACAACAATCACTAATATGGGGAATAATGAAAACAGTTTCCTAATCCGATTTTATAATCTTCCTATTTCCTTTCAAGGATGTTTCTTGTTGGGAAACAGAAGTGATAGAAGGTACAAGAGATCACGAAGATGTTTTTGTCTTTGACAAAATTAAAGGCGATTGAAAGGAATATTGTAAAAGTAGGCCATTTTGGCAATATATGACTGGTAAAAGAGGCTTGGGGAGTTTAAGAGAAGTAATTAATTAAGGCTACGGCCGCTTCCGTCCCACTCCTAAGCCTTTCCTATCCATCGACTCCATAAGACCTATTTGTGTTGGTGTTAGGTTACGTAAAACAGATTACAAAAAAAAAAAAAAAAAAAATATGATCAATGGAATGTAATACGTAACAGTGCAAACAGCCTATGGGATGGGTTAAAAGCAATTGTTGGTGAGTGTGAAAACATATATGTACTTTTAATGGCTGTAATAAATGTTAAATACCCGCTATATTATAGCAGAAAAGGTAAAGAGGTGGAGGTGCAGGCTAGAAAGGATTAGAGGTAGAAATGAATGTGGAAGTAAGGAGAGATTGAAGGGTCTTACTAAAAAAATTAATTCAGCAGATATATTAGATATTAGATAATGACAACATGATGGCAAACAAAATTGGTAGCCATATGAATTTTAGAGAAAAATTGAAATGTACGAACAAGTACTTTAAGGGAGGAGCAGATTCCTGGAGGGACATTCCATGCATCATTAATGAACAAGAAGGGTGCATATGTGAGGAATTACAGAGAATGAAACGAGCCAACTACCCAGTTAACACCGGAGAAAAATTGCAATCAACCACAAAAAGACTAAACAAAGGCAGAGATTGCAGATGCAGCAGAAGAAACCGGTGTATTAATATATGCCGATGGATTTCAACCAGAGCAGACTAAAACACTGTCAGAATTTGAACTCAGTTATCCTTAATAAATCAATCTAAGGCAAGTCAAGCTACTAAATGAAAAATTACACTTGAAAACACGAAGTTTATTAAAAACAAAAAGGAGCAGGTTAAATCAAGCGTTAATTAAATAAAGTGGACCGTAAAGAAAAATACATGGTTAATCAAGAGAAACCGGTTTGTTTCGTAAGAAATTGAGCGCACACACATCCGAATCATCAATCTAAAATTGCGCACACATAAAACATCCTCGTAAATTTAGAGAGGATCGAAAAATAAACAGAAAGTTTGATCAGTTGTACAAATTTCACACCATTCTGTTGTAACCCCCTGCCCCCGATTAAAAGTTAGAGATGCCCTCGTAAACAATACAACACCACGGAATTTCAGAAAGTCATATTAAGACAATCAAAGGGAAACGTGACGTAAAATAGGGCCAATGTGGTCTGTGCAGAGCAGAAACCTTAAGATGGAGGTCACAGAAAAATGAAACGAAGTTAAAGTTCCATGGCACTTGGCATAAAGAAATAACCAGAATAATGAAATACGGAGCCAGAGGAAAATGTAATTATAATGGGGGTAAAATAGGAAAATATAGTTGAAAAGGCATATGATTCACCATTCATAAAAGTCCACTCACGAGTAAGGGACCACCAAACATAAGAGAAATGATACTTTCATGCGACCGATAAATGGAGTCGAACTGTTCTCACAGATCCATAGGATAAATCATTGCGTCGGACCAATGATTCATTATTCATAACCAATGCCTTACTCAAAGACATTATCATCACTAAACGTAGCATCGTAAAATCCACCTCACACACAACTCATCATCAAAATAATCTCTTCGTAATAGCTTCGAAAAGTTAGGATTCAATCAGGGCACATTACAGTGAGATTCATGAGTTGGGAGCCATAAACTGAACAAATTAATTAAAAATCATAGACGTAGAGAATGAAATAACATACAGACCAAGCGTCGGCATTCACCTGAGCACACATCCACCATTCATACATGATAACCATATGACACGCGCTACAAAGGAGGATTTTGAGCCAGACGAAGTACAAGGCAAGAAAAAATAGGTAAATATAGAAACGAACGCATTTCTAGCTCGATGGAAATATACATCCAAATGTAAATGAAATAAAACCTAACTTACTGTAAACGGCTCAGATCAGAAAATGCCTGACGCCAAGGAAAGCACTACTAACATGAAACAGGATATAGAAAGGTCATTAACCATCAAAGTACAACCTTACTTGCGAAACCATGAAGATGAATAGAAAGGTAGAAAGGTGCCACAAGTGAGCCACCACATTTACAAAGGATTGAAATGTGAAAACAGTTGGTGATAGCACAAAAATTCTGTTCGCCAATTTAAGGCGTGATTCGCAAGACGCGATTAATAGTACAAATCAGCCGCACGACTTAGGCGGCAGCAGTTATGAAGACTGCACCATTCTTTAGACAGAGCCGTAATCATCTAGATTTTACTCGATTTGTATCGTAACGTTCCGATAGTGAGGACAAAAAACATTTATAGGAGTGCTGTCCTTTTTCTACTAATAGCCGAAGAGTAGAATAAATAACAATATTATTAGTTTTATGTCCCACTAACTACGGTTTACGGACACGTAGAAGTGCCGGAATTTTGCCCCACAGGCGTTCTTCAACGTGTCAGGAAATCTACCAACATGAGGCTCACCTATTTTAGCACATTAAAATACCATCGCAGTGAGCCGGGATCGAACCCATTCGCTTTAACTCAGGAGGCCAGCGCTCTACTGCCTGATCTACCTAACCCGGCTCTAAGAGTAGGAAGGCAATGACATTTTACTTCTAATACTGAACGATAACGATGGAAGTTCAATTGGTATATTGAAGGCAAAAGTGGAGAGGGTGATTCAGCATGTAACGAAGGACGAAGAAAGTTGGTATCTTTTAGACTGCATATACAGCAGTTTGATAATGTATCGAGGTTGATGGGAGACGAAATCAAATATCAATCTTACAACCGAGTCAGACATCCAATGACTTCTGCCAAGGAATTAAAAGTAGCATTAAGGTAGGTGTAAAAGGCAAAAGCATATGTGTTCAGTCAGTTTATTTAACTCAATTTACTTTTCAACGCATAATTATTAGATATTTATTATACAATGTTATTTACTGCAGTAACTACCACTTCATTATGCACAAGTTTCACGGCGCGGTAAACTGTGTTTGTTTGAATATGATATCATTTAAAAATCACTTGCAAACCTACAGTGTTAATTTTGATGTATAGAACAGCTATTGCAATTGCTCTATTTACGAATTTAATTTTTGTTAATATGTGTAGTCCAGCACTGAGTGGTTGTACCGGTCTTGCAAGCAGTCAACCAGACCCGCTCATATAGATACGCTGCGGCTGAATAGTTTCCTATTACTTATGTGCACACTGTTGCATTGCTCAGCTGCGCTTCTCCCCTTGCTCAGATAATCTTCTTACGAATTTTAACTTTACCTGTGTCAGGAAGGAGAAGTGGGAGACGGGATATTGGTATTAAGTCGGATATTAGTCTAGGAAAAGATTCTCTGGACTTACAATGTACACTGACTGACAGAGCAAATGCAACACCAAGAAGGAGTGGTTCGAAAGGGATGAAAGTTGGGGAAAAAACAGAGTCGGCACGGACGAATAATTGATGTTTATTTCAAACCGATATGCAGGTTACACAATGCGCACGGCATCGACTCAGTAGGATGTAGGACCACCGCGAGCGGCGATGCACGCAGAAACACGTCGAGGTACAGAGTCAATAAGAGTGCGGATGGTGTCCTGAGGGATGGTTCTCCATTCTCTGTCAACCATTTGCCACAGTTGGTCGTCCGTACGAGGCTGGGGCAGAGTTTGCAAACGGCGTCCAATGAGATCCCACACGTGTTCGATTGGTGAGAGATCCGGAGAGTACGCTGGCCACGGAAGCATCTGTACACCTCGTAGAGCCTGTTGGGAGATGCGAGCAGTGTGTGGGCGGGCATTATCCTGCTGAAACAGAGCATTGGGCAGCCCCTGAAGGTACGGGAGTGCCACCGGCCGCAGCACATGCTGCACGTAGCGGTGGGCATTTAACGTGCCTTGAATACGCACTAGACGTGACGTGGAATCATACGCAATAGCGCCCCAAACCATGATGCCGCGTTGTCTAGCGGTAGGGCGCTCCACAGTTACTGCCGGATTTGACCTTTCTCCACGCCGACGCCACACTCATCTGCGGTGACTATCACTGACAGAACAGAAGCGTGACTCATCGGAGAACACGACGTTCCGCCATTCCCTCATCCAAGTCGCTCTAGCCCGGCACCATGCCAGGCGTGCACGTCTATGCTGTGGAGTCAATGGTAGTCTTCTGAGCGGACGCCGGGAGTGCAGGCCTCCTTCAACCAATCGACGGGAAATTGTTCTGGTCGATACTGGAACAGCCAGGGTGTCTTGCACATGCTGAAGAATGGCGGTTGACGTGGCGTGCGGGGCTGCCACCGCTTGGCGGCGGATGCGCCGATCCTCGCGTGCTGACGTCACTCGGGCTGCGCCTGGACCCCTCGCACGTGCCACATGTCCCTGCGCCAACCATCTTCGCCACAGGCGCTGCACCGTGGACACATCCCTATGGGTATCGGCTGCGATTTGACGAAGCGACCAACCTGCCCTTCTCAGCCCGATCACCATACCCCTCGTAAAGTCGTCTGTCTGCTGGAAATGCCTCCGTTGACGGCGGCCTGGCATTCTTAGCTATACACGTGTCCTGTGGCACACGACAACACGTTCTACAATAACTGTCGGCTGAGAAATCACGGTACGAAGTGGGCCATTCGCCAACGCCGTGACCCATTTATCGTTCGCTACGTGCGCAGCACAGCGGCGCATTTCACATCATGAGCATACCTCAGTGACGTCAGTCTACCCTGCAATTGGCATAAAGTTCTGACCACTCCTTCTTGGTGTTGCATTTGCTCTGTCAGTCAGTGTATATATCAGAAAGTGACTTTAAATAGATTATTACATACCGAACGGCTGATGTTCGAATTCTGTGGATTCACGTTTGAATTTTCAAATGAAAATGTACGAGTAACAGGAAGAACGAAGGTGGAGCCTTAAATTAATGGTCAAAATACTACAATAAAATGCGAGACTGTGACTCAAGTGACCCTTGAAATAACAGAGATAATATGAAAAAGGAAGGAAGGAACGAAAGAAGGAAGGAACGAAGGAAGGAAGAGTTGCAGGGAGGAAGAGGGAGAGACGAAGAAAGAAAGAAAGAAAGAAAGAAAGAAAGAAAGAAAGAAAGAAAGAAAGAAAGAAATAAAAAAAGAAATGGGTTGTGATAGTGTGGTGGCATTATCACTTGTTACACACTGAGATGACTTTGGTTCTAATCCGGATCAAACGTTTGAAATGAAAAGTCACGTCACCGTGGTGTAGATTCCACGTAAATTTTGGAAGTCCCGTTGCTACGACATCGAAATCAACTGTCCCCTAAAACTACAGGCTAGCTTGCTTACTTGTTTTGTAGGAAAGATTGAAGAAATAAAAGGACCTGTCCCGGCAATTGCTTTAGTGCAGGAAAATGGAAAACCATTCTCAGGACAGCCGGCGGTGGCGGACAGCCCCTCCACCTCCCGAATGCAGAGCTGCAAGGCTACTAGAACTAGCCACTGTAGAGCCATAGCCCAATCTGTTCGGTAGTCCCTTAGTCCATACTTTCACCTGTTAGCATGTACATTGTTCTCCATTCATTCTCAGATCGATTTAATTTATCTTGTTTACATTTGTTATAACAATCTGCTTTACGTCGCACCGACACATCGTACGGCGACGATGGGAAAGCAGAGGGATAGAAATGGGAAGGAATCGACCGCGGCTTTAATTAAGGTACAGTTCCAGCATTTGAGTGGTGTGAAAATGGGAAACCATGGAAAACTATCTTCAAGGCTGCCAACAGTGGGGTTCCAACTCACTATCTACCGAATGCATGCTGACAGTTACGTGAACCAAACCGCACAGCCACTTTCCCTTTTTTTCGACTTTAATTGATCTTTTACTGTATTTTGTCATAAAACCGTCCCTCTTTGCTTATGCGCGTGGTGGTCTTAGTTTTTAAATCGCTGTCGGGGAATCATCAGGCCCGTGCGAAATATGACCACATGCAATAATTCTATGTTATAACGACACATCGTGAGCCATCCGGTGGTGAATGAGGGCATCTTTCAGTCAAATAAGCTACGGGACAACAATTTTTGTAAATTTTTTTTTTTTAAGGAATGACTAAACCTTCGGGCTCTGAATAGATATTTTGAGAAATATAATATGGTAGAGCGCTGGCCTTCTGAGTTCAATTCGGCGGGTTCAATCCCAGCTCAGCCCGGTGGTATTTGAAGGTGCTAAAATACACCAGCCTCGTGTCGGTAGATTTACTGGCACGTTAAATGAACTCCAGCGAGACAAAATTCCGGTACCTCAGCGTCTCCATAAACAGGAAAGTAGTTGGTGGCACGTAAAAGCAATAATATTTATTATCAAAATACATCTAATAACTCAGTGGAATAAACCTTGGACATCAAGTACAAGAGGGTCAATCACAAGAGGGCTATTTCCCCCCGACATATATACACCAGGTGTATGCATAAGTCTTTCCGGTTTCACTAAGAGATGGCGCCAGCGAACAGTACGCAGCGTATGAATTTGACAGTTTGTTCGGCTGATATTAACCTAACCTACCAACACACAAAAGTTGAGTCCGCCAAACACTAGCGTCTGTGTTGTATTGTTCAGTGATCATACGACATTTGAGTCCGAAAAAGAACAATTGCGGCTCGCATTGATTTTGTTAGTTAATGAAAAGGAAAACGCTGTGGAAAGTCATCGTTTGCTAGTAGAAACATATTGTGAACACGTTCCATCGATTAGAACATGTGAGACATGGTTTCCACACGGTGATTTCGATGTGAAATACGGTGCGCGCTCCGGTAGATGACCGAAATCAAACTCAACAGCAATTGGCACAAGCATTAAATGTGTCACAAGAAACAATCAGCAGACGTTTACGAGCAATGGAGAAGATCAATAAACTCGGTAAATGGGTCCCACACGATCTAATTGAACGTCGAATGAAAAATCGCAGTCACTTGTGGAATGCTGCTTCAACGTCACGAAAGAAAATCATTTCTGTACCGAATTGTGACGGGTGGCGAAAAATGGATTTATTTTGAAAATCCGAAGCGGAGAAAATCGTGGCTCTCACCGGGCGAAGCCCGTCCTTCAACACCAAGGTCAAATCGCTTCGGCAAGAAGACCATGGTATGTGTCCGGTGGGACCAGAGCGATACTGTGTATTATGAACTCTTGAAGCATGGCGAAACTGTGAATGCACAAAGCTATCACCAACAAATGATTAATTTAAATCACGCACTGATCGAAAGACGACCGGAATGGGCCAGAAGACATGGCAAAGTTATTTTGTTACACGACGATGCGTCGTCTCACAAAGCAATACTAGTGAAAGACACCTCGAAATAGCTTGGATGGGACATTCTTCCGCACCTACCGTACTCTCCCGACCTGGCGCCATCTATCACCTCTTCGCATCAACGGGGCACGCGCTCGCAGAGCAGCACTTCAGCAATTTCAAGGAAGTTGGAAAATGGCTCGACGAATGGTTTGCCACAAAAGACAAGCAGTTTTCCTGGCATGATATTCATAACTTACCTGAAACATGGGCGAAGTGTGTAGAAGCCGATGGCCAAGACTTTGAATAAACAAAAACTGAATTTCCCTTGAAAATTACGTGTTTTATTTACCAAGAATATCGGCCAAAACTTATGCATGCACCTGGTAGCCGACTCCAGTGCAAAGTATTAGTGCAAGAATTAATTCTCACTCAGCTTCTCCCCGGCCACGGAAAGTTTAAGTGCTACTTTGAACGCTTTAAAATTAATATTGCAGACGAATATTTAGGCTATGCTTTTATGGATCTTCTCAAACAGTGGACCTTTTACTGTTCTACTGTGCCATGTTTATAAGGACAAGAGTCGATCTTGAGTGTCACCTAAACAATTGTCATGTGGAAATCTCAAAGCCATTGTACCAACTGTTTAGAAAATCCTGCTGCTATAAACAGTTCCTCAGATAGATTCACCACATCTTCAATAATTTACTGTTCTATTTTTGTGACAAGGCCCAATTATTCATTAACTAATGAAAACTATAACCCTAATATACTCATGTAAAATAGGATTAACGAGTTCAACAGCTGCAGTCGCTTAAGTGCGGCCAGAATCCGGTATTCGGGAGATAGTGAGTTCGAACCCCACTGTCGGCAGCTCTGAAAATGGTTTTCCGTGGTTTCCCATTTTCACACCAGGAAAATGCTGGAACTGTCCCTTAACGCCAGGGACGCTGCCTTCCCACTCCTAGCTCTTTCCTGTCCCATCGTCAACCTATGATCTGTCTGTGTCGGTGCGACGTAAAGCAACTTATATAAAAAAAAGAAATATGATTAGGATGTTCTATAAATAAATATTTTATTATAAATTAATGTATATATTTCTGAGTATTGTTGGCGTGTCTCTGAAGAATGAATTGAGGTGATCATATAATTTTAAAAACATTAAGGAAAATCACAATTTTCATTTCTTTGCGATACCTTGCAGTTGGAGTGCAGAGTAGAGTAGCACACACTGTATATTCCCACTTGGCAATATGAGGAGATTCTTTCCATGCTCCACGGAATTTATCCTGCGCAGCCATGTCTCACGTGAGAGCTGATGGAATGTTCACCAGGAGAAAGAGTAGTACCTCAAAGCTGATTCAGAAAGAAGTACTGTAATACTCGTATATCTGTTCTAATAAGATCTCAAATCATTTTAATGTTGTGGAGTTTTCAGAATTTCACTCCTTGGCTGAATGGCCAGCGTTGAGGTTTTCGGTTCAGAGGGTCTCGGGTTTGATTCCCGGCCGGGTAGGGGCGGGGATTTTAATCGCATGTGATAATTTTCTTCTGGCTGGTGAACTGGTTGTCTTTGTTTGTCCAAAGACTCTCCTCTTCATATACAGGCAACACACCACACTACCGACCACCACAGAAATACGCAATAATGATTACAACGGATCTCGATAGCTGTAGTCACTTAAGTGCGGCCAGTATCCAGTATTCTGGATATAGTGGGTTCGAACCACACTGTCGGCAGCCCTGAAGATGGTTTTGCGTGTTTTCCCATTTCACACGAGGCGAATGCTGGGGCTGTACCTTCATAAAGGCCACGGCTGTCCTTTCCTGTCCCATCGTCGCCATAAGACTTATCTGTGTCGGTGCGACGTAAAGCAACTCGTTAAAAAATACAGCAGTGTTTATATCCCTCCACAAAAGGTTGGCGTTAGATAGAGCCAAACCCAGATGTGCGAAACAGTGTACACCCGCGACCTCACAATGTGCAGGAAGTGCGGAAGAAGTAGAAGTAGAAGAAGAATACTGCATTTCGTCCTGCAGTTCTGTAACCTGCTGCAAGCAAACACGTAGTATTTAAACGCCATGTAATACCACCGATCTGGGGACATAGCGAACCGCGATCTTGTAAGTGGAAAATTACTGATCTAAAAATTTTGCCATCTAGGACGGCTTTAACGATTTACTTCTACATGTATTTTCTCTAGATTTAGCCACTCAGCTATCGCACTGCACAGTACTGACATCATAAATCGTTTCATGTAGGAATAAGTCCAAATTTTAAGACGAACATGATCTGCATAGGCCCTATCTCACCCGCGTTAAAACAAATTTCACTGAGTAAAGTTTCGATAAAACATCACGCTTTCCTGTAGTTTACCTCCTTTTATACGGCTTAAACACAAAATAATAATATATCTAATAATAATAATACCATCATCATCATCATCATCATCATCGTCATGATCAAGGCCATTCATGGAGCTCGCTTTCAGCGGACAGACTGTTAGAATCACTGTCTCGATTTCCTATAGTTTATATACTGACTTAACACATCCATTGGATGTTCTGTCTCTAGTAGCTGACTTTAGAACCGGAAACCATCAATCTTTCAAAACAACGCTCTGTGGGCTTAAGCCTTTTCTCCGTTCGAAGTCTGCTGTAGTGAGCTGAACAAACAAAAACAGTGGAGTTTTGGAGAAAAATGATAATGGCTGGAAGAAGAGTAAAAATTGAATTGTTGATGCAGACTCTTTCTTTCTCCTTCTTCCATCGACTAAATCCCAGAAGGAGATTCCATTTGTAAGCAAAAAATAAACTGTTTCGGTTGTAGAAGAATTGGGGAAGGGAGAATGAACACAGAAGCCTCATGGGCCATTGTTTTTTGTGCGATGAATAAATGAAACAGGGTGAAAAGGAAGCCCAGTGTCAGAATCTGATTGAGTGATGGTTGAACTATAAGAGTTAAATATCTATGTTATCGACTAATGTAACAATCCAACCACCTCCTTTCCACGCTCCGTAACAGTTAGCCGTATTTCTGCCGTTATGAGAGGTCATTGTTTAATTCTCAGCCAAGACAGAGAATGACAGGAAGGAAATATATGAAATCTTATAAAGGCAACCGACAAATCACACAAAGGAATATACTCTCTTCTGATAAATAAAAATAGAAGCAGGGAATTGCTCTTTACAAAACCATTATTAAACCGGCCTTAACGTATAGCAGTGAGGCTACGTAGAGCAAAAGTAGAATGTCTGAGAAGATACTCGGTTCAGAGAAGAAATTAGAGAATTAGAACCAATGAAGAAATATGACCCTTGAATAAAGAGCCCACCGTGGCAACCATGGTCAAAAGGGGAAGATTAGGACACATATGTAACAAACGTAGGAAGAAAAGTACCCAAAGAAGGATCCAGCCGGACATCAAAGTGAAATACGGGAGGCCGACCTCGTGTGACATGGATCTGATAGCTGGCATAGATGTGAAGAAGACACCACGTCCTCTGATAACCGTACCCCATGGAATGATTAGTAGAGAAGTAATGCAATGCTTTTATGCCGGGAGTTCCAAGGACAAGCTCGGCTCACCAGATGCAGGTCTTTGGATTTGACGCCCGTAGGCGACCTACACGTCGTGAGGAGGATGAAATGATGATGAAGACGACACATACACCTATCCCCCATGGCAGGGGAATTAACCAATGATGGTTAAAATTCTCGATCCTGTCGGGAATCGAACCCGGGACCCCTGGGACCAAAGGGCAGCATGCTAACCATTTAGCCATGGAGCTGGACAGTAGATAAGTGAGAAGGTTCGTGATTAGCATAGAACATGCAGCTCTCCTATGCGATGTTTCATACTTCCTGGAGTTTTAAATCCTGTAGAGTGTATCTCAAGCATCAGCTACACATCACAATTACTCGGAACTGAATTACCGTATTACAGTACAGAGTAATAAACGACTTGATTGATCTATTTATTCCTGATTTCAATTATGCTAAAGATAATAGGGTATTACCATTCAAAAATATGTGTTTGTGTTAACAGTTATACACAGTACTTCCATGCATGTTTTAAATTAATTGTATCGACTAATTTCACAAGCCCTCTCCTAACGTTCTGTCTGTGGAAGTTGTTGTTTAAGAAATATTGCCAGTGGTAAAGTTTCGTGACACACTCTGCATTGTGGAAAAGGTAAATAAACTACGAGTATATACCCAAAAGATATCATGAGGTCAACCCCACCGTGGTGTAGGTAAAGAGCCTGTCTTTTACTCGGAGACCGTCGGTTCGATTCTCCGTCAGTCCAGTGACTAATCCTATACTGAAGGCTGGAACGGATTTCACTCAGCCTCATGAGACAAACTGAGGAGCTATTGATACGGGGGCCAGTGTACTCGGTCACGAAAGCCAAGCAATTGGCTGAAAATATCGTCACGCTGACCACGTAGCACTCTAGCATCTGTAGGTCATCTATCTGGGCAGAAGTTGTCTTGGCAGGTCTAGGTCCTCATGGGATACTGGGTCACGAGTTAGTTTGTTTTTTAATAAGATGCGCGAAATCAGTACACACAAGCTTCAATGGCAATACACAAGTAAGTGCACAGTAGCAAACTCAGGGCTGATTGTCTATATAAATAAAATCGTAACGAACGTGTATCTGTACATTGACTATTTTGGCGAAATTTCCGTACAGTTATCCGTTTCTGGTGTAGCCTAATAATGACCATCTGCATATTTTTTAGCTTTGGTGTCTGTTTGTCTATCTATAACTTGAAAAGTATTGGATATATTTCTACCAAACTTCATATTTAGAATCCACCTGTTCTTGGGTAGGTTTTAGGTCCAATATTGCTTCTAAATCATTGAATTCACTTGGGCTTTATACGAAACCGGAATCGTGATTTTTCACTCCCACAAAATATACACAACCAGACTTAATGGAAATCTACCTGCCTTAATGGAAATCAATTTCTAAACTTTTTTTTATCATATGCATAATTTTAATACGAGGATTAATAAGGGATATATCATTAACGGACCGTTTTTCGGTACAACTCAAGAGCGCGTGCGAGTAAAACCTATACTGGAGATATGTCAACCAAAATTCATATTTAGCATTCATCTCTCCAAAGGTAGGTTGAGGTCCATATTGTTTCAAGTTGCCGGAATGGACTGGGGGTTTAATGGGAACCGAAATAGTGATTTTCCTCTCCCACAATATATACAAGACTAACCTGGCTGGAAATCGACTAACCTCGATGGATATCTATTTCTAAAACTTATATTTGTTAGCTTTAGTTTCGTGAAAGTCCTCATTTTTAACCCTCCCCTAAAGAAAGATTAAGGAACAGTCTACCAGGCGAGCTAGAAAATTGAAATTTGGCAAAATTATATGTCTTAGCCTATAATCGACGGAAAGCTTCCATTTTTTACCCCACAAAAATTTCGGGGTATTGAGACAATTTTAATGTCCGTGCAGACCTTTATTTCGAGGTATTTCGCGGCTAAACGGTAAGTCGTATTACAAAACGGATGGAACAACCACCGTTCAATTTAGAGTGATCTACAACTTTGATCCTATGACATTTTGTCGTATCTCTCTCCCTTATACTTTATTTTTGGCTGTATTTTTGGATTGCTCGTAAATTTGGTGATTTTTACTCGTATATCTCATTTTTACACACTTACATAAATGATAGAGTCGTGAAGTTTGGTGCGCACATTGACACAATTGAAGGCCATATGTGGAACAAATTTCATGACTCTAGATTATACATAAGTATGCAAAAATATAATGTAAAATTTAAAGATGTACCTAAATTTCACCCTAACCAAATTTCGAACTCAACCCATTAATATGGCAGATACGAGAAAATGTTTCAGATCCAAACATGTAGAAGGAAATACTCGGCGTCTGAGGGCACAAACTGGTTGTTAATATGATGTAGCGTATAACCTCCGGTATATTATTCGAAGTGGAGGTGTGCAATTTTAAATGTGCTCTTGCTCATCTGTCATCTATATAAATAAAATCGTAATGACTGTTTGTCTGTACATTGACTATTTTGGTGATACTTCCGTACAGTTACCCATTTCAAATGTAATAATGACCATCTGCATATTTGTTAGCTTTGATTTCCTGAAGGCGCTCATTTTTAACCCCTCCCCCAAAGCAAGATTGGGGCACAGTCTGCCACACGAGCTAGAAAATTGCATTTTGGAAAAATTATATGTAATAGCCTGTAATCGATGGAAAGCTTCCAAGATCTTTAAATTTTTCATTTTTTACCCCCGAAAAATTTAGCAACATTGAGGCAATTTTAATGTCCGTGAATACCTTCGTTTCGAGGTATTTCGCGGCTACGCGGTAAGTTTTATCACAAAACGGATGGGACAATCTCAGTTCAATTTGGAGTGATATACAACTTTGGTCTTATGACGTTTCGTCATATCTCTGTTCCTTATATGGTAGATTTGTCTCTGTTTCACGAATTATACCTACATTTTTCTCTTTGTACACGTATAATTTGCAGTTCGAATCACTTTTCCGAAAGGTAGAAATCATCTAATTCTACACAAACATTGATCCATACGTGAGCCGAATTCTATGTTTGTAGCTGTCACATTAGTACCCAAAAGTAACGCACTGTGAGAAAATCTTACCTAAATTTCACACAATTTTACATTTCTAACTCAATTTTACCCATAAATAGATGAGACAGTAGAAAGTATCTTAAGACCAGACATTTAGACTGTTAAATCAGGCCTATTATGGTACAGTCCGTTTGTTGATATGATGTATCGTTTAGCAGCAGTTAATCTTTAAATGAAGGTTTGCAATATTGTAAACATGCATATGCTTCTTACGTCGATCTCTCTCTCTATATATATTTACTGAAGTCGATTTGTAGCGATGTAAGGGTGTGTTTGCCATTATAATTAATGTATCGTGAGGTACACCTCAACTCCGCACATTTAAAAGAAGCGCCTTAAAGAACGCTATCTCCCATACAAAACGTGACACAACTAATGCATGAAGTTGGGACATTGACCAGAAGATGTCACAATTGAATTATTGAGCAATGTGTTATTTTGAAGTTGCCTAAACTGTCTGTATTTGTTTGATTTGTTTCGGTTTACGTCAAAAAGTTTGAACTTTTCTCCATAGATGTCATTACAAAAATAACTGAGGTAATGCACTCTGGTGCGAGATAAAAGATTTAAAGAAGTTTTGTGCTCTTATGTTTTCTCAACTAAATAAACCCTCCGTTACACGCGCCGCGGAGTGAGAGTCCGCACTTTATTATTCTTCGGTATCATAGGCCGAAAATGCAAGGCAGATCGGGCTGCCTTCTTGTAGCTTCCTTCTGCAACAATACAAAGGCCGTGACAGTGTGAGAATGTCTGAGTAATCGCCGAGCTGTCGATTATAGAAGTTTACATTGCCAACAGCTGACTTGCAGAGTCTGAGCTCGCAGGCGTGTATTGGTGAGTTGTTAATCTTACTCACTCTTTTGGTAAGTCATAAATTCTTCCGTTACAATTTATTAAAAAATATATAATGTTACTACCTACAAGTGTAGTAGTGGGCTCATTTTGATATATTTCCTACTTGTGATTATTTACAGTGGGATAAACACAATATCACAAAATGAGCTATGAATAATTATTTTGCATCCTATTTACAAGGAGTTGGTGCGATTTATTCCGAGAGTTATGGATCAAATCGAGCAGTGGCTGGACGACGATGAAGTTGGTGCAAGTGATGATAGTGATCGTAATTCTGAGAGAAAACAGTCCACGTACCAAGAGGACGTGACTGAAAGTGAGTAGCATGAAATGTATGTTGGAAAGGACGGGACCCAGTGGAATCATCGGCCTGTAATGAACCGTAATGGAAGGGTCAGGCAATCTGAACATAATCTTACAAAACACTTACCTGAAGTAGTAGGTGTTGCCATGAATACTGAGACGCCAGTTGAAGCTCTGCAATTCGTCTTTACCGACGAAATGCTACAAGAAATCGTAACATGCACAAATCGCTATATATACCCTTGTGTCATACAAGTCAAGAAAAGACAAAGTTGTATTGGTTCTATCTACTTTCCATGAACATTCTATTGCTGACGATTCAGATGGATCAAAACCCTCAATGATTACCTTCTATAATGACACGAAGTAGGGCGTTGATAAGGTGGATGAAATGAAATGCACACACTCCATGGCAAGAACATCACGACGTCGTGACTTCTTCCATGCGATATACTTCAATTAATAGAATGTAACGATTACAATTTTATTCCAAGAAGTAAATTAAAAACCAATTATTGTTAATTTGAAATTAGTTTTGCTAAGTCCTGTGATTTGCAGTTGACAACTAATTTATCCTAAAGGACTGAAATGTTCTTGTAAATGTAGATTATATATACATTTATCAATATACATAAAATCGAAATAAAGTAATTATGATGTAAGACAGATTGACAGATGAGAGAAATCAGGAATTCTTGAAAAAAGAATTGAAATGAAAAGAATGGAAGCTTACAAAAATCGCGGACTGTTAGTCCGCGCGCGTGTAGTGGTGTTACAACAGAGCGCGCGTTTATAGGAGGGTTAATACTCATTTATTTCGATATTTCATGGTTTGAAAGACTTCCTTCTATCCCGCCAGCATTTGAATCTGGCCAATAACAATTTTCTGTAATTATTTTTCAGCCAATCTCTGGCTTCTTGTAGGTTTCTGGCTTAACCAATAAAAATGAGAGGGTGTGTCCGGATTTAGTCCAGAACCCTCTCGAACCGTCCCCTCGGGTATATAAACTGAGGCTTTTCAGGCTACCTTGTCTTTTTATCGAATTTCTGAGAGTGTATGTTTAGACAGGAGGCGAGGTGCCTCATTCTTCGCCAGGCAGTTCATCAGCCCAGGTAATAGCCACCAGTCATATCTCTCTGTAGCTACCTCCGCAGACTTACAAGAGGGGTAGCTTCGAATTCCTAACCATGTAACCAACTGTTTTCTAAAATGTAAAACTTCTTTCGGCTAATGTAAAATTTCATAAAGGCTTTAACTGTAAATCGGGGATAGAGAGTGCGATACCCTCTCGAGTTCCCCTTCAATTTATTTTGAGCCGACTACGATTTTGTAACTTTTCTTTTCTGGAATGCGTTAAATTAACCTTCATTCTAGTCACCTGCCAACGGCTGTAGCCATGTTGAAACACCGGATCCCGTGAGATCTCCGAAGTTAAGCAACATTAGGCGTGGTCAGGAGTTGGATGGGTTGCCACGCGCTGTTGGTGGGGAGTAAGGGAATGGAGGAGCGGAAAGGAACTGGCCACCCTACCGCACGTAAACTCCGGCTCAGGAACACCTCTGCGGAGGTTCGGACCTGCCTTCGGGAAGAATAACCCTTACCTACCTTACCTAGTCACCTCAGTAGCTTGGGATTAGCCTCTGCATCATCGGGCTGAGAGCCCAATTAGGGTTTGTATTTAATTTTCTGGGAGCGCTAGTGTACGCCTCCATACATTTTGTGTTCGGGCCAGTAATTTAACCTGTTTTTTTTTTCTTTACCACGAAGGCCCAGTAGTTTGGGTAATAGACACACTTGAATGCAAATTGTATGTTGTAAGTTGGGCCTAGAGAGGCCAGAAATTTGTAAGAATTATAGTGTAATATTACCTGGAGCGGGCTGTAAGAAATTGGGAGCGTAGTCTCCTTGGTTAAAGTTGGAGAGCATGTAAGCTCTTTTCCGAGACTGCTAACTTTACTTTAATATTGAGGAGTGCTTTTGGAAGGCCGTATTTGTAACCTTTGGATCAAAAGTGCTCTGAAAAATTGGTGTTTAATCAAACGCAATATTTGCGATGTAGTAAACTTGTAAATTTGGAGCTAGAAGCTCAGCACTTGTTGTTTTCCATCTGCTATTTGTACCGTCACCTTGTTATTTCACTCAGTGAAAAGTTTGTTAAGTTTGTGATTTGAAAAGAAATATAACCTTCATTTTTTAAAGTTTTAAGTTAATCTTTGATACAGTAGATAGAGCCATTCCCACCAGCACCTTCTTTCACGTATTTCTGCTCCACAGAAGCACGGTAACAATTAATATTTTACATCGATAGTGACTCTCAGCAGGAGGTCGTTTGCTATTGTAATCATAACTATCCACATCGACTATGACTGGCTGTAGAAATAGGATCCTTCTCAACTCCTTTGTAACTAGAATTTGTAAGGAGGGATAACCATTGCAATTAATAATTCCCTCCTCGATTTGACTGTCATATGTCAAGGGAGCATGCAATTTCGTTCAAAACTCCTCTGACCGATTGTGTTTAGGAGTAGGCAAGTATGCCTGCCATTATAAACACATTCACCCATCTAAAATGTGACTGGCATTCGGCATAGTGGCCTTGCTATTATAACGGAAACTCACCAAATCGGTGCGACTGTCATTAAGAAAAGGGGCCTGTCATGATAACGATAACAGCACAAGTCAATTTTGACTGGCAGTAGGGAAGGTGCCAGCTATTATAATAAAAACTTCTCAACTGTAATCTGTCTGGAGGTAGGAAAGGGCGCGTGCCATTGTAAAGAAAACTCCCCAGATCGATTGTGACCACCCAGTAGGTAATGGGGCCTCCCATTATAATGAAAACATACCTACTCGCTGTGAATAGCAGGAGGAAAGTGAGCCTGGCGTTTTCATCACAATTACGCAACTCCCACTTTACATTGGAAACAACGTATGGGAACCTCCCCCTAGTGTTTGTGTATAACGCTAAGAAACATGCAATTTGAAAAAAAAAGAACTTATTCACTGCATGTACAGAAATTTACTTCGATATCCGTTTAGACTGTAGAATACCGTAGCGAAGCATGGGTACATTTGCTAGTGTTATGTAATAATTCAGAAGGCAGATAGCAGATGATTGGTTTAGTTTATGAATAATGATTTTTCCAGATGTTGATAAAATCGTGTAGAAACTAAATATGAATAAATATATGATAAATGATAACTATCTCTGTGTGTTTTCATATTAAACCTCGGAATGTTCCTAGTGGGGTTTTGCAGGCACAAAACTTATGTTTTCTCTATCTCTGTGGTAATTACGGCAATTGAAATAGTTGCATAAGATAGCGATTTGACTGTGAAAAGTATCCTTCGGCTAACGAAATTTCATTTATGAAGTTCTTATTAACCTTTAATATATAATCTATAACAATTTACGGTATTTTTTATTGTTTTCTTTATAAGGCTTGTAAAGTATAGTAATTCAGGCAGGAGTTGTAAGGTATGCTTTGACATAACGACAACTTAACGAAGCGAGTAAATTAAGTAAAATGAAGATTTTAAGAACAATTATCTTTCATCTTCAGCACTGAGGGAGTATTTTACGTAATGAGATAGAGCATTTTACAACAAGAGAATGAAGTTCAATGATTGAAGATTCTTCACAGAGTTCCACATTGATCTGAGGGTATACGTTATTATCGAGGAGATGATTGTGGAAGAGACAAAAATAGAAATGTGGAATGAGAGAATGATGCCATTTATATCTTGTATTGCTCGGGATATATACAGAGAGAACTTACAGGGAAGATAGGATGGAAATAAGAAGAATGAAGGCAATAAAAATACGCAAACAAGAAGTCATCCCACAGAACAAGATGCTTTTGTAGGAAATGGGGAAGAATGAAGAGTTAAATGTATCATAAAAGGGACAATGAACACAACTTCAAAACAGAACGAATTAATAATTGAAAAGTTACCAGTTAAATATTCCGAATAAGAGAAATCATATAACAACCCGGGAAGCTTTGTAACAGAATAAACATTGTACCAATAATGGACAGGTTAGCTCAAGGTAAAACTGAAGTACTTCAGCTCTAAAGAAGTTATTCGAAAGTGTAGATGAATAAAAGTGTGCTCAGTTTCTCCTCGAGGGATGTGGGTTCGAGTTCTTATCACGAAGTTTAAGAATTTAGGGACGAGACTTACACTTCTTGAAATGCATGTGGCCGTGAGGCTCCCGCGGATAAAACCAGAAATTAACATAAGGTTAATTCTTCGGGTCAAAGGCAGCCAACACAGAGCTAACCACACCATCTCAGTTATAAGGGAACTGCTTTGGTAGCACCGGGCAGATATCAATAAGCATTCCTAAACTGATATTAATAATATTTTTGCGTAAAATTAACGGTAGCATTTTAATTAGTAACTGAAATATAGTAGAGTGGCTCGCAGCCGTTAGACAATGACAACTTAGAACGACCTTGCATGTATATTTTAGAAATATACCGATAGTTCCATAAAACACTTGATACCGAAAATGAGATTTTGAGCACACGAACAGAATTTCACAATATATAAACGTATTTTGCTAACACGTGCAGTAGGGATGTTAGGGATTTAATACTCTGTGCTCCTTAGAAATTAAGCCAAAATATTATGTAGGCTTAGTATTAAATTTTGGTAATCCATATAATATAAAGCTGATTCGCTCACTGACATTAATGTTTACCCATTCCAGATGAACTGGAAACTTGAAATTTGGCAATATTTCTTTTAGTCTGTAGCTGACGGGAAAATTTAAAAAAAATGTTCAAACATTTTTTTAAACCCTAAAATCTTCGAAATTGTTTACGCAACATTAAAGTCGAAGCAGAACTTTCATTAAATATTTATCGTAGCTAAACCGTAATTCAAGTAGAAAAACGTATTGCACCAACAGCACTGTATATTGCGAGATCTACAAGTTTGGTTCTATGACGCTTTGTCGTATCTCCACTTATATCTTAGACGGAGTTACATTGCTTTTAAACTTAGGTAAATTCTGTGCATTTTAGACATATTATTTAATTTTTTGACACACATATATATTAGCTTGAACCATGAACTTTGGAGGCATACTGTCACATTCAGCTGCCATAGATGATCCAAATATTATGATTTTATGTTCCTATAAGTATGAAGAAAATAAATGTAATTGTGAAAACTGTACTAAAATTATACTAAACCTAAGTTTACAGCTCAATGTAAGGTATAACCGATGGAAATATGACAAAAGTCACAGGACCAAGATTGTAGATATTTTCTTAATTCGATAGTCCTGCGAAGTTTGTAGTAGCCCATTAAGTGTAGAAAATAATTTTAAATCATGTGAAAAAATTAAAACAAAATTTACGTAATATCCATATACTACATAGCCGGATTGTTGACCACTCACTGAAATTAATGTTTACTCACTCATAGATGATATAAAAATGTTAAATTGGTTTCAAACAGTTCAAGTGTAATAAAATTTAAAATATATGAAAAAGTACAAAATTTGCTCTAGTCCTAATAATCTAGCTATAACCGATGAAGATACGACAACATGTCACAATACCAAATTTTAGAAAATCCCATCCCACTGGTGAAATCCATTTTTTAATACAACCTAACGTTTAGCTACAATAAACCCCCAAAGAAAGATCTGTACTCGATTTTAAAGTTGCGTCCAACATTTTGATATTTAAGGGGGTTAAGGTTGAAAATTTTTCACTCTTGGATATTTTCCCGGTCGTTACATGCTAAAAGCTATACGTGTGCTAAATATCAAACTTCAAGGTCATAGGAAAGTGCGATATAAACATCTAATTACAAAGAAAACTCATTGAAGGTTTGGGGGTAAAGCCCCCATTGAAGAAAGCGAGTCTATATATAAACAAGCTTGCTATTAAACAAATAAAGTAACTGCCAGATTCCATTTCAGAATAACTCATTTCGTCAAGCTATGGACATTCTATATAACAACAGCAGGCGTACAGTAGTGTTCTAATATCGTAATTTATCATCCTGCCAAGTTTTATTGCACTCGATGTCTTCGGCACACCACCACGTACAACGTACTACAACCAAAAATTAGTATCTTTTAAGTACGTAAATATTATTTTCCGCCAGAATGACTGTTACCTTTAATTATTTTATGGTTATTTGTTGAATTGTAATTGGTGTGCTCGAACCCAAAGAGTTCGTATGTTAGCGTCCAGGTTACGGACAGTGGATCGCGTTATCTACCACTCCTCCTGGAACCTTCATGGTCTTCATGGATATTGTTTCGTGTTTTTTACAGACAAAGGAGAAAAAGTGGATAAGCGTAGGACTGTGGTGATGCATGGAAATCATGATACTGTTATTGGTTTTGTATTCCATTACCTAATTTTGACCGGGCGAGTTGGTTGTGCGGTTAGGATCGCGCGGCTGTGAGCTTGCACCCGGGAGATAGTGGGTTCGAATCCCACTGTCGGCAGCCCTGAAGATGGTTTGGTTTTCCGTGGTTTTCCGTTTTCACACCAGGCAAATGCTGCGGCTGTACCTTAATTAAGGCCACGGCCGCTTCCTTCCGACTCCTAGGCCTTTACAATCCCATCGACGCCATAAGACTTATCTCTGTCGGTACGACGTAAAGTCACTAGCAAAAAAAAATCTACTTTTGTGGTTTTCGGAGATTTCGAGGTGTTGGACGTTTGTAATTCAGAAGTTCTTTACCGTGCCAGTACACCTATCATCACGAGGCTGACGTATTTGAGAACCCTTAAATACCACCGAACTGAGCCGTGATCGATCATGCCAACTTGAGCTCTTCCTCATGAGCTACAGAACATGGAAATGATGGAGCAATACAACTATGCAACTTTCGCTTTATTCATAACCCCCATAAGCTGTTAATTTATACAATTACTGAAGAATTTTGGATCGAGTAGAAAAATAAAAACAGACAGCAGGATATAAATAAACATCTCAATAACATTTCATAAAATATACGTTTTGACGTTATTTATAATGTATTTAGATAGCTATAACTTCAAATAAAATCTTAAAACTCGCTTAGATAATGCAATTACATTGAAAACGCACTTTAGAATGTATAATTGAATGTTATTTTGCAAGACGAATTAGGCATATGGTATTCAGAGACTTAATGCGTCGACAGATTTTCTGTTTGCCAGTAAGACATCTACGTAAATATCGGGAGACTAAGCGTGATCATTTTTGGAAGTTGAGAGGCAGCCACTTCTTGCTGTAGGTAAATGTTATTACGTCGCCTGCAGGCGGACTGTGCTGAACGCTCGAAGCACGTAGAACCTTGGGCGTAGCCTGAGGAGCGAACGAGGCTAGACGCCACTAGAGGACAACCTTAACAACACTCTTCTAGATATTCCAACGTAATTTAAAGAATAGTAAGTTACTACAGAGTGTTACAGAATGATTCTTTAATTTAAACAACTTTAACCTCAGTACAATAGTATGCAGTACTATTTTAAATACTAATATATTTATATTTAGCAATTTACATTTTGTCTCTGCTCATCGAAGTGTTCGTACAGTCTCAAGCAAATTAATGTAAACATAATAAATATTAGAATGATTTTTAAGTATTGGCGTATGTTTTCGGGCCTAATAAATATGATTCATAATTTAGTAGTGGGAAGTAGGGAAAACTTCATTCAGATTCTGGAAAGAAAAGTGGCCCCAGGTCTAAGGAGAATGTCAGAAAATTGTCGAGTTGAATAGTAGACTTTTTAAAACATGATCTTGCTCTTTGTCACGTGTCAAACTTCGTGAAGCAATCCATGGAAAGAAATTGTTTTCTAGTGTATCGGACTGAAATTCACAGGGCATTATTATTATTATTATTATTATTATTATTATTATTATTATTATTATTATTATTATTTAATATCCAAAAACAATACAGGAACCCTATTTTACTGGATGTATATTAGGGTTATATTTTAAAATCACAACGAAGAGATGTTCTTAAAAATTTAGTTTACAAAAAATCTGTTAATGAATATGAGAAACAGCACATAACAACATTGTCTCTTGAGTACATGATAAAGTGGTTTAGAAAATTCCAGGTTACAGCCATTCACGTGACGCTGCCAAAAAATCTTCTCATTTCAAGCACTGGACACTTAACAAATTATGTACTGTCCGAATCGATCAACAAAAGCATAAGTAGCCATCTGTAATATTACGTTTAAGGCGTTCTAAATACGATTTAAAACTTCAATGACCCATTAAAAATTGAGTTACAACAAAGTTCGGCACTAATCCTTTACAGAATAGTTGATTTTGAACTTCCGGAAAAAATATTTCTTGCGTAACAGATCCTTTCAAACTACATGTCCATAACATATTCCAGTGATGTAAAATATATTGTCTGAATTGTCTCTGAACATAACATATTGGAGATTTATGATATGCAATATCCAAAAGAAACGTATCAGCTGATTTAGCTAACGAGTCTGCCATCTTTATGCCTGAATAATCTACTGCTAAATTTCCTTTTACCTACTTGGACTTTACTGAACACCATCGGACAGCCATCTTCATGACTGAATAGTCTACTGCTATGTTTCCTTTTTTCCAGTTGGACTTTACTAAACAACATCGGACAGCCATCTTTATGCCTGAATAGTATACTGCTAAATTTCCTTTTTCCTAGTTGGACTTTGCTAAACACTGTGGTAAATATCTCTACTCTATCAGGAATTTTATGGTACTGCAATTATTACAGCCAGTTCCGAGATGAACCGGTAACATGTCTACCTCTCTCCTGCGTAGCCCAGTAATTTTTATTCTGGATTAAGGATTGAAAATGGGTTCATTAAGTTTCATGGGGCCAGCAGAGGAGCTTTCTTGTACCGAGGGCAATCCCCGTGCCAATCGAATTAAGCAATGATGATTACAATTCCCGACCCTGCCTGGAATCGATCCCGCACCCCTGTGACCGAAGGCCAGCACGCGAACAATTTAGTCAGGCCTCTTTACACTTAAATGGCAACACTGTCGGGCAGCAATTTCCTCTCTGTCGACTGGAACGATCAATAAGACAACCTGGCTCGGAAAATGGGCTAGCTCTTATAAACCCGAGAGAAAGGTTCCAGAAGACTCTGGGCTTAGGCCCGACACACCCCCAATTCCCATTGGGTAATTTAAATAGATACAAGACATAGCGTAAAGGCTAAAAAAGAAATATACAAAATTTTCTATTGGTCAACATTTGAGGTTGGCGGGCAGAGATAGAATTGTTGTAAACTTTAACACATCAAAACAAAAAACAAAACAAACAAAAAAAATCCAGTTTAGGAAACCTTAAAATAAAACAATAACTTTAGAATTGTAATAGTTCCTCTTCACACCAGAGGGCATAACATGAATTTTTAGTAGTGACATCTCTAGAGAAAAGTCCAAACTTCACGTATTAGTTGTTGCGCGTTTTAGTTGTAGATGGTATTCTTCAAAGCGCTTCAATTGAGTGAACGGGGCGGGTGTACCTCCCAGTAAAATTATTATTACCGAGCTCGATAGCTGCAGTCGCTTAAGTGCGGCCAGTGTCCAGTATTCGGGAGATAGTAGGTTCGAACCCCACTGTCGGCAGCCCTGAAAATGGTTTTCCGTGGTTTCCCATTTTCACACCAGGCAGATGCTGGGGCTGTACCTTAATTAAGGCCACGGGTGCTTCCTTCCCACTCCTAGCCCTTCCTTGTCCCATCGTCGCCATAAGACCTATCTGTGTCGGTGCGACGTAAAGCAACTAGCAAAAAAAAAAAAAAAAATATTATTTCCTAAACGACAACTTCCCAGGAAGATAGACTGGCCGTAGTTTTCTGATATCATCGGCACTAGTGCCGTGCCTTCACGGGAATATATCAACATTAGCAAGCTACACACGCGGGAGGTGGGTAGTGGGGGGGGGGTTGTTGGTGCGTGATAGTTGAGTTATATAGTCACTGGCTTTTCGCTAAAGTGGCCACGGTTCGAATCCTGACGAATGGAAGAAGAATTTTTCAGTGAATAATGACGTCCCTATGATTCAATTGGCTATGATCACGCAGTCAGGTAGAAGTTATTACCAAGCAGATAACAGACTGCAAGCTGAGATGGTATAAGAACCGTCTTTGTGGCCAAGGTGCGACCATGTTACGGAAGATGTAGGAAGAAACCTACAGCGTTATTCAATTCTGGAGGGAGACCGATGGAGCCCTCTAGATCACTTGGTAAATAAAGGTATGTTTCCCGTGTTTCTCGTGTTAACTGTGCTTTAAGAGGCCGTGTACACTTCATTCCAGCATCTGAAAACAGGTCAGCTAGGCGGTGAGTGTGCAATTAGGTATTACTTCCATCCGTTACGATAACTACTTCCATTTTCTTTCACCATATTTTAAATGTTATATGATGTATATATTTTATTATGCATTCGATGTGAAAACGCCATGCTGTGAACTTCTCTTAAAGGTAATAGCAGAAAGGTACTCTGCAATGTGTTCGGAAACTCCGGTTACAAACACCTAGGGCTGGTAGAGATAGAAGGGGAACGGCCGTTTGTATAGGAATCCATGTCCGGAAACTTAATTTAATTTGCAGAGGCATGATCTTCTTTGCATAAATGTATGTACTATTGCGTGAATAGGAAATCATTTTTCGTTTTATTTCGGGAAGTATCTCTTGGCCTATCGCTTAAATTTCACTTTAATTTTCTAAAATTATTTATAAAAATCTTCATGAGTGTGATTTGTGAATTACTTATGTGAAATGTAAATAAATACATAAATAAGTAGCAAAATTGTTGATATTATTACTGAAAATAATTTATTATTCCTTCATCGTAGTCCTGATTATTACATAATACAGTACGTTACTCGGTAATAACGATTACGCCATCATATCCATTCTCTGGTTTGTGAAAGTTTGTGAGAGTCGTCATTCACCACATCTTTGCGACCGATTCTGTGGTCAGTTTATTTATTTTACCTGAACTAGAATTTCGTTATAAATAGAATACCCTTCGTATGAACAGACAATGGAACAAAATCAAATGACGGAAATACATCTGGTAATAGATGTCATTAAAAATTTCCGAAAATTTTTGCTTTTGTGGGGTGATGTGACATCTATGACAAGGACAACTTTCCAAACACTTCACTCGACAAGAGGTCACGGGCAAGCACCTCACTCTAACCCTTTCACCCTGTATGGTTGCCAGTAAGAACTTTCCTGGAATTATAAAGCGAGCAGGTATTCTCTCGAAGTAATTTTCTATTACGTTTATCTTCACACGCGTAACTTTTGAGTACAATTTCAAGCTCGTTATTTTATATGAATGCTGCTTCATTTTCTCACCTATCGCAAAATAAATAAATTTCGCTTTAAAAGCGGCAAAGTGAAATCACTTCTCAAAATAGTTTCGAAATAGTTGTCTCATTTATCGTTGATGAGAAAAAATCATGCCTCTAGTTGTGTGTATATTGCAAACGTGTTCTCAACCATATTCGAATGACGTTCAGTTCGAAGCAGGATTGAGCGAGGCAGGGTAGACATAGCGTAACATCAGGCAAGTATTGTACAGTAATAACGTAACCTAAGCACCTTGTCTGTCAGATTGTATACCAATGCAGGTAAACTTGATACGCAGATGTATTCACTTTATCCAGAAGTGGGAGATTTATTAAACAGTTGATTTTAAGTCGATGCATGTATCACGGAAACTGTACATTTTCGAGCATGGGTGCCTGTTTAAAATATTATCTAGTCGGTCCCTTCTACACCATTTAGATTTAAATGGCAGTTTATGAGCACTTTTTACAGTCTACAATTCTCTTATAGCTTTTTGTGCCCTAGATATTCAAAGAAAAACATCTTTTAAATCTAATCATAAGTGCACAGATTAGAACAAGTAACAAAATAGAAAAGCATGTTCGATTAAATGAATCAAATATGTAACTAATTGTCACATGTCTTTCTTTGTAGCCGTTTAGTGAACAGCACCAGAGTTCTTGGTACGTAGCACTGACGTCTGACGTGATATTTCCTAGCAGCAGAGCATTTACCGTTATATGGCTTCCTCCAATTTATTACAAAAGATTGAACTCGGTCACTCACTACTGAAATGCACATTTGCGTGACGGTTGAAATGTGATTGTGTCACATTCGATTGCTGCTACTTTGCATGAACAATGTAAAAAATGACATTTCTATTCAAACGGTTCCATCATTGGAGATATTTTTGCTGCGAATACTTCTTTCACAATTCCTTATGTGTCATGAACTAGTATATCAATCTCTACGCGAATGGGAGTTAGCAGTGGCACGACTTTTTCTAAAACATATCCAAACAGAACATAACACTAAAAATAAAATACACTTCTGCTGATGAATAATATCTGAAATATAATGAAGAATTGTTCATGCAAATTAGTGTCGACTACTTGAGTAGCGCATGGTAAAGATTTATTTGTTACATAGTTATGATATAAGACGGAAAATGTCTACAAGTTTGTTACTGTTGAGGTAATAAACTCATCTTTGAGACATAATTATGAATCTCATTATTATTATTATTATTATTATTATTATTATTATTATTATTATTATTATTATTATTATTATTATTATTATTATTATTATTATTATTATTATTATTATTATTATTATTATTATTATTGAAAAGCTACAACCTGTTTTCCAGTCTTTGATCGAGTCAGGGATGAAATGAATGAACCATATATAGGCTATTATTACAATGGGGTCGCCACTCCCAAGGTGATTTATATTAGTGACTGAAAAATACAATGGAATGATTATGGAGAGTGCTGTTGGAATGAAAAATGACAGGGAAAATCGGAGTACCCGGAGAAAATCCTCTCCTGCCTCCGCTTTGTCCAGCGTAAATCTCACATGGAGTGACCGGGATTTGAACCACAGTATCCAGCGGCGAGAGGCCAACGTGCTGCCATCTGAGCCACAGAGGCTCTCGTTAATGTTATTATTATTATTATTATTATTATTATTATTATTATTATTATTATTATTATTATTATTCTGTGGATTTTTCCACTTGTCCAATTTTACGACCAGATACCCTTTGGGACGCCAACCCTATGTCGAGCAATTTACTCACTATTGCGTGTTTCTGTGGTAGTTAGTACTGTGGGGTATTGTAAGTACATGAAGAGATGTGTATTGAGACACACACAAGTACCCGTAACAAAATAATAAATTGTGATGGATAAGCTTTAAAAATGATAAGCCATACCTTAATTAACACTATAAATGATATACACATGATATTAAATACACATAATATTTCTAAACTGATATTTGTGAAATTATCTTACTAAATCCGTATAGTTTTAAATATTTAGTGATAACTCAAATATTAATTTCACAATAATTGCAGTCTGAACTTGTAATATTACCGTGTTTTTACTGCCCTATTCTCAACGCCACTCCAGTAACTTCCCTTGAAATACCTTCGATTTGCTTACTGGTCATATTTTATGTGAATACAGAAGTTTTATGTAAATACAGAAATTATGTGCCATTTCGAGGGGCCCTAATCTAGTGTGTGTAACGGTAATTATTTAATGTCCCGTGATTTGAAATAGGTATTATCACAACACTTGTCAATAATTCATTTGAAAATCTCTGTTGGAGATCACACTGAGGACAGGTATTAGCAGATGCGGTATTCGAACTGCAAATCTGTGATCGGAGTAACTTCCCAGTCCAGTGGCCAGACTGTGGTCAGAACGTGTGAATGATACAGTATTTCATATAATTTAAAAGCTTGGAACTTCTAAAAGCCCATTTTGTAATACTACCTACTAATAAACCTATTGACGCGGACAGAATACATTCACTGTTTCCAATGTCTGTCGTAAAAAGTAACTAAACATTTGTGTGCTCCCATAGGGGGCTCCCGACTTTGAGCATGAAGTTTCACTGATAAGAGCCAAAGTTGAGTTTGGCATTAATTCCACTTGCCTGGGTCGCGCCCCTCCATTTCTATCTGACATCTCTTGGTGCAGTCGCTTAAGTGCGGCCAGTATCCAGTATTCGGGAGATAGTAGGTTTGAACCCCACTGTCGGCAGCCCTGAAAATGGTTTTCCGTGGTTTCCCATTTTCACACCAGGCAAATGCTGGGGCTGTACCTTAATTAAGGCCAAGGCCGCTTCCTTCCCCACTCCTAGCCATTTCCTGTGCCATCGTCCCCATAAGACCCATCTGTGTCGGTGCGACGTAAAGCAACTGGCAAATAATAATAATAATAATAATAATAATAATAATAATAATAATAATAATAATAATAATAATAATAATAATAATAATAATAATAATAATAATAATAATAATAATAATAATAATAATAACAATAATAATAATAATATATTTAATACTCTTTCCAGTGCTATCGATTTGCGGAGCCCTCAAATGTCACTGATCTCGGGTGAGATCTAACCCTCTAACTTGGCAACAAAACAATAACGGAAAAGCAACCGCATCACTGAGATTGACTGTTAGAACTGAAAGAGGATGTTCATCACGTTATACTTTCCCTTAAGGCAATAATCAGCACACCATTACTGCATACAAAACATTAAAAGATACCGAGCAAGTGGTTGTGGGTCCCGTAGCTATCAGCTTTCATACGGGAGATAGTGAATTCGAACCCCACTGTCGACAACCCCGAGAATGGTTTTCCGTGGTTTCCCATTTTCACACTACTGCTCTCCGATTTGGACAACAACCTCCCCCTCCAATATGAACCAGTTAGACAAGGCAGTGTCCTTCTTTGCTGCAATTGTTAGGAACTGAAATCCCAAGCTCAGAAATCTGTCTACGCAGCAGGTATTAAGGGCAATAACTGTTTCAGCGCTGCACTTCAGGCGACAGGTAGCTGCCCTGAGTTTCCTCCACAGGGTCTTGAATGGCCATTACCGCTTGGAACATCGTGCCTTGCTTTTCTCTCTCCGTGTTATTTCCCGCTCGACCTGAACCAAAGACCTTCTCCACATTCCCCACACTCAGCACTCAATAATTCAAAGATCTTACCTAATCCGCCACCCAACTCTCTTTAACAATATGATACAAGAGCTTGATATAGCATCAAATAAATGTATAATCGAGAGGGGTGTAACCGTTGCCTACGCTATAATACAAGGCCTTGAAATGCACTGGTGCAGCCGCTAGGATCGCGGTCTTGCCCCCTTGTATTCGCATGGCCGTATATGTCAATAAGTAAAGTATATGCTAAAAAAAAAAAGAACTGAATGTTTTTGCAAGTATTTAATTATAGAGCGGTGCTGTCTTGGCTTGGATATGTCATTGAAGTTTCAAAACTTTCCTTTTCTTTTTTGCTAGTTGCTTTACGTTACACCGACACAGATAGGCCTTATGGCGACGATGGGACAGGAAAGGGCTAGAAGTGGGAAGGAAGCGGCAGTGGCCTTGATTAAGGTACAGCCCCAGCATTTGCCTGGTGTGAAAATGGGAAACCACGGAAAACCATTTTCAGGGCTGCCGACAGTGGGGTTCGAACCTACTATCTCCCGAATACTGGATACTGGCCGCACTTAAGCGACTGCAGCTATCGAGCTCGGTCTCTTAAAGATAAGTTGATTGTGAAGTGCGTATACCGCCATTGTGACCCACGACGACTTCGCTCTGAACATGGACATTCTCATGGATTTCGATTTGGACAGTTCTTATTAGTTGGCTGTGTACTGCACCCATCATTTTGAGCCTGTTGGCGAATTAAATTAATTTTGTAATAAAAATCTTCCGGGCTATTATGCCGTGGTCCACTCCTCTTGTTTCTTCCAGACATTTCGACTACTGCTGCATAATAGCCCGGAAGATTTTTATTACATTGACACCGGCCGTGAAAGCCTTCATACGTTAATAAATTAATTTTCTTTGAAACCAGAGATGAGGTATTCATACATAGAATATAAATTGTATAATTATAGTATATTCATGAGGCCATTTTAAGTGAACAAGAAATTATATGAATTTATGTTGAAGCCCACGTTTGTTTATATGATAAAATGTTATCTCTGCAAAGTAAGCTCGGAACACCCGGTGATGACATCAGAATAGGAGTAGGGGAACTACGCAGAAACAGCGGAAAGTTCCACGGTGCTGAATAAGGATGTTTCAGTGCAAGAGAGACAGAAAACAAAGAAGAAGATACCCAAAACCCCTTGTTCTGTGAAGGATCCGTCCGAAAAAGTGACGAGCGAATACCTTTCACTCCATCGGAATCCACCATTCATATATTTTGAAAGAAGCGGAACAAAATATTCAACTTATCTGCTATCTCTGCCAATAAATAACAAGGATTCCATAATAGCAGAATACTTGAGTTTACCAGACTCATTTACGACCAATTAATTACATTAATTAAATAACAAATAATTAATTACGCACTAAGCTATGTGTCAATACCAGATGTGAGTAGTTACCTCCATAACATAGTTAGGATCAACAGTGCGTGTGAAGAATTAGTGCGACCCAAGCCGTCAGTGTTACATAACATTTTACGAACAATTCTATAATCACGCCATATCACTGTTCTGACATGCACGTTCCGTAATTAATCAAGTGGTACAATTAATCAACTGAACATTATTTACGATTGAGAGACGCTCTTCAAATCAGGGATTTCCCTCTGCTAAGTGAAGATCCTTCCACCACAGCGCAACCAAGTCAAGACAGGGCACGATTCTCGCATTTCAGTTCGCAGCCAGAGTCAATGTCGGGTAGACGTGAATTCAAAATTGCTCCGTATCGTGGAGGAATACAGTACAATAGAGTATAATTTATAAGTCTAAATACGGTATTAAGTCAGAATATGATGTGTCTAAGACAGTTTCGTTTATATTATCATGTAATTAAACGACATAAAAATTAAATTTGCGGAACAGCAAGTAATTACATAATCTCAGTACAGTCTTTGTTACGTTTAATAGTAGCGACAGACATTCCAACAGGCGAGAAATAATTCTAGTTTAAAAGAACTTTCCTTTCCATATTTGTAGCAGGCCAGCTGGTGGATGGCTGTTGTAAACATTTACTGTCATCATTATAAGAGGGTCTTTGAATGACAGTCAGTGTGGTCTGCCAAAGACGAACAGAACCCCTAACAGCTGAAACTGCTGGAGACTCTTTGTCGAGGCTTAAGGGAAAGCTTGGAACTGTAGAATTTGTGTGTGTGTGGAGAAAGCCATCATCCGAGAAAAATAACTACCACCAATAGCAGTCATTCACGACACAACATTGGATAGTGAGTGCGAATA